>NC_080412.1:1869000-2179250 GCF_030265065.1 Corythoichthys intestinalis
CAAAAAAGCCATTTAAGCCTTTTCACAGTGAGATCTATGCGATATGGCCGAGAAATGTAATTTTGATGTTAACTCCCAAACCGCTGCGCAGAAGTCAACCAAACTTCACCCAATAGTGTATTGTATCACATTCTAGTAGTTACATTTGAAAATTTCGTTCTAGGAAATTTGGTTTGAGCGCAATCATTAAACTTAGGTCAAAAAAGCCATTTAAGCCTTTTCACAGTGAGATCTATGCGATATGGCCGAGAAATGTAATTTTGATGTTAACTCCCAAACCGCTGCGCAGAAGTCAACCAAACTTCACCCATTAGTGTATTGTATCACAATCTAGTAGTTACATGTGGAAATTTGGTTCTAGGACATTTGATTTGAGCGCAATCCTCAAACTTAGGTCAAAAAAGCCATTTAAGCCTTTTCACAGTGAGATCTATGCGATATGGCCGAGAAATGTAATTTTGATGTTAACTCCCAAACCGCTGCGCAGAAGTCAACCAAACTTCACCCAATAGTGTATTGTATCACAATCTAGTAGTTACATTTGAAAATTTTGTTCTAGGACATTTTGTTTGAACGCAATCATCAAACTTAATTAAAAAAGTCATTTAAGCCTTTTCACAGTGAGATCTATGCGATATGGCCGAGAAATGTAATTTTGATGTTAACTCCCAAACCGCTGCGCAGAATTCAACCAAACTTCACCCAATAGTGTATTGTATCACAATCTAGTAGTTACATTTGAAAATTTTGTTCTAGGAAATTTTGTTTGAGCGCAATCATTCAACTTAATTAAAAAAGTCATTTAAGCCTTTTCACAGTGAGATCTATGAAATATGGCCGAGAAATGTAATTTTGATGTTAACTCCCAAAACGCTGCGCAGAAGTGAACCAAACTTCACCCATTAGTGTATTGTATCACAATCTAGTAGTTACATGTGGAAATTTGGTTCTAGGACATTTGATTTGAGCGCAATCCTCAAACTTAGGTCAAAAAAGCCATTTAAGCCTTTTCACAGTGAGATCTATGCGATATGGCCGAGAAATGTAATTTTGATGTTAACTCCCAAACCGCTGCGCAGAAGTAAACCAAACTTCACCCATTAGTGTATTGTATCACAATCTAGTAGTTACATGTGGAAATTTGGTTCTAGGACATTTGATTTGAGCGCAATCCTCAAACTTAGGTCAAAAAAGCCATTTAAGCCTTTTCACAGTGAGATCTATGCGATATGGCCGAGAAATGTAATTTTGATGTTAACTCCCAAACCGCTGCGCAGAAGTCAACCAAACTTCACCCAATAGTGTATTGTATCACAATCTAGTAGTTACATTTGAAAAATTTTTTCTAGGACATTTTGTTTGAACGCAATCATCAAACTTAATTAAAAAAGTCATTTAAGCCTTTTCACAGTGAGATCTATGCGATATGGCCGAGAAATGTAATTTTGATGTTAACTCCCAAACCGCTGCGCAGAAGTCAACCAAACTTCACCCAATAGTGTATTGTATCACATTCTAGTAGTTACATTTTAAAATTTTGTTCTAGGACATTTTGTTTGAGCGCAATCCTCAAACTTAGGTCAAAAAAGCCATTTAAGCCTTTTCACAGTGAGATCTATGCGATATGGCCGAGAAATGTAATTTTGATGTTAACTCCCAAACCGCTGCGCAGAATTCAACCAAACTTCACCCAATAGTGTATTGTATCACATTCTAGTAGTTACATTTGAAAATTTCGTTCTAGGAAATTTGGTTTGAGCGCAATCATTAAACTTAGGTCAAAAAAGCCATTTAAGCCTTTTCACATGAGATCTATGCGATATGGCCGAGAAATGTAATTTTGATGTTAACTCCCAAACCGCTGCGCAGAAGTCAACCAAACTTCACCCATTAGTGTATTGTATCACAATCTAGTAATTACATGTGGAAATTTGGTTCTAGGACATTTGATTTGAGCGCAATCCTCAAACTTAGGTCAAAAAAGCCATTTAAGCCTTTTCACAGTGAGATCTATGCGATATGGCCGAGAAATGTAATTTTGATGTTAACTCCCAAACCGCTGCGCAGAAGTCAACCAAACTTCACCCAATAGTGTATTGTATCACATTCTAGTAGTTACATTTGAAAATTTTGTTCTAGGACATTTTGTTTGAGCGCAATCCTCAAACTTAGGTCAAAAAAGCCATTTAAGCCTTTTCACAGTGAGATCTATGCGATATGGCCGAGCAATGTAATTTTGATGTTAACTCCCAAACCGCTGCGCAGAAGTGAACCAAACCTCACCCATTAGTGTATTGTATCACAATCTAGTAGTTACATGTGGAAATTTGGTTCTAGGACATTTGATTTGAGCGCAATCCTCAAACTTAGGTCAAAAAAGCCATTTAAGCCTTTTCACAGTGAGATCTATGCGATATGGCCGAGAAATGTAATTTTGATGTTAACTCCCAAACCGCTGCGCAGAAGTCAACCAAACTTCACCCAATAGTGTATTGTATCACAATCTAGTAGTTACATTTGAAAATTTTGTTCTAGGACATTTTGTTTGAACGCAATCATCAAACTTAATTAAAAAAGTCATTTAAGCCTTTTCACAGTGAGATCTATGCGATATGGCCGAGAAATGTAATTTTGATGTTAACTCCCAAACCGCTGCGCAGAAGTCAACCAAACTTCACCCAATAGTGTATTGTATCACATTCTAGTAGTTACATTTGAAAATTTTGTTGTAGGACATTTTGTTTGAGCGCAATCCTCAAACTTAGGTCAAAAAAGCCATTTAAGCCTTTTCACAGTGAGATCTATGCGATATGGCCGAGAAATGTAATTTTGATGTTAACTCCCAAACCGCTGCGCAGAATTCAACCAAACTTCACCCAATAGTGTATTGTATCACATTCTAGTAGTTACATTTGAAAATTTTGTTCTAGGACATTTTGTTTGAACGCAATCATCAAACTTAATTAAAAAAGCCATTTAAGCCTTTTCACAGTGAGATCTATGCGATATGGCCGAGAAATGTAATTTTGATGTTAACTCCCAAACCGCTGCGCAGAAGTCAACCAAACTTCACCCAATAGTGTATTGTATCACATTCTAGTAGTTACATTTGAAAATTTTGTTCTAGGACATTTTGTTTGAGCGCAATCCTCAAACTTAGGTCAAAAAAGCCATTTAAGCCTTTTCACAGTGAGATCTATGCGATATGGCCGAGAAATGTAATTTTGATGTTAACTCCCAAACCGCTGCGCAGAAGTGAACCAAACCTCACCCATTAGTGTATTGTATCACAATCTAGTAGTTACATGTGGAAATTTGGTTCTAGGACATTTGATTTGAGCGCAATCCTCAAACTTAGGTCAAAAAAGCCATTTAAGCCTTTTCACAGTGAGATCTATGCGATATGGCCGAGAAATGTAATTTTGATGTTAACTCCCAAACCGCTGCGCAGAATTCAACCAAACTTCACCCAATAGTGTATTGTATCACAATCTAGTAGTTACATGTGGAAATTTGGTTCTAGGACATTTGATTTGAGCGCAATCCTCAAACTTAGGTCAAAAAAGCCATTTAAGCCTTTTCACAGTGAGATCTATGCGATATGGCCGAGAAATGTAATTTTGATGTTAACTCCCAAACCGCTGCGCAGAAGTCAACCAAACTTCACCCAATAGTGTATTGTATCACAATCTAGTAGTTACATTTGAAAATTTTGTTCTAGGACATTTTGTTTGAACGCAATCATCAAACTTAATTAAAAAAGTCATTTAAGCCTTTTCACAGTGAGATCTATGCGATATGGCCGAGAAATGTAATTTTGATGTTAACTCCCAAACCGCTGCGCAGAATTCAACCAAACTTCACCCAATAGTGTATTGTATCACAATCTAGTAGTTACATTTGAAAATTTTGTTCTAGGAAATTTTGTTTGAGCGCAATCATCAAACTTAATTTAAAAAGTCATTTAAGCCTTTTCACAGTGAGATCTATGCGATATGGCCGAGAAATGTAACTTTGATGTTAACTCCCAAACCGCTGCGCAGAAGTGAACCAAACTTCACCCATTAGTGTATTGTATCACAATCTAGTAGTTACATGTGGAAATTTGGTTCTAGGACATTTGATTTGAGCGCAATCCTCAAACTTAGGTCAAAAAAGCCATTTAAGCCTTTTCACAGTGAGATCTATGCGATATGGCCGAGAAATGTAATTTTGATGTTAACTCCCAAACCGCTGCGCAGAAGTCAACCAAACTTCACCCATTAGTGTATTGTATCACAATCTAGTAGTTACATGTGGAAATTTGGTTCTAGGACATTTGATTTGAGCGCAATCCTCAAACTTAGGTCAAAAAAGCCATTTAAGCCTTTTCACAGTGAGATCTATGCGATATGGCCGAGAAATGTAATTTTGATGTTAACTCCCAAACCGCTGCGCAGAAGTCAACCAAACTTCACCCAATAGTGTATTGTATCACAATCTAGTAGTTACATTTAAAAATTTTGTTCTAGGACATTTTGTTTGAACGCAATCATCAAACTTAATTAAAAAAGTCATTTAAGCCTTTTCACAGTGAGATCTATGCGATATGGCCGAGAAATGTAATTTTGATGTTAACTCCCAAACCGCTGCGCAGAAGTCAACCAAACTTCACCCATTAGTGTATTGTATCACAATCTAGTAGTTACATGTGGAAATTTGGTTCTAGGACATTTGATTTGAGCGCAATCCTCAAACTTAGGTCAAAAAAGCCATTTAAGCCTTTTCACAGTGAGATCTATGCGATATGGCCGAGAAATGTAATTTTGATGTTAACTCCCAAACCGCTGCGCAGAAGTCAACCAAACTTCACCCAATAGTGTATTGTATCACATTCTAGTAGTTACATTTGAAAATTTCGTTCTAGGAAATTTGGTTTGAGCGCAATCATTAAACTTAGGTCAAAAAAGCCATTTAAGCCTTTTCACAGTGAGATCTATGCGATATGGCCGAGAAATGTAATTTTGATGTTAACTCCCAAACCGCTGCGCAGAAGTCAACCAAACTTCACCCATTAGTGTATTGTATCACAATCTAGTAGTTACATGTGGAAATTTGGTTCTAGGACATTTGATTTGAGCGCAATCCTCAAACTTAGGTCAAAAAAGCCATTTAAGCCTTTTCACAGTGAGATCTATGCGATATGGCCGAGAAATGTAATTTTGATGTTAACTCCCAAACCGCTGCGCAGAAGTCAACCAAACTTCACCCAATAGTGTATTGTATCACAATCTAGTAGTTACATTTGAAAATTTTGTTCTAGGACATTTTGTTTGAACGCAATCATCAAACTTAATTAAAAAAGTCATTTAAGCCTTTTCACAGTGAGATCTATGCGATATGGCCGAGAAATGTAATTTTGATGTTAACTCCCAAACCGCTGCGCAGAAGTCAACCAAACTTCACCCAATAGTGTATTGTATCACAATCTAGTAGTTACATTTGAAAATTTTGTTCTAGGACATTTTGTTTGAACGCAATCATCAAACTTAATTAAAAAAGTCATTTAAGCCTTTTCACAGTGAGATCTATGCGATATGGCCGAGAAATGTAATTTTGATGTTAACTCCCAAACCGCTGCGCAGAATTCAACCAAACTTCACCCAATAGTGTATTGTATCACAATCTAGTAGTTACATTTGAAAATTTTGTTCTAGGAAATTTTGTTTGAGCGCAATCATCAAACTTAATTTAAAAAGTCATTTAAGCCTTTTCACAGTGAGATCTATGCGATATGGCCGAGAAATGTAACTTTGATGTTAACTCCCAAACCGCTGCGCAGAAGTGAACCAAACTTCACCCATTAGTGTATTGTATCACAATCTAGTAGTTACATGTGGAAATTTGGTTCTAGGACATTTGATTTGAGCGCAATCCTCAAACTTAGGTCAAAAAAGCCATTTAAGCCTTTTCACAGTGAGATCTATGCGATATGGCCGAGAAATGTAATTTTGATGTTAACTCCCAAACCGCTGCGCAGAAGTCAACCAAACTTCACCCATTAGTGTATTGTATCACAATCTAGTAGTTACATGTGGAAATTTGGTTCTAGGACATTTGATTTGAGCGCAATCCTCAAACTTAGGTCAAAAAAGCCATTTAAGCCTTTTCACAGTGAGATCTATGCGATATGGCCGAGAAATGTAATTTTGATGTTAACTCCCAAACCGCTGCGCAGAAGTCAACCAAACTTCACCCAATAGTGTATTGTATCACAATCTAGTAGTTACATTTAAAAATTTTGTTCTAGGACATTTTGTTTGAACGCAATCATCAAACTTAATTAAAAAAGTCATTTAAGCCTTTTCACAGTGAGATCTATGCGATATGGCCGAGAAATGTAATTTTGATGTTAACTCCCAAACCGCTGCGCAGAAGTCAACCAAACTTCACCCATTAGTGTATTGTATCACAATCTAGTAGTTACATGTGGAAATTTGGTTCTAGGACATTTGATTTGAGCGCAATCCTCAAACTTAGGTCAAAAAAGCCATTTAAGCCTTTTCACAGTGAGATCTATGCGATATGGCCGAGAAATGTAATTTTGATGTTAACTCCCAAACCGCTGCGCAGAAGTCAACCAAACTTCACCCAATAGTGTATTGTATCACATTCTAGTAGTTACATTTGAAAATTTCGTTCTAGGAAATTTGGTTTGAGCGCAATCATTAAACTTAGGTCAAAAAAGCCATTTAAGCCTTTTCACAGTGAGATCTATGCGATATGGCCGAGAAATGTAATTTTGATGTTAACTCCCAAACCGCTGCGCAGAAGTCAACCAAACTTCACCCATTAGTGTATTGTATCACAATCTAGTAGTTACATGTGGAAATTTGGTTCTAGGACATTTGATTTGAGCGCAATCCTCAAACTTAGGTCAAAAAAGCCATTTAAGCCTTTTCACAGTGAGATCTATGCGATATGGCCGAGAAATGTAATTTTGATGTTAACTCCCAAACCGCTGCGCAGAAGTCAACCAAACTTCACCCAATAGTGTATTGTATCACAATCTAGTAGTTACATTTGAAAATTTTGTTCTAGGACATTTTGTTTGAACGCAATCATCAAACTTAATTAAAAAAGTCATTTAAGCCTTTTCACAGTGAGATCTATGCGATATGGCCGAGAAATGTAATTTTGATGTTAACTCCCAAACCGCTGCGCAGAATTCAACCAAACTTCACCCAATAGTGTATTGTATCACAATCTAGTAGTTACATTTGAAAATTTTGTTCTAGGAAATTTTGTTTGAGCGCAATCATTCAACTTAATTAAAAAAGTCATTTAAGCCTTTTCACAGTGAGATCTATGAAATATGGCCGAGAAATGTAATTTTGATGTTAACTCCCAAAACGCTGCGCAGAAGTGAACCAAACTTCACCCATTAGTGTATTGTATCACAATCTAGTAGTTACATGTGGAAATTTGGTTCTAGGACATTTGATTTGAGCGCAATCCTCAAACTTAGGTCAAAAAAGCCATTTAAGCCTTTTCACAGTGAGATCTATGCGATATGGCCGAGAAATGTAATTTTGATGTTAACTCCCAAACCGCTGCGCAGAAGTAAACCAAACTTCACCCATTAGTGTATTGTATCACAATCTAGTAGTTACATGTGGAAATTTGGTTCTAGGACATTTGATTTGAGCGCAATCCTCAAACTTAGGTCAAAAAAGCCATTTAAGCCTTTTCACAGTGAGATCTATGCGATATGGCCGAGAAATGTAATTTTGATGTTAACTCCCAAACCGCTGCGCAGAAGTCAACCAAACTTCACCCAATAGTGTATTGTATCACAATCTAGTAGTTACATTTGAAAATTTTTTTCTAGGACATTTTGTTTGAACGCAATCATCAAACTTAATTAAAAAAGTCATTTAAGCCTTTTCACAGTGAGATCTATGCGATATGGCCGAGAAATGTAATTTTGATGTTAACTCCCAAACCGCTGCGCAGAAGTCAACCAAACTTCACCCAATAGTGTATTGTATCACATTCTAGTAGTTACATTTTAAAATTTTGTTCTAGGACATTTTGTTTGAGCGCAATCCTCAAACTTAGGTCAAAAAAGCCATTTAAGCCTTTTCACAGTGAGATCTATGCGATATGGCCGAGAAATGTAATTTTGATGTTAACTCCCAAACCGCTGCGCAGAATTCAACCAAACTTCACCCAATAGTGTATTGTATCACATTCTAGTAGTTACATTTGAAAATTTCGTTCTAGGAAATTTGGTTTGAGCGCAATCATTAAACTTAGGTCAAAAAAGCCATTTAAGCCTTTTCACAGTGAGATCTATGCGATATGGCCGAGAAATGTAATTTTGATGTTAACTCCCAAACCGCTGCGCAGAAGTCAACCAAACTTCACCCATTAGTGTATTGTATCACAATCTAGTAATTACATGTGGAAATTTGGTTCTAGGACATTTGATTTGAGCGCAATCCTCAAACTTAGGTCAAAAAAGCCATTTAAGCCTTTTCACAGTGAGATCTATGCGATATGGCCGAGAAATGTAATTTTGATGTTAACTCCCAAACCGCTGCGCAGAAGTCAACCAAACTTCACCCAATAGTGTATTGTATCACATTCTAGTAGTTACATTTGAAAATTTTGTTCTAGGACATTTTGTTTGAGCGCAATCCTCAAACTTAGGTCAAAAAAGCCATTTAAGCCTTTTCACAGTGAGATCTATGCGATATGGCCGAGCAATGTAATTTTGATGTTAACTCCCAAACCGCTGCGCAGAAGTGAACCAAACCTCACCCATTAGTGTATTGTATCACAATCTAGTAGTTACATGTGGAAATTTGGTTCTAGGACATTTGATTTGAGCGCAATCCTCAAACTTAGGTCAAAAAAGCCATTTAAGCCTTTTCACAGTGAGATCTATGCGATATGGCCGAGAAATGTAATTTTGATGTTAACTCCCAAACCGCTGCGCAGAAGTCAACCAAACTTCACCCAATAGTGTATTGTATCACAATCTAGTAGTTACATTTGAAAATTTTGTTCTAGGACATTTTGTTTGAACGCAATCATCAAACTTAATTAAAAAAGTCATTTAAGCCTTTTCACAGTGAGATCTATGCGATATGGCCGAGAAATGTAATTTTGATGTTAACTCCCAAACCGCTGCGCAGAAGTCAACCAAACTTCACCCAATAGTGTATTGTATCACATTCTAGTAGTTACATTTGAAAATTTTGTTGTAGGACATTTTGTTTGAGCGCAATCCTCAAACTTAGGTCAAAAAAGCCATTTAAGCCTTTTCACAGTGAGATCTATGCGATATGGCCGAGAAATGTAATTTTGATGTTAACTCCCAAACCGCTGCGCAGAATTCAACCAAACTTCACCCAATAGTGTATTGTATCACATTCTAGTAGTTACATTTGAAAATTTTGTTCTAGGACATTTTGTTTGAACGCAATCATCAAACTTAATTAAAAAAGCCATTTAAGCCTTTTCACAGTGAGATCTATGCGATATGGCCGAGAAATGTAATTTTGATGTTAACTCCCAAACCGCTGCGCAGAAGTCAACCAAACTTCACCCAATAGTGTATTGTATCACATTCTAGTAGTTACATTTGAAAATTTTGTTCTAGGACATTTTGTTTGAGCGCAATCCTCAAACTTAGGTCAAAAAAGCCATTTAAGCCTTTTCACAGTGAGATCTATGCGATATGGCCGAGAAATGTAATTTTGATGTTAACTCCCAAACCGCTGCGCAGAAGTGAACCAAACCTCACCCATTAGTGTATTGTATCACAATCTAGTAGTTACATGTGGAAATTTGGTTCTAGGACATTTGATTTGAGCGCAATCCTCAAACTTAGGTCAAAAAAGCCATTTAAGCCTTTTCACAGTGAGATCTATGCGATATGGCCGAGAAATGTAATTTTGATGTTAACTCCCAAACCGCTGCGCAGAATTCAACCAAACTTCACCCAATAGTGTATTGTATCACAATCTAGTAGTTACATTTTAAAATTTTGTTCTAGGACATTTTGTTTGAGCGCAATCATTAAACTTAGGTCAAAAAAGCCATTTAAGCCTTTTCACAGTGAGATCTATGCGATATGGCCGAGAAATGTAATTTTGATGTTAACTCCCAAACCGCTGCGAAGAAGTAAACCAAACTTCACCCATTAGTGTATTGTATCACAATCTAGTAGTTACATTTGAAAATTTTGTTCTAGGAAATTTTGTTTGAACGCAATCATCAAACTTAATTAAAAAAGTCATTTAAGCCTTTTCACAGTGAGATCTATGCGATATGGCCGAGAAATGTAATTTTGATGTTAACTCCCAAACCGCTGCGCAGAAGTCAACCAAACTTCACCCAATAGTGTATTGTATCACAATCTAGTAGTTACATTTGAAAATTTTGTTCTAGGAAATTTTGTTTGAGCGCAATCCTCAAACTTAGGTCAAAAAAGCCATTTAAGCCTTTTCACAGTGAGATCTATGCGATATGGCCGAGAAATGTAATTTTGATGTTAACTCCCAAACCGCTGCGCAGAAGTCAACCAAACTTCACCCAATAGTGTATTGTATCACAATCTAGTAGTTACATTTGAAAATTTTGTTCTAGGACATTTTGTTTGAACGCAATTATCAAACTTAATTAAAAAAGTCATTTAAGCCTTTTCACAGTGAGATCTATGCGATATGGCCGAGAAATGTAATTTTGATGTTAACTCCCAAACCGCTGCGCAGAAGTCAACCAAACTTCACCCATTAGTGTATTGTATCACAATCTAGTAGTTACATGTAGAAATTTGGTTCTAGGACATTTGATTTGAGCGCAATCCTCAAACTTAGGTCAAAAAAGCCATTTAAGCCTTTTCACAGTGAGATCTATGCGATATGGCCGCGAATTGTAATTTTGATGTTAACTCCCAAACCGCTGCGCAGAAGTCAACCAAACTTCACCCAATAGTGTATTGTATCACATTCTAGTAGTTACATTTGAAAATTTCGTTCTAGGAAATTTGGTTTGAGCGCAATCATTAAACTTAGGTCAAAAAAGCCATTTAAGCCTTTTCACAGTGAGATCTATGCGATATGGCCGAGAAATGTAATTTTGATGTTAACTCCCAAACCGCTGCGCAGAAGTCAACCAAACTTCACCCATTAGTGTATTGTATCACAATCTAGTAGTTACATGTGGAAATTTGGTTCTAGGACATTTGATTTGAGCGCAATCCTCAAACTTATGTCAAAAAAGCCATTTAAGCCTTTTCACAGTGAGATCTATGCGATATGGCCGAGAAATGTAATTTTGATGTTAACTCCCAAACCGCTGCGCAGAAGTCAACCAAACTTCACCCAATAGTGTATTGTATCACAATCTAGTAGTTACATTTGAAAATTTTGTTCTAGGACATTTTGTTTGAACGCAATCATCAAACTTAATTAAAAAAGTCATTTAAGCCTTTTCACAGTGAGATCTATGCGATATGGCCGAGAAATGTAATTTTGATGTTAACTCCCAAACCGCTGCGCAGAATTCAACCAAACTTCACCCAATATTGTATTGTATCACAATCTAGTAGTTACATTTGAAAATTTTGTTCTAGGAAATTTTGTTTGAGCGCAATCATCAAACTTAATTAAAAAAGTCATTTAAGCCTTTTCACAGTGAGATCTATGCGATATGGCCGAGAAATGTAATTTTGATGTTAACTCCCAAACCGCTGCGCAGAAGTGAACCAAACTTCACCCATTAGTGTATTGTATCACAATCTAGTAGTTACATGTGGAAATTTGGTTCTAGGACATTTGATTTGAGCGCAATCCTCAAACTTAGGTCAAAAAAGCCATTTAAGCCTTTTCACAGTGAGATCTATGCGATATGGCCGAGAAATGTAATTTTGATGTTAACTCCCAAACCGCTGCGCAGAAGTAAACCAAACTTCACCCATTAGTGTATTGTATCACAATCTAGTAGTTACATGTGGAAATTTGGTTCTAGGACATTTGATTTGAGCGCAATCCTCAAACTTAGGTCAAAAAAGCCATTTAAGCCTTTTCACAGTGAGATCTATGCGATATGGCCGAGAAATGTAATTTTGATGTTAACTCCCAAACCGCTGCGCAGAAGTCAACCAAACTTCACCCAATAGTGTATTGTATCACAATCTAGTAGTTACATTTGAAAAATTTTTTCTAGGACATTTTGTTTGAACGCAATCATCAAACTTAATTAAAAAAGTCATTTAAGCCTTTTCACAGTGAGATCTATGCGATATGGCCGAGAAATGTAATTTTGATAACTCCCAAACCGCTGCGCAGAAGTCAACCAAACTTCACCCAATAGTGTATTGTATCACATTCTAGTAGTTACATTTGAAAATTTTGTTCTAGGACATTTTGTTTGAGCGCAATCCTCAAACTTAGGTCAAAAAAGCCATTTAAGCCTTTTCACAGTGAGATCTATGCGATATGGCCGAGAAATGTAATTTTGATGTTAACTCCCAAACCGCTGCGCAGAATTCAACCAAACTTCACCCAATAGTGTATTGTATCACATTCTAGTAGTTACATTTGAAAATTTCGTTCTAGGAAATTTGGTTTGAGCGCAATCATTAAACTTAGGTCAAAAAAGCCATTTAAGCCTTTTCACAGTGAGATCTATGCGATATGGCCGAGAAATGTAATTTTGATGTTAACTCCCAAACCGCTGCGCAGAATTCAACCAAACTTCACCCAATAGTGTATTGTATCACATTCTAGTAGTTACATTTGAAAATTTTGTTCTAGGACATTTTGTTTGAACGCAATCATCAAACTTAATTAAAAAAGTCATTTAAGCCTTTTCACAGTGAGATCTATGCGATATGGCCGAGAAATGTAATTTTGATGTTAACTCCCAAACCGCTGCGCAGAAGTCAACCAAACTTCACCCAATAGTGTATTGTATCACATTCTAGTAGTTATATTTGAAAATTTTGTTCTAGGACATTTTGTTTGAGCGCAATCCTCAAACTTAGGTCAAAAAAGCCATTTAAGCCTTTTCACAGTGAGATCTATGCGATATGGCCGAGAAATGTAATTTTGATGTTAACTCCCAAACCGCTGCGCAGAAGTGACCCAAACCTCACCCATTAGTGTATTGTATCACAATCTAGTAGTTACATGTGGAAATTTGGTTCTAGGACATTTGATTTGAGCGCAATCCTCAAACTTAGGTCAAAAAAGCCATTTAAGCCTTTTCACAGTGAGATCTATGCGATATGGCCGAGAAATGTAATTTTGATGTTAACTCCCAAACCGCTGCGCAGAAGTCAACCAAACTTCACCCAATAGTGTATTGTATCACAATCTAGTAGTTACATTTTAAAATTTTGTTCTAGGACATTTTGTTTGAGCGCAATCATTAAACTTAGGTCAAAAAAGCCATTTAAGCCTTTTCACAGTGAGATCTATGCGATATGGCCGAGAAATGTAATTTTGATGTTAACTCCCAAACCGCTGCGAAGAAGTAAACCAAACTTCACCCATTAGTGTATTGTATCACAATCTAGTAGTTACATTTGAAAATTTTGTTCTAGGAAATTTTGTTTGAACGCAATCATCAAACTTAATTAAAAAAGTCATTTAAGCCTTTTCACAGTGAGATCTATGCGATATGGCCGAGAAATGTAATTTTGATGTTAACTCCCAAACCGCTGCGCAGAAGTCAACCAAACTTCACCCAATAGTGTATTGTATCACAATCTAGTAGTTACATTTGAAAATTTTGTTCTAGGAAATTTTGTTTGAGCGCAATCCTCAAACTTAGGTCAAAAAAGCCATTTAAGCCTTTTCACAGTGAGATCTATGCGATATGGCCGAGAAATGTAATTTTGATGTTAACTCCCAAACCGCTGCGCAGAAGTCAACCAAACTTCACCCAATAGTGTATTGTATCACAATCTAGTAGTTACATTTGAAAATTTTGTTCTAGGACATTTTGTTTGAACGCAATTATCAAACTTAATTAAAAAAGTCATTTAAGCCTTTTCACAGTGAGATCTATGCGATATGGCCGAGAAATGTAATTTTGATGTTAACTCCCAAACCGCTGCGCAGAAGTCAACCAAACTTCACCCATTAGTGTATTGTATCACAATCTAGTAGTTACATGTGGAAATTTGGTTCTAGGACATTTGATTTGAGCGCAATCCTCAAACTTAGGTCAAAAAAGCCATTTAAGCCTTTTCACAGTGAGATCTATGCGATATGGCCGAGAAATGTAATTTTGATGTTAACTCCCAAACCGCTGCGCAGAAGTCAACCAAACTTCACCCTATAGTGTATTGTATCACATTCTAGTAGTTACATTTGAAAATTTCGTTCTAGGAAATTTGGTTTGAGCGCAATCATTAAACTTAGGTCAAAAAAGCCATTTAAGCCTTTTCACAGTGAGATCTATGCGATATGGCCGAGAAATGTAATTTTGATGTTAACTCCCAAACCGCTGCGCAGAAGTCAACCAAACTTCACCCATTAGTGTATTGTATCACAATCTAGTAGTTACATGTAGAAATTTGGTTCTAGGACATTTGATTTGAGCGCAATCCTCAAACTTAGGTCAAAAAAGCCATTTAAGCCTTTTCACAGTGAGATCTATGCGATATGGCCGAGAAATGTAATTTTGATGTTAACTCCCAAACCGCTGCGCAGAAGTCAACCAAACTTCACCCAATAGTGTATTGTATCACAATCTAGTAGTTACATTTTAAAATTTTGTTCTAGGACATTTTGTTTGAGCGCAATCATTAAACTTAGGTCAAAAAAGCCATTTAAGCCTTTTCACAGTGAGATCTATGCGATATGGCCGAGAAATGTAATTTTGATGTTAACTCCCAAACCGCTGCGAAGAAGTAAACCAAACTTCACCCATTAGTGTATTGTATCACAATCTAGTAGTTACATTTGAAAATTTTGTTCTAGGAAATTTTGTTTGAACGCAATCATCAAACTTAATTAAAAAAGTCATTTAAGCCTTTTCACAGTGAGATCTATGCGATATGGCCGAGAAATGTAATTTTGATGTTAACTCCCAAACCGCTGCGCAGAAGTCAACCAAACTTCACCCAATAGTGTATTGTATCACAATCTAGTAGTTACATTTGAAAATTTTGTTCTAGGAAATTTTGTTTGAGCGCAATCCTCAAACTTAGGTCAAAAAAGCCATTTAAGCCTTTTCACAGTGAGATCTATGCGATATGGCCGAGAAATGTAATTTTGATGTTAACTCCCAAACCGCTGCGCAGAAGTCAACCAAACTTCACCCAATAGTGTATTGTATCACAATCTAGTAGTTACATTTGAAAATTTTGTTCTAGGACATTTTGTTTGAACGCAATTATCAAACTTAATTAAAAAAGTCATTTAAGCCTTTTCACAGTGAGATCTATGCGATATGGCCGAGAAATGTAATTTTGATGTTAACTCCCAAACCGCTGCGCAGAAGTCAACCAAACTTCACCCATTAGTGTATTGTATCACAATCTAGTAGTTACATGTGGAAATTTGGTTCTAGGACATTTGATTTGAGCGCAATCCTCAAACTTAGGTCAAAAAAGCCATTTAAGCCTTTTCACAGTGAGATCTATGCGATATGGCCGAGAAATGTAATTTTGATGTTAACTCCCAAACCGCTGCGCAGAAGTCAACCAAACTTCACCCAATAGTGTATTGTATCACATTCTAGTAGTTACATTTGAAAATTTCGTTCTAGGAAATTTGGTTTGAGCGCAATCATTAAACTTAGGTCAAAAAAGCCATTTAAGCCTTTTCACAGTGAGATCTATGCGATATGGCCGAGAAATGTAATTTTGATGTTAACTCCCAAACCGCTGCGCAGAAGTCAACCAAACTTCACCCATTAGTGTATTGTATCACAATCTAGTAGTTACATGTAGAAATTTGGTTCTAGGACATTTGATTTGAGCGCAATCCTCAAACTTAGGTCAAAAAAGCCATTTAAGCCTTTTCACAGTGAGATCTATGCGATATGGCCGAGAAATGTAATTTTGATGTTAACTCCCAAACCGCTGCGCAGAAGTCAACCAAACTTCACCCAATAGTGTATTGTATCACAATCTAGTAGTTACATTTGAAAATTTTGTTCTAGGACATTTTGTTTGAACGCAATCATCAAACTTAATTAAAAAAGTCATTTAAGCCTTTTCACAGTGAGATCTATGCGATATGGCCGAGAAATGTAATTTTGATGTTAACTCCCAAACCGCTGCGCAGAATTCAACCAAACTTCACCCAATAGTGTATTGTATCACAATCTAGTAGTTACATTTGAAAATTTTGTTCTAGGAAATTTTGTTTGAGCGCAATCATCAAACTTAATTAAAAAAGTCATTTAAGCCTTTTCACAGTGAGATCTATGCGATATGGCCGAGAAATGTAATTTTGATGTTAACTCCCAAACCGCTGCGCAGAAGTGAACCAAACTTCACCCATTAGTGTATTGTATCACAATCTAGTAGTTACATGTGGAAATTTGGTTCTAGGACATTTGATTTGAGCGCAATCCTCAAACTTAGGTCAAAAAAGCCATTTAAGCCTTTTCACAGTGAGATCTATGCGATATGGCCGAGAAATGTAATTTTGATGTTAACTCCCAAACCGCTGCGCAGAAGTCAACCAAACTTCACCCAATAGTGTATTGTATCACAATCTAGTAGTTACATTTGAAAATTTTGTTCTAGGACATTTTGTTTGAACGCAATCATCAAACTTAATTAAAAAAGTCATTTAAGCCTTTTCACAGTGAGATCTATGCGATATGGCCGAGAAATGTAATTTTGATGTTAACTCCCAAACCGCTGCGCAGAATTCAACCAAACTTCACCCAATAGTGTATTGTATCACAATCTAGTAGTTACATTTGAAAATTTTGTTCTAGGAAATTTTGTTTGAGCGCAATCATCAAACTTAATTAAAAAAGTCATTTAAGCCTTTTCACAGTGAGATCTATGCGATATGGCCGAGAAATGTAATTTTGATGTTAACTCCCAAACCGCTGCGCAGAAGTGAACCAAACTTCACCCATTAGTGTATTGTATCACAATCTAGTAGTTACATGTGGAAATTTGGTTCTAGGACATTTGATTTGAGCGCAATCCTCAAACTTAGGTCAAAAAAGCCATTTAAGCCTTTTCACAGTGAGATCTATGCGATATGGCCGAGAAATGTAATTTTGATGTTAACTCCCAAACCGCTGCGCAGAAGTAAACCAAACTTCACCCATTAGTGTATTGTATCACAATCTAGTAGTTACATGTGGAAATTTGGTTCTAGGACATTTGATTTGAGCGCAATCCTCAAACTTAGGTCAAAAAAGCCATTTAAGCCTTTTCACAGTGAGATCTATGCGATATGGCCGAGAAATGTAATTTTGATGTTAACTCCCAAACCGCTGCGCAGAAGTCAACCAAACTTCACCCAATAGTGTATTGTATCACAATCTAGTAGTTACATTTGAAAAAATTTTTCTAGGACATTTTGTTTGAACGCAATCATCAAACTTAATTAAAAAAGTCATTTAAGCCTTTTCACAGTGAGATCTATGCGATATGGCCGAGAAATGTAATTTTGATGTTAACTCCCAAACCGCTGCGCAGAAGTCAACCAAACTTCACCCAATAGTGTATTGTATCACATTCTAGTAGTTACATTTGAAAATTTTGTTCTAGGACATTTTGTTTGAGCTCAATCCTCAAACTTAGGTCAAAAAAGCCATTTAAGCCTTTTCACAGTGAGATCTATGCGATATGGCCGAGAAATGTAATTTTGATGTTAACTCCCAAACCGCTGCGCAGAATTCAACCAAACTTCACCCAATAGTGTATTGTATCACATTCTAGTAGTTACATTTGAAAATTTCGTTCTAGGAAATTTGGTTTGAGCGCAATCATTAAACTTAGGTCAAAAAAGCCATTTAAGCCTTTTCACAGTGAGATCTATGCGATATGGCCGAGAAATGTAATTTTGATGTTAACTCCCAAACCGCTGCGCAGAAGTCAACCAAACTTCACCCATTAGTGTATTGTATCACAATCTAGTAATTACATGTGGAAATTTGGTTCTAGGACATTTGATTTGAGCGCAATCCTCAAACTTAGGTCAAAAAAGCCATTTAAGCCTTTTCACAGTGAGATCTATGCGATATGGCCGAGAAATGTAATTTTGATGTTAACTCCCAAACCGCTGCGCAGAAGTCAACCAAACTTCACCCAATAGTGTATTGTATCACATTCTAGTAGTTACATTTGAAAATTTTGTTCTAGGACATTTTGTTTGAGCGCAATCCTCAAACTTAGGTCAAAAAAGCCATTTAAGCCTTTTCACAGTGAGATCTATGCGATATGGCCGAGAAATGTAATTTTGATGTTAACTCCCAAACCGCTGCGCAGAAGTCAACCAAACTTCACCCAATAGTGTATTGTATCACAATCTAGTAGTTACATTTGAAAATTTTGTTCTAGGACATTTTGTTTGAACGCAATCATCAAACTTAATTAAAAAAGTCATTTAAGCCTTTTCACAGTGAGATCTATGCGATATGGCCGAGAAATGTAATTTTGATGTTAACACCCAAACCGCTGCGCAGAAGTCAACCAAACTTCACCCAATAGTGTATTGTATCACATTCTAGTAGTTACATTTGAAAATTTTGTTCTAGGACATTTTGTTTGAGCGCAATCCACAAACTTAGGTCAAAAAAGCCATTTAAGCCTTTTCACAGTGAGATCTATGCGATATGGCCGAGAAATGTAATTTTGATGTTAACTCCCAAACCGCTGCGCAGAATTCAACCAAACTTCACCCAATAGTGTATTGTATCACATTCTAGTAGTTACATTTGAAAATTTCGTTCTAGGAAATTTGGTTTGAGCGCAATCATTAAACTTAGGTCAAAAAAGCCATTTAAGCCTTTTCACAGTGAGATCTATGCGATATGGCCGAGAAATGTAATTTTGATGTTAACTCCCAAACCGCTGCGCAGAATTCAACCAAACTTCACCCAATAGTGTATTGTATCACATTCTAGTAGTTACATTTGAAAATTTTGTTCTAGGACATTTTGTTTGAACGCAATCATCAAACTTAATTAAAAAAGTCATTTAAGCCTTTTCACAGTGAGATCTATGCGATATGGCCGAGAAATGTAATTTTGATGTTAACTCCCAAACCGCTGCGCAGAAGTCAACCAAACTTCACCCAATAGTGTATTGTATCACATTCTAGTAGTTACATTTGAAAATTTTGTTCTAGGACATTTTGTTTGAGCGCAATCCTCAAACTTACGTCAAAAAAGCCATTTAAGCCTTTTCACAGTGAGATCTATGCGATATGGCCGAGAAATGTAATTTTGATGTTAACTCCCAAACCGCTGCGCAGAAGTGAACCAAACCTCACCCATTAGTGTATTGTATCACAATCTAGTAGTTACATGTGGAAATTTGGTTCTAGGACATTTGATTTGAGCGCAATCCTCAAACTTAGGTCAAAAAAGCCATTTAAGCCTTTTCACAGTGAGATCTATGCGATATGGCCGAGAAATGTAATTTTGATGTTAACTCCCAAACCGCTGCGCAGAAGTCAACCAAACTTCACCCAATAGTGTATTGTATCACAATCTAGTAGTTACATTTGAAAATTTTGTTCTAGGAAATTTTGTTTGAGCGCAATCCTCAAACTTAGGTCAAAAAAGCCATTTAAGCCTTTTCACAGTGAGATCTATGCGATATGGCCGAGAAATGTAATTTTGATGTTAACTCCCAAACCGCTGCGCAGAAGTCAACCAAACTTCACCCAATAGTGTATTGTATCACAATCTAGTAGTTACATTTGAAAATTTTGTTCTAGGACATTTTGTTTGAACGCAATTATCAAACTTAATTAAAAAAGTCATTTAAGCCTTTTCACAGTGAGATCTATGCGATATGGCCGAGAAATGTAATTTTGATGTTAACTCCCAAACCGCTGCGCAGAAGTCAACCAAACTTCACCCATTAGTGTATTGTATCACAATCTAGTAGTTACATGTGGAAATTTGGTTCTAGGACATTTGATTTGAGCGCAATCCTCAAACTTAGGTCAAAAAAGCCATTTAAGCCTTTTCACAGTGAGATCTATGCGATATGGCCGAGAAATGTAATTTTGATGTTAACTCCCAAACCGCTGCGCAGAAGTCAACCAAACTTCACCCAATAGTGTATTGTATCACATTCTAGTAGTTACATTTGAAAATTTCGTTCTAGGAAATTTGGTTTGAGCGCAATCATTAAACTTAGGTCAAAAAAGCCATTTAAGCCTTTTCACAGTGAGATCTATGCGATATGGCCGAGAAATGTAATTTTGATGTTAACTCCCAAACCGCTGCGCAGAAGTCAACCAAACTTCACCCATTAGTGTATTGTATCACAATCTAGTAGTTACATGTGGAAATTTGGTTCTAGGACATTTGATTTGAGCGCAATCCTCAAACTTAGGTCAAAAAAGCCATTTAAGCCTTTTCACAGTGAGATCTATGCGATATGGCCGAGAAATGTAATTTTGATGTTAACTCCCAAACCGCTGCGCAGAAGTCAACCAAACTTCACCCAATAGTGTATTGTATCACAATCTAGTAGTTACATTTGAAAATTTTGTTCTAGGACATTTTGTTTGAACGCAATCATCAAACTTAATTAAAAAAGTCATTTAAGCCTTTTCACAGTGAGATCTATGCGATATGGCCGAGAAATGTAATTTTGATGTTAACTCCCAAACCGCTGCGCAGAATTCAACCAAACTTCACCCAATAGTGTATTGTATCACAATCTAGTAGTTACATTTGAAAATTTTGTTCTAGGAAATTTTGTTTGAGCGCAATCATCAAACTTAATTAAAAAAGTCATTTAAGCCTTTTCACAGTGAGATCTATGCGATATGGCCGAGAAATATAATTTTGATGTTAACTCCCAAACCGCTGCGCAGAAGTGAACCAAACTTCACCCATTAGTGTATTGTATCACAATCTAGTAGTTACATGTGGAAATTTGGTTCTAGGACATTTGATTTGAGCGCAATCCTCAAACTTAGGTCAAAAAAGCCATTTAAGCCTTTTCACAGTGAGATCTATGCGATATGGCCGAGAAATGTAATTTTGATGTTAACTCCCAAACCGCTGCGCAGAAGTCAACCAAACTTCACCCAATAGTGTATTGTATCACAATCTAGTAGTTACATTTTAAAATTTTGTTCTAGGACATTTTGTTTGAGCGCAATCATTAAACTTAGGTCAAAAAAGCCATTTAAGCCTTTTCACAGTGAGATCTATGCGATATGGCCGAGAAATGTAATTTTGATGTTAACTCCCAAACCGCTGCGCAGAAGTAAACCAAACTTCACCCAATAGTGTATTGTATCACAATCTAGTAGTTACATTTGAAAATTTTGTTCTAGGAAATTTTGTTTGAACGCAATCATCAAACTTAATTAAAAAAGTCATTTAAGCCTTTTCACAGTGAGATCTATGCGATATGGCCGAGAAATGTAATTTTGATGTTAACTCCCAAACCGCTGCGCAGAAGTCAACCAAACTTCACCCAATAGTGTATTGTATCACAATCTAGTAGTTACATTTGAAAATTTTGTTCTAGGAAATTTTGTTTGAGCGAAATCCTCAAACTTAGGTCAAAAAAGCCATTTAAGCCTTTTCACAGTGAGATCTATGCGATATGGCCGAGAAATGTAATTTTGATGTTAACTCCCAAACCGCTGCGCAGAAGTCAACCAAACTTCACCCAATAGTGTATTGTATCACATTCTAGTAGTTACATTTGAAAATTTCGTTCTAGGAAATTTGGTTTGAGCGCAATCATTAAACTTAGATCAAAAAAGCCATTTAAGCCTTTTCACAGTGAGATCTATGCGATATGGCCGAGAAATGTAATTTTGATGTTAACTCCCAAACCGCTGCGCAGAAGTCAACCAAACTTCACCCATTAGTGTATTGTATCACAATCTAGTAGTTACATGTGGAAATTTGGTTCTAGGACATTTGATTTGAGCGCAATCCTCAAACTTAGGTCAAAAAAGCCATTTAAGCCTTTTCACAGTGAGATCTATGCGATATGGCCGAGAAATGTAATTTTGATGTTAACTCCCAAACCGCTGCGCAGAAGTCAACCAAACTTCACCCAATAGTGTATTGTATCACAATCTAGTAGTTACATTTGAAAAATTTGTTCTAGGACATTTTGTTTGAACGCAATCATCAAACTTAATTAAAAAAGTCATTTAAGCCTTTTCACAGTGAGATCTATGCGATATGGCCGAGAAATGTAATTTTGATGTTAACTCCCAAACCGCTGCGCAGAATTCAACCAAACTTCACCCAATAGTGTATTGTATCACAATCTAGTAGTTACATTTGAAAATTTTGTTCTAGGAAATTTTGTTTGAGCGCAATCATTCAACTTAATTAAAAAAGTCATTTAAGCCTTTTCACAGTGAGATCTATGAAATATGGCCGAGAAATGTAATTTTGATGTTAACTCCCAAAACGCTGCGCAGAAGTGAACCAAACTTCACCCATTAGTGTATTGTATCACAATCTAGTAGTTACATGTGGAAATTTGGTTCTAGGACATTTGATTTGAGCGCAATCCTCAAACTTAGGTCAAAAAAGCCATTTAAGCCTTTTCACAGTGAGATCTATGCGATATGGCCGAGAAATGTAATTTTGATGTTAACTCCCAAACCGCTGCGCAGAAGTAAACCAAACTTCACCCATTAGTGTATTGTATCACAATCTAGTAGTTACATGTAGAAATTTGGTTCTAGGACATTTGATTTGAGCGCAATCCTCAAACTTAGGTCAAAAAAGCCATTTAAGCCTTTTCACAGTGAGATCTATGCGATATGGCCGAGAAATGTAATTTTGATGTTAACTCCCAAACCGCTGCGCAGAAGTCAACCAAACTTCACCCAATAGTGTATTGTATCACAATCTAGTAGTTACATTTGAAAATTTTTTTCTAGGACATTTTGTTTGAACGCAATCATCAAACTTAATTAAAAAAGTCATTTAAGCCTTTTCACAGTGAGATCTATGCGATATGGCCGAGAAATGTAATTTTGATGTTAACTCCCAAACCGCTGCGCAGAAGTCAACCAAACTTCACCCAATAGTGTATTGTATCACATTCTAGTAGTTACATTTGAAAATTTTGTTCTAGGACATTTTGTTTGAACGCAATCCTCAAACTTAGGTCAAAAAAGCCATTTAAGCCTTTTCACAGTGAGATCTATGCGATATGGCCGAGAAATGTAATTTTGATGTTAACTCCCAAACCGCTGCGCAGAAGTGAACCAAACCTCACCCATTAGTGTATTGTATCACAATCTAGTAGTTACATGTGGAAATTTGGTTCTAGGACATTTGATTTGAGCGCAATCCTCAAACTTAGGTCAAAAAAGCCATTTAAGCCTTTTCACAGTGAGATCTATGCGATATGGCCGAGAAATGTAATTTTGATGTTAACTCCCAAACCGCTGCGCAGAAGTCAACCAAACTTCACCCAATAGTGTATTGTATCACAATCTAGTAGTTACATTTGAAAATTTTGTTCTAGGACATTTTGTTTGAGCGCAATCATTAAACTTAGGTCAAAAAAGCCATTTAAGCCTTTTCACAGTGAGATCTATGCGATATGGCCGAGAAATGTAATTTTGATGTTAACTCCCAAACCGCTGCGCAGAAGTAAACCAAACTTCACCCAATAGTGTATTGTATCACAATCTAGTAGTTACATTTGAAAATTTTGTTCTAGGAAATTTTGTTTGAACGCAATCATCAAACTTAATTAAAAAAGTCATTTAAACCTTTTCACAGTGAGATCTATGCGATATGGCCGAGAAATGTAATTTTGATGTTAACTCCCAAACCGCTGCGCAGAAGTCAACAAAACTTCACCCAATAGTGTATTGTATCACAATCTAGTAGTTACATTTGAAAATTTTGTTCTAGGAAATTTTGTTTGAGCGCAATCCTCAAACTTAGGTCAAAAAAGCCATTTAAGCCTTTTCACAGTGAGATCTATGCGATATGGCCGAGAAATGTAATTTTGATGTTAACTCCCAAACCGCTGCGCAGAAGTCAACCAAACTTCACCCAATAGTGTATTGTACCACAATCTAGTAGTTACATTTGAAAACTTTGTTCTAGGACATTTTGTTTGAACGCAATCATCAAACTTAATTAAAAAAGTCATTTAAGCCTTTTCACAGTGAGATCTATGCGATATGGCCGAGAAATGTAATTTTGATGTTAACTCCCAAACCGCTGCGCAGAAGTCAACCAAACTTCACCCAATAGTGTATTGTATCACATTCTAGTAGTTACATTTGAAAATTTTGTTCTAGGACATTTTGTTTGAGCGCAATCCTCAAACTTAGGTCAAAAAAGCCATTTAAGCCTTTTCACAGTGAGATCTATGCGATATGGCCGAGAAATGTAATTTTGATGTTAACTCCCAAACCGCTGCGCAGAAGTCAACCAAACCTCACCCATTAGTGTATTGTATCACAATCTAGTAGTTACATGTGGAAATTTGGTTCTAGGACATTTGATTTGAGCGCAATCCTCAAACTTAGGTCAAAAAAGCCATTTAAGCCTTTTCACAGTGAGATCTATGCGATATGGCCGAGAAATGTAATTTTGATGTTAACTCCCAAACCGCTGCGCAGAAGTCAACCAAACTTCACCCAATAGTGTATTGTATCACAATCTAGTAGTTACATTTTAAAATTTTGTTCTAGGACATTTTGTTTGAGCGCAATCATTAAACTTAGGTCAAAAAAGCCATTTAAGCCTTTTCACAGTGAGATCTATGCGATATGGCCGAGAAATGTAATTTTGATGTTAACTCCCAAACCGCTGCGAAGAAGTAAACCAAACTTCACCCATTAGTGTATTGTATCACAATCTAGTAGTTACATTTGAAAATTTTGTTCTAGGAAATTTTGTTTGAACGCAATCATCAAACTTAATTAAAAAAGCCATTTAAGCCTTTTCACAGTGAGATCTATGCGATATGGCCGAGAAATGTAATTTTGATGTTAACTCCCAAACCGCTGCGCAGAAGTCAACCAAACTTCACCCAATAGTGTATTGTATCACAATCTAGTAGTTACATTTGAAAATTTTGTTCTAGGACATTTTGTTTGAACGCAATTATCAAACTTAATTAAAAAAGTCATTTAAGCCTTTTCACAGTGAGATCTATGCGATATGGCCGAGAAATGTAATTTTGATGTTAACTCCCAAACCGCTGCGCAGAAGTCAACCAAACTTCACCCAATAGTGTATTGTATCACAATCTAGTAGTTACATTTGAAAATTTTGTTCTAGGAAATTTTGTTTGAGCGCAATCCTCAAACTTAGGTCAAAAAGCCATTTAAGCCTTTTCACAGTGAGATCTATGCGATATGGCCGAGAAATGTAATTTTGATGTTAACTCCCAAACCGCTGCGCAGAAGTCAACCAAACTTCACCCAATAGTGTATTGTATCACAATCTAGTAGTTACATTTGAAAATTTTGTTCTAGGACATTTTGTTTGAACGCAATTATCAAACTTAATTAAAAAAGTCATTTAAGCCTTTTCACAGTGAGATCTATGCGATATGGCCGAGAAATGTAATTTTGATGTTAACTCCCAAACCGCTGCGCAGAAGTCAACCAAACTTCACCCAATAGTGTATTGTATCACATTCTAGTAGTTACATTTGAAGATTTCGTTCTAGGAAATTTGGTTTGAGCGCAATCATTAAACTTAATTAAAAAAGTCATTTAAGCCTTTTCACAGTGAGATCTATGCGATATGGCCGAGAAATGTAATTTTGATGTTAACTCCCAAACCGCTGCGCAGAATTCAACCAAACTTCACCCAATAGTGTATTGTATCACAATCTAGTAGTTACATTTGAAAATTTTGTTCTAGGAAATTTTGTTTGAGCGCAATCATCAAACTTAATTAAAAAAGTCATTTAAGCCTTTTCACAGTGAGATCTATGCGATATGGCCGAGAAATGTAATTTTGATGTTAACTCCCAAACCGCTGCGCAGAAGTCAACCAAACTTCACCCATTAGTGTATTGTATCATAATCTAGTAGTTACATGTGGAAATTTGGTTCTAGGACATTTGATTTGAGCGCAATCCTCAAACTTAGGTCAAAAAAGCCATTTAAGCCTTTTCACAGTGAGATCTATGCGATATGGCCGAGAAATGTAATTTTGATGTTAACTCCCAAACCGCTGCGCAGAAGTAAACCAAACTTCACCCATTAGTGTATTGTATCACAATCTAGTAGTTACATGTGGAAATTTGGTTTTAGGACATTTGATTTGAGCGCAATCCTCAAACTTAGGTAAAAAAAGCCATTTAAGCCTTTTCACAGTGAGATCTATGCGATATGGCCGAGAAATGTAATTTTGATGTTAACTCCCAAACCGCTGCGCAGAAGTCAACCAAACTTCACCCAATAGTGTATTGTATCACAATCTAGTAGTTACATTTGAAAATTTTTTTCTAGGACATTTTGTTTGAACGCAATCATCAAACTTAATTAAAAAAGTCATTTAAGCCTTTTCACAGTGAGATCTATGCGATATGGCCGAGAAATGTAATTTTGATGTTAACTCCCAAACCGCTGCGCAGAAGTCAACCAAACTTCACCCAATAGTGTATTGTATCACATTCTAGTAGTTACATTTGAAAATTTTGTTCTAGGACATTTTGTTTGAGCGCAATCCTCAAACTTAGGTCAAAAAAGCCATTTAAGCCTTTTCACAGTGAGATCTATGCGATATGGCCGAGAAATGTAATTTTGATGTTAACTCCCAAACCGCTGCGCAGAATTCAACCAAACTTCACCCAATAGTGTATTGTATCACATTCTAGTAGTTACATTTGAAAATTTCGTTCTAGGAAATTTGGTTTGAGCGCAATCATTAAACTTAGGTCAAAAAAGCCATTTAAGCCTTTTCACAGTGAGATCTATGCGATATGGCCGAGAAATGTAATTTTGATGTTAACTCCCAAACCGCTGCGCAGAAGTCAACCAAACTTCACCCATTAGTGTATTGTATCACAATCTAGTAATTACAAGTGGAAATTTGGTTCTAGGACATTTGATTTGAGCGCAATCCTCAAACTTAGGTCAAAAAAGCCATTTAAGCCTTTTCACAGTGAGATCTATGCGATATGGCCGAGAAATGTAATTTTGATGTTAACTCCCAAACCGCTGCGCAGAAGTCAACCAAACTTCACCCAATAGTGTATTGTATCACATTCTAGTAGTTACATTTGAAAATTTTGTTCTAGGACATTTTGTTTGAGCGCAATCCTCAAACTTAGGTCAAAAAAGCCATTTAAGCCTTTTCACAGTGAGATCTATGCGATATGGCCGAGAAATGTAATTTTGATGTTAACTCCCAAACCGCTGCGCAGAAGTGAACCAAACCTCACCCATTAGTGTATTGTATCACAATCTAGTAGTTACATGTGGAAATTTGGTTCTAGGACATTTGATTTGAGCGCAATCCTCAAACTTAGGTCAAAAAAGCCATTTAAGCCTTTTCACAGTGAGATCTATGCGATATGGCCGAGAAATGTAATTTTGATGTTAACTCCCAAACCGCTTTGCAGAAGTCAACCAAACTTCACCCAATAGTGTATTGTATCACAATCTAGTAGTTACATTTGAAAATTTTGTTCTAGGACATTTTGTTTGAACGCAATCATCAAACTTAATTAAAAAAGTCATTTAAGCCTTTTCACAGTGAGATCTATGCGATATGGCCGAGAAATGTAATTTTGATGTTAACTCCCAAACCGCTGCGCAGAAGTCAACCAAACTTCACCCAATAGTGTATTGTATCACATTCTAGTAGTTACATTTGAAAATTTTGTTCTAGGACATTTTGTTTGAGCGCAATCCTCAAACTTAGGTCAAAAAAGCCATTTAAGCCTTTTCACAGTGAGATCTATGCGATATGGCCGAGAAATGTAATTTTGATGTTAACTCCCAAACCGCTGCGCAGAATTCAACCAAACTTCACCCAATAGTGTATTGTATCACATTCTAGTAGTTACATTTGAAAATTTTGTTCTAGGACATTTTGTTTGAACGCAATCATCAAACTTAATTAAAAAAGTCATTTAAGCCTTTTCACAGTGAGATCTATGCGATATGGCCGAGAAATGTAATTTTGATGTTAACTCCCAAACCGCTTTGCAGAAGTCAACCAAACTTCACCCAATAGTGTATTGTATCACAATCTAGTAGTTACATTTGAAAATTTTGTTCTAGGACATTTTGTTTGAACGCAATCATCAAACTTAATTAAAAAAGTCATTTAAGCCTTTTCACAGTGAGATCTATGCGATATGGCCGAGAAATGTAATTTTGATGTTAACTCCCAAACCGCTGCGCAGAAGTCAACCAAACTTCACCCAATAGTGTATTGTATCAAAATCTAGTAGTTACATTTGAAAATTTTGTTCTAGGACATTTTGTTTTAACGCAATCATCAAACTTAATTAAAAAAGTCATTTAAGCCTTTTCACAGTGAGATCTATGCGATATGGCCGAGAAATGTAATTTTGATGATAACTCCCAAACCGCTGCGCAGAAGTCAACCAAACTTCACCCAATAGTGTATTGTATCACATTCTAGTAGTTACATTTGAAAATTTTGTTCTAGGACATTTTGTTTGAGCGCAATCCTCAAACTTAGGTCAAAAAAGCCATTTAAGCCTTTTCACAGTGAGATCTATGCGATATGGCCGAGAAATGTAATTTTGATGTTAACTCCCAAACCGCTGCGCAGAAGTGAACCAAACCTCACCCATTAGTGTATTGTATCACAATCTAGTAGTTACATGTGGAAATTTGGTTCTAGGACATTTGATTTGAGCGCAATCCTCAAACTTAGGTCAAAAAAGCCATTTAAGCCTTTTCACAGTGAGATCTATGCGATATGGCCGAGAAATGTAATTTTGATGTTAACTCCCAAACCGCTGCGCAGAAGTAAACCAAACTTCACCCATTAGTGTATTGTATCACAATCTAGTAGTTACATTTGAAAATTTTGTTCTAGGAAATTTTGTTTGAGCGCAATCATCAAACTTAATTAAAAAAGTCATTTAAGCCTTTTCACAGTGAGATCTATGCGATATGGCCGAGAAATGTAATTTTGATGTTAACTCCCAAACCGCTGCGCAGAAGTCAACCAAACTTCACCCATTAGTGTATTGTATCATAATCTAGTAGTTACATGTGGAAATTTGGTTCTAGGACATTTGATTTGAGCGCAATCCTCAAACTTAGGTCAAAAAAGCCATTTAAGCCTTTTCACAGTGAGATCTATGCGATATGGCCGAGAAATGTAATTTTGATGTTAACTCCCAAACCGCTGCGCAGAAGTAAACCAAACTTCACCCATTAGTGTATTGTATCACAATCTAGTAGTTACATGTGGAAATTTGGTTTTAGGACATTTGATTTGAGCGCAATCCTCAAACTTAGGTAAAAAAAGCCATTTAAGCCTTTTCACAGTGAGATCTATGCGATATGGCCGAGAAATGTAATTTTGATGTTAACTCCCAAACCGCTGCGCAGAAGTCAACCAAACTTCACCCAATAGTGTATTGTATCACAATCTAGTAGTTACATTTGAAAATTTTTTTCTAGGACATTTTGTTTGAACGCAATCATCAAACTTAATTAAAAAAGTCATTTAAGCCTTTTCACAGTGAGATCTATGCGATATGGCCGAGAAATGTAATTTTGATGTTAACTCCCAAACCGCTGCGCAGAAGTCAACCAAACTTCACCCAATAGTGTATTGTATCACATTCTAGTAGTTACATTTGAAAATTTTGTTCTAGGACATTTTGTTTGAGCGCAATCCTCAAACTTAGGTCAAAAAAGCCATTTAAGCCTTTTCACAGTGAGATCTATGCGATATGGCCGAGAAATGTAATTTTGATGTTAACTCCCAAACCGCTGCGCAGAATTCAACCAAACTTCACCCAATAGTGTATTGTATCACATTCTAGTAGTTACATTTGAAAATTTCGTTCTAGGAAATTTGGTTTGAGCGCAATCATTAAACTTAGGTCAAAAAAGCCATTTAAGCCTTTTCACAGTGAGATCTATGCGATATGGCCGAGAAATGTAATTTTGATGTTAACTCCCAAACCGCTGCGCAGAAGTCAACCAAACTTCACCCATTAGTGTATTGTATCACAATCTAGTAATTACATGTGGAAATTTGGTTCTAGGACATTTGATTTGAGCGCAATCCTCAAACTTAGGTCAAAAAAGCCATTTAAGCCTTTTCACAGTGAGATCTATGCGATATGGCCGAGAAATGTAATTTTGATGTTAACTCCCAAACCGCTGCGCAGAAGTCAACCAAACTTCACCCAATAGTGTATTGTATCACATTCTAGTAGTTACATTTGAAAATTTTGTTCTAGGACATTTTGTTTGAGCGCAATCCTCAAACTTAGGTCAAAAAAGCCATTTAAGCCTTTTCACAGTGAGATCTATGCGATATGGCCGAGAAATGTAATTTTGATGTTAACTCCCAAACCGCTGCGCAGAAGTGAACCAAACCTCACCCATTAGTGTATTGTATCACAATCTAGTAGTTACATGTGGAAATTTGGTTCTAGGACATTTGATTTGAGCGCAATCCTCAAACTTAGGTCAAAAAAGCCATTTAAGCCTTTTCACAGTGAGATCTATGCGATATGGCCGAGAAATGTAATTTTGATGTTAACTCCCAAACCGCTTTGCAGAAGTCAACCAAACTTCACCCAATAGTGTATTGTATCACAATCTAGTAGTTACATTTGAAAATTTTGTTCTAGGACATTTTGTTTGAACGCAATCATCAAACTTAATTAAAAAAGTCATTTAAGCCTTTTCACAGTGAGATCTATGCGATATGGCCGAGAAATGTAATTTTGATGTTAACTCCCAAACCGCTGCGCAGAAGTCAACCAAACTTCACCCAATAGTGTATTGTATCACATTCTAGTAGTTACATTTGAAAATTTTGTTCTAGGACATTTTGTTTGAGCGCAATCCTCAAACTTAGGTCAAAAAAGCCATTTAAGCCTTTTCACAGTGAGATCTATGCGATATGGCCGAGAAATATAATTTTGATGTTAACTCCCAAACCGCTGCGCAGAATTCAACCAAACTTCACCCAATAGTGTATTGTATCACATTCTAGTAGTTACATTTGAAAATTTTGTTCTAGGACATTTTGTTTGAACGCAATCATCAAACTTAATTAAAAAAGTCATTTAAGCCTTTTCACAGTGAGATCTATGCGATATGGCCGAGAAATGTAATTTTGATGTTAACTCCCAAACCGCTTTGCAGAAGTCAACCAAACTTCACCCAATAGTGTATTGTATCACAATCTAGTAGTTACATTTGAAAATTTTGTTCTAGGACATTTTGTTTGAACGCAATCATCAAACTTAATTAAAAAAGTCATTTAAGCCTTTTCACAGTGAGATCTATGCGATATGGCCGAGAAATGTAATTTTGATGTTAACTCCCAAACCGCTGCGCAGAAGTCAACCAAACTTCACCCAATAGTGTATTGTATCACAATCTAGTAGTTACATTTGAAATTTTTGTTCTAGGACATTTTGTTTGAACGCAATCATCAAACTTAATTAAAAAAGTCATTTAAGCCTTTTCACAGTGAGATCTATGCGATATGGCCGAGAAATGTAATTTTGATGATAACTCCCAAACCGCTGCGCAGAAGTCAACCAAACTTCACCCAATAGTGTATTGTATCACATTCTAGTAGTTACATTTGAAAATTTTGTTCTAGGACATTTTGTTTGAGCGCAATCCTCAAACTTAGGTCAAAAAAGCCATTTAAGCCTTTTCACAGTGAGATCTATGCGATATGGCCGAGAAATGTAATTTTGATGTTAACTCCCAAACCGCTGCGCAGAAGTGAACCAAACCTCACCCATTAGTGTATTGTATCACAATCTAGTAGTTACATGTGGAAATTTGGTTCTAGGACATTTGATTTGAGCGCAATCCTCAAACTTAGGTCAAAAAAGCCATTTAAGCCTTTTCACAGTGAGATCTATGCGATATGGCCGAGAAATGTAATTTTGATGTTAACTCCCAAACCGCTGCGCAGAAGTAAACCAAACTTCACCCAATAGTGTATTGTATCACAATCTAGTAGTTACATTTGAAAATTTTGTTCTAGGACATTTTGTTTGAGCGCAATCATTAAACTTAGGTCAAAAAAGCCATTTAAGCCTTTTCACAGTGAGATCTATGCGATATGGCCGAGAAATGTAATTTTGATGTTAACTCCCAAACCGCTGCGAAGAAGTAAACCAAACTTCACCCATTAGTGTATTGTATCACAATCTAGTAGTTACATTTGAAAATTTTGTTCTAGGAAATTTTGTTTGAACGCAATCATCAAACTTAATTAAAAAAGCCATTTAAGCCTTTTCACAGTGAGATCTATGCGATATGGCCGAGAAATGTAATTTTGATGTTAACTCCCAAACCGCTGCGCAGAAGTCAACCAAACTTCACCCAATAGTGTATTGTATCACAATCTAGTAGTTACATTTGAAAATTTTGTTCTAGGACATTTTGTTTGAACGCAATTATCAAACTTAATTAAAAAAGTCATTTAAGCCTTTTCACAGTGAGATCTATGCGATAAGGCCGAGAAATGTAATTTTGATGTTAACTCCCAAACCGCTGCGCAGAAGTCAACCAAACTTCACCCATTAGTGTATTGTATCACAATCTAGTAGTTACATGTGGAAATTTGGTTCTAGGACATTTGATTTGAGCGCAATCCTCAAACTTAGGTCAAAAAAGCCATTTAAGCCTTTTCACAGTGAGATCTATGCGATATGGCCGAGAAATGTAATTTTGATGTTAACTCCCAAACCGCTGCGCAGAAGTCAACCAAACTTCACCCAATAGTGTATTGTATCACATTCTAGTAGTTACATTTGAAAACTTCGTTCTAGGAAATTTGGTTTGAGCGCAATCATTAAACTTAGGTCAAAAAAGTCATTTAAGCCTTTTCACAGTGAGATCTATGCGATATGGCCGAGAAATGTAATTTTGATGTTAACTCCCAAACTGCTGCGCAGAAGTAAACCAAACTTCACCCATTAGTGTATTGTATCACAATCTAGTAGTTACATGTGGAAATTTGGTTCTAGGACATTTGATTTGAGCGCAATCCTCAAACTTAGGTCAAAAAAGCCATTTAAGCCTTTTCACAGTGAGATCTATGCGATATGGCCGAGAAATGTAATTTTGATGTTAACTCCCAAACCGCTGCGCAGAAGTCAACCAAACTTCACCCAATAGTGTATTGTATCACAATCTAGTAGTTACATTTGAAAATTTTTTTCGAGGACATTTTGTTTGAACGCAATCATCAAACAATTAAAAAAGTCATATAAGCCTTTTCACAGTGAGATCTATGCGATATGGCCGAGAAATGTAATTTTGATGTTAACTCCCAAACCGCTGCGCAGAAGTCAACCAAACTTCACCCAATAGTGTATTGTATCACATTCTAGTAGTTACATTTGAAAATTTTGTTCTAGGACATTTTGTTTGAGCGCAATCCTCAAACTTAGGTCAAAAAAGCCATTTAAGCCTTTTCACAGTGAGATCTATGCGATATGGCCGAGAAATGTAATTTTGATGTTAACTCCCAAACCGCTGCGCAGAAGTCAACCAAACTTCACCCAATAGTGTATTGTATCACATTCTAGTAGTTACATTTGAAAATTTTGTTCTAGGACATTTTGTTTGAGCGCAATCCTCAAACTTAGGTCAAAAAAGCCATTTAAGCCTTTTCACAGTGAGATCTATGCGATATGGCCGAGAAATGTAATTTTGATGTTAACTCCCAAACCGCTGCGCAGAATTCAACCAAACTTCACCCAATAGTGTATTGTATCACATTCTAGTAGTTACATTTGAAAATTTCGTTCTAGGAAATTTGGTTTGAGCGCAATCATTAAACTTAGGTCAAAAAAGCCATTTAAGCCTTTTCACAGTGAGATCTATGCGATATGGCCGAGAAATGTAATTTTGATGTTAACTCCCAAACCGCTGCGCAGAAGTCAACCAAACTTCACCCATTAGTGTATTGTATCACAATCTAGTAATTACATGTGGAAATTTGGTTCTAGGACATTTGATTTGAGCGCAATCCTCAAACGTAGGTCAAAAAAGCCATTTAAGCCTTTTCACAGTGAGATCTATGCGATATGGCCGAGAAATGTAATTTTGATGTTAACTCCCAAACCGCTGCGCAGAAGTCAACCAAACTTCACCCAATAGTGTATTGTATCACATTCTAGTAGTTACATTTGAAAATTTTGTTCTAGGACATTTTGTTTGAGCGCAATCCTCAAACTTAGGTCAAAAAAGCCATTTAAGCCTTTTCACAGTGAGATCTATGCGATATGGCCGAGAAATGTAATTTTGATGTTAACTCCCAAACCGCTGCGCAGAAGTGAACCAAACCTCACCCATTAGTGTATTGTATCACAATCTAGTAGTTACATGTGGAAATTTGGTTCTAGGACATTTGATTTGAGCGCAATCCTCAAACTTAGGTCAAAAAAGCCATTTAAGCCTTTTCAAAGTGAGATCTATGCGATATGGCCGAGAAATGTAATTTTGATGTTAACTCCCAAACCGCTGCGCAGAAGTCAACCAAACTTCACCCAATAGTGTATTGTATCACAATCTAGTAGTTACATTTGAAAATTTTGTTCTAGGACATTTTGTTTGAACGCAATCATCAAACTTAATTAAAAAAGTCATTTAAGCCTTTTCACAGTGAGATCTATGCGATATGGCCGAGAAATGTAATTTTGATGTTAACTCCCAAACCGCTGCGCAGAAGTCAACCAAACTTCACCCAATAGTGTATTGTATCACATTCTAGTAGTTACATTTGAAAATTTTGTTCTAGGACATTTTGTTTGAGCGCAATCCTCAAACTTAGGTCAAAAAAGCCATTTAAGCCATTTTCACAGTGAGATCTATGCGATATGGCCGAGAAATGTAATTTTGATGTTAACTCCCAAACCGCTGCGCAGAATTCAACCAAACTTCACCCAATAGTGTATTGTATCACATTCTAGTAGTTACATTTGAAAATTTTGTTCTAAGACATTTTGTTTGAACGCAATCATCAAACTTAATTAAAAAAGTCATTTAAGCCTTTTCACAGTGAGATCTATGAGATATGGCCGAGAAATGTAATTTTGATGTTAACTCCCAAACCGCTGCGCAGAAGTCAACCAAACTTCACCCAATAGTGTATTGTATCACATTCTAGTAGTTACATTTGAAAATTTTGTTCTAGGACATTTTGTTTGAGCGCAATCCTCAAACTTAGGTCAAAAAAAGCCATTTAAGCCTTTTCACAGTGAGATCTATGCGATATGGCCGAGAAATGTAATTTTGATGTTAACTCCCAAACCGCTGCGCAGAAGTGAACCAAACCTCACCCATTAGTGTATTGTATCACAATCTAGTAGTTACATGTGGAAATTTGGTTCTAGGACATTTGATTTGAGCGCAATCCTCAAACTTAGGTCAAAAAAGCCAATTAAGCCTTTTCACAGTGAGATCTATGCGATATGGCCGAGAAATGTAATTTTGATGTTAACTCCCAAACCGCTGCGCAGAAGTCAACCAAACTTCACCCAATAGTGTATTGTATCACAATCTAGTAGTTACATTTTAAAATTTTGTTCTAGGACATTTTGTTTGAGCGCAATCATTAAACTTAGGTCAAAAAAGCCATTTAAGCCTTTTCACAGTGAGATCTATGCGATATGGCCGAGAAATGTAATTTTGATGTTAACTCCCAAACCGCTGCGCAGAAGTAAACCAAACTTCACCCAATAGTGTATTGTATCACAATCTAGTAGTTACATTTGAAAATTTTGTTCTAGGAAATTTTGTTTGAACGCAATCATCAAACTTAATTAAAAAAGTCATTTAAGCCTTTTCACAGTGAGATCTATGCGATATGGCCGAGAAATGTAATTTTGATGTTAACTCCCAAACCGCTGCGCAGAAGTCAACCAAACTTCACCCAATAGTGTATTGTATCACAATCTAGTAGTTACATTTGAAAATTTTGTTCTAGGAAATTTTGTTTGAGCGCAATCCTCAAACTTAGGTCAAAAAAGCCATTTAAGCCTTTTCACAGTGAGATCTATGCGATATGGCCGAGAAATGTAATTTTGATGTTAACTCCCAAACCGCTGCGCAGAAGTCAACCAAACTTCACCCAATAGTGTATTGTATCACAATCTAGTAGTTACATTTGAAAATTTTGTTCTAGGACATTTTGTTTGAACGCAATCATCAAACTTAATTAAAAAAGTCATTTAAGCCTTTTCACAGTGAGATCTATGCGATATGGCCGAGAAATGTAATTTTGATGTTAACTCCCAAACCGCTGCGCAGAAGTCAACCAAACTTCACCCAATAGTGTATTGTATCACATTCTAGTAGTTACATTTGAAAATTTTGTTCTAGGACATTTTGTTTGAGCGCAATCCTCAAACTTAGGTCAAAAAAGCCATTTAAGCCTTTTCACAGTGAGATCTATGCGATATGGCCGAGAAATGTAATTTTGATGTTAACTCCCAAACCGCTGCGCAGAATTCAACCAAACTTCACCCAATAGTGTATTGTATGACATTCTAGTAGTTACATTTGAAAATTTCGTTCTAGGAAATTTGGTTTGAGCGCAATCATTAAACTTAGGTCAAAAAAGCCATTTAAGCCTTTTCACAGTGAGATCTATGCGATATGGCCGAGAAATGTAATTTTGATGTTAACTCCCAAACCGCTGCGCAGAAGTAAACCAAACTTCACCCATTAGTGTATTGTATCACAATCTAGTAGTTACATGTGGAAATTTGGTTCTAGGACATTTGATTTGAGCGCAATCCTCAAACTTAGGTCAAAAAAGCCATTTAAGCCTTTTCACAGTGAGATCTATGCGATATGGCCGAGAAATGTAATTTTGATGTTAACTCCCAAACCGCTGCGCAGAAGTCAACCAAACTTCACCCAATAGTGTATTGTATCACAATCTAGTAGTTACATTTGAAAATTTTGTTCTAGGACATTTTGTTTGAACGCAATCATCAAACTTAATTAAAAAAGTCATTTAAGCCTTTTCACAGTGAGATCTATGCGATATGGCCGAGAAATGTAATTTTGATGTTAACTCCCAAACCGCTGCGCAGAAGTCAACCAAACTTCACCCAATAGTGTATTGTATCACATTCTAGTAGTTACATTTGAAAATTTCGTTCTAGGATATTTGGTTTGAGCGCAATCATTAAACTTAGGTCAAAAAAAGCCATTTAAGCCTTTTCACAGTGAGATCTATGCGATATGGCCGAGAAATGTAATTTTGATGTTAACTCCCAAACCGCTGCGCAGAAGTAAACCAAACTTCACCCATTAGTGTATTGTATCACAATCTAGTAGTTACGTGTGGAAATTTGGTTCTAGGACATTTGATTTGAGCGCAATCCTCAAACTTAGGTCAAAAAAGCCATTTAAGCCTTTTCACAGTGAGATCTATGCGATATGGCCGAGAAATGTAATTTTGATGTTAACTCCCAAACCGCTGCGCAGAAGTCAACCAAACTTCACCTAATAGTGTATTGTATCACAATCTAGTAGTTACATTTGAAAATTTTGTTCTAGGACATTTTGTTTGAACGCAATCATCAAACGTAATTAAAAAAGTCATTTAAGCCTTTTCACAGTGAGATCTATGCGATATGGCCGAGAAATGTAATTTTGATGTTAACTCCCAAACCGCTGCGCAGAAGTCAACCAAACTTCACCCAATAGTGTATTGTATCACATTCTAGTAGTTACATTTGAAAATTTTGTTCTAGGACATTTTGTTTGAGCGCAATCCTCAAACTTAGGTCAAAAAAGCCATTTAAGCCTTTTCACAGTGAGATCTATGCGATATGGCCGAGAAATGTAATTTTGATGTTAACTCCCAAACCGCTGCGCAGAAGTGAACCAAACCTCACCCATTAGTGTATTGTATCACAATCTAGTAGTTACATGTGGAAATTTGGTTCTAGGACATTTGATTTGAGCGCAATCCTCAAACTTAGGTCAAAAAAGCCATTTAAGCCTTTTCAAAGTGAGATCTATGCGATATGGCCGAGAAATGTAATTTTGATGTTAACTCCCAAACCGCTGCGCAGAAGTCAACCAAACTTCACCCAATAGTGTATTGTATCACAATCTAGTAGTTACATTTGAAAATTTTGTTCTAGGACATTTTGTTTGAACGCAATCATCAAACTTAATTAAAAAAGTCATTTAAGCCTTTTCACAGTGAGATCTATGCGATATGGCCGAGAAATGTAATTTTGATGTTAACTCCCAAACCGCTGCGCAGAAGTCAACCAAACTTCACCCAATAGTGTATTGTATCACAATCTAGTAGTTACATTTGAAAATTTTGTTCTAGGACATTTTGTTTGAACGCAATCATCAAACTTAATTAAAAAAGTCATTTAAGCCTTTTCACAGTGAGATCTATGCGATATGGCCGAGAAATGTAATTTTGATGTTAACTCCCAAACCGCTGCGCAGAAGTCAACCAAACTTCACCCAATAGTGTATTGTATCACATTCTAGTAGTTACATTTGAAAATTTTGTTCTAGGACATTTTGTTTGAGCGCAATCCTCAAACTTAGGTCAAAAAAGCCATTTAAGCCATTTTCACAGTGAGATCTATGCGATATGGCCGAGAAATGTAATTTTGATGTTAACTCCCAAACCGCTGCGCAGAATTCAACCAAACTTCACCCAATAGTGTATTGTATACCATTCTAGTAGTTACATTTGAAAATTTTGTCCTAGGACATTTTGTTTGAACGCAATCATCAAACTTAATTAAAAAAGTCATTTAAGCCTTTTCACAGTGAGATCTATGAGATATGGCCGAGAAATGTAATTTTGATGTTAACTCCAAAACCGCTGCGCAGAAGTCAACCAAACTTCACCCAATAGTGTATTGTATCACATTCTAGTAGTTACATTTGAAAATTTTGTTCTAGGACATTTTGTTTGAGCGCAATCCTCAAACTTAGGTCAAAAAAAGCCATTTAAGCCTTTTCACAGTGAGATCTATGCGATATGGCCGAGAAATGTAATTTTGATGTTAACTCCCAAACCGCTGCGCAGAAGTGAACCAAACCTCACCCATTAGTGTATTGTATCACAATCTAGTAGTTACATGTGGAAATTTGGTTCTAGGACATTTGATTTGAGCGCAATCCTCAAACTTAGGTCAAAAAAGCCATTTAAGCCTTTTCACAGTGAGATCTATGCGATATGGCCGAGAAATGTAATTTTGATGTTAACTCCCAAACCGCTGCGCAGAAGTCAACCAAACTTCACCCAATAGTGTATTGTATCACAATCTAGTAGTTACATTTTAAAATTTTGTTCTAGGACATTTTGTTTGAGCGCAATCATTAAACTTAGGTCAAAAAAGCCATTTAAGCCTTTTCACAGTGAGATCTATGCGATATGGCCGAGAAATGTAATTTTGATGTTAACTCCCAAACCGCTGCGCAGAAGTAAACCAAACTTCACCCAATAGTGTATTGTATCACAATCTAGTAGTTACATTTGAAAATTATGTTCTAGGAAATTTTGTTTGAACGCAATCATCAAACTTAATTAAAAAAGTCATTTAAGCCTTTTCACAGTGAGATCTATGCGATATGGCCGAGAAATGTAATTTTGATGTTAACTCCCAAACCGCTGCGCAGAAGTCAACCAAACTTCACCCAATAGTGTATTGTATCACAATCTAGTAGTTACATTTGAAAATTTTTTTCTAGGACATTTTGTTTGAACGCAATCATCAAACAATTAAAAAAGTCATTTAAGCCTTTTCACAGTGAGATCTATGCGATATGGCCGAGAAATGTAATTTTGATGTTAACTCCCAAACCGCTGCGCAGAAGTCAACCAAACTTCACCCAATAGTGTATTGTATCACATTCTAGTAGTTACATTTGAAAATTTTGTTCTAGGACATTTTGTTTGAGCGCAATCCTCAAACTTAGGTCAAAAAAGCCATTTAAGCCTTTTCACAGTGAGATCTATGCGATATGGCCGAGAAATGTAATTTTGATGTTAACTCCCAAACCGCTGCGCAGAATTCAACCAAACTTCACCCAATAGTGTATTGTATCACATTCTAGTAGTTACATTTGAAAATTTCGTTCTAGGAAATTTGGTTTGAGCGCAATCATTAAACTTAGGTCAAAAAAGCCATTTAAGCCTTTTCACAGTGAGATCTATGCGATATGGCCGAGAAATGTAATTTTGATGTTAACTCCCAAACCGCTGCGCAGAAGTCAACCAAACTTCACCCATTAGTGTATTGTATCACAATCTAGTAATTACATGTGGAAATTTGGTTCTAGGACATTTGATTTGAGCGCAATCCTCAAACGTAGGTCAAAAAAGCCATTTAAGCCTTTTCACAGTGAGATCTATGCGATATGGCCGAGAAATGTAATTTTGATGTTAACTCCCAAACCGCTGCGCAGAAGTCAACCAAACTTCACCCAATAGTGTATTGTATCACATTCTAGTAGTTACATTTGAAAATTTTGTTCTAGGACATTTTGTTTGAGCGCAATCCTCAAACTTAGGTCAAAAAAGCCATTTAAGCCTTTTCACAGTGAGATCTATGCGATATGGCCGAGAAATGTAATTTTGATGTTAACTCCCAAACCGCTGCGCAGAAGTGAACCAAACCTCACCCATTAGTGTATTGTATCACAATCTAGTAGTTACATGTGGAAATTTGGTTCTAGGACATTTGATTTGAGCGCAATCCTCAAACTTAGGTCAAAAAAGCCATTTAAGCCTTTTCAAAGTGAGATCTATGCGATATGGCCGAGAAATGTAATTTTGATGTTAACTCCCAAACCGCTGCGCAGAAGTCAACCAAACTTCACCCAATAGTGTATTGTATCACAATCTAGTAGTTACATTTGAAAATTTTGTTCTAGGACATTTTGTTTGAACGCAATCATCAAACTTAATTAAAAAAGTCATTTAAGCCTTTTCACAGTGAGATCTATGCGATATGGCCGAGAAATGTAATTTTGATGTTAACTCCCAAACCGCTGCGCAGAAGTCAACCAAACTTCACCCAATAGTGTATTGTATCACATTCTAGTAGTTACATTTGAAAATTTTGTTCTAGGACATTTTGTTTGAGCGCAATCCTCAAACTTAGGTCAAAAAAGCCATTTAAGCCATTTTCACAGTGAGATCTATGCGATATGGCCGAGAAATGTAATTTTGATGTTAACTCCCAAACCGCTGCGCAGAATTCAACCAAACTTCACCCAATAGTGTATTGTATCACATTCTAGTAGTTACATTTGAAAATTTTGTTCTAGGACATTTTGTTTGAACGCAATCATCAAACTTAATTAAAAAAGTCATTTAAGCCTTTTCACAGTGAGATCTATGAGATATGGCCGAGAAATGTAATTTTGATGTTAACTCCCAAACCGCTGCGCAGAAGTCAACCAAACTTCACCCAATAGTGTATTGTATCACATTCTAGTAGTTACATTTGAAAATTTTGTTCTAGGACATTTTGTTTGAGCGCAATCCTCAAACTTAGGTCAAAAAAAGCCATTTAAGCCTTTTCACAGTGAGATCTATGCGATATGGCCGAGAAATGTAATTTTGATGTTAACTCCCAAACCGCTGCGCAGAAGTGAACCAAACCTCACCCATTAGTGTATTGTATCACAATCTAGTAGTTACATGTGGAAATTTGGTTCTAGGACATTTGATTTGAGCGCAATCCTCAAACTTAGGTCAAAAAAGCCAATTAAGCCTTTTCACAGTGAGATCTATGCGATATGGCCGAGAAATGTAATTTTGATGTTAACTCCCAAACCGCTGCGCAGAAGTCAACCAAACTTCACCCAATAGTGTATTGTATCACAATCTAGTAGTTACATTTTAAAATTTTGTTCTAGGACATTTTGTTTGAGCGCAATCATTAAACTTAGGTCAAAAAAGCCATTTAAGCCTTTTCACAGTGAGATCTATGCGATATGGCCGAGAAATGTAATTTTGATGTTAACTCCCAAACCGCTGCGCAGAAGTAAACCAAACTTCACCCAATAGTGTATTGTATCACAATCTAGTAGTTACATTTGAAAATTTTGTTCTAGGAAATTTTGTTTGAACGCAATCATCAAACTTAATTAAAAAAGTCATTTAAGCCTTTTCACAGTGAGATCTATGCGATATGGCCGAGAAATGTAATTTTGATGTTAACTCCCAAACCGCTGCGCAGAAGTCAACCAAACTTCACCCAATAGTGTATTGTATCACAATCTAGTAGTTACATTTGAAAATTTTGTTCTAGGAAATTTTGTTTGAGCGCAATCCTCAAACTTAGGTCAAAAAAGCCATTTAAGCCTTTTCACAGTGAGATCTATGCGATATGGCCGAGAAATGTAATTTTGATGTTAACTCCCAAACCGCTGCGCAGAAGTCAACCAAACTTCACCCAATAGTGTATTGTATCACAATCTAGTAGTTACATTTGAAAATTTTGTTCTAGGACATTTTGTTTGAACGCAATCATCAAACTTAATTAAAAAAGTCATTTAAGCCTTTTCACAGTGAGATCTATGCGATATGGCCGAGAAATGTAATTTTGATGTTAACTCCCAAACCGCTGCGCAGAAGTCAACCAAACTTCACCCAATAGTGTATTGTATCACATTCTAGTAGTTACATTTGAAAATTTTGTTCTAGGACATTTTGTTTGAGCGCAATCCTCAAACTTAGGTCAAAAAAGCCATTTAAGCCTTTTCACAGTGAGATCTATGCGATATGGCCGAGAAATGTAATTTTGATGTTAACTCCCAAACCGCTGCGCAGAATTCAACCAAACTTCACCCAATAGTGTATTGTATGACATTCTAGTAGTTACATTTGAAAATTTCGTTCTAGGAAATTTGGTTTGAGCGCAATCATTAAACTTAGGTCAAAAAAGCCATTTAAGCCTTTTCACAGTGAGATCTATGCGATATGGCCGAGAAATGTAATTTTGATGTTAACTCCCAAACCGCTGCGCAGAAGTAAACCAAACTTCACCCATTAGTGTATTGTATCACAATCTAGTAGTTACATGTGGAAATTTGGTTCTAGGACATTTGATTTGAGCGCAATCCTCAAACTTAGGTCAAAAAAGCCATTTAAGCCTTTTCACAGTGAGATCTATGCGATATGGCCGAGAAATGTAATTTTGATGTTAACTCCCAAACCGCTGCGCAGAAGTCAACCAAACTTCACCCAATAGTGTATTGTATCACAATCTAGTAGTTACATTTGAAAATTTTGTTCTAGGACATTTTGTTTGAACGCAATCATCAAACTTAATTAAAAAAGTCATTTAAGCCTTTTCACAGTGAGATCTATGCGATATGGCCGAGAAATGTAATTTTGATGTTAACTCCCAAACCGCTGCGCAGAAGTCAACCAAACTTCACCCAATAGTGTATTGTATCACATTCTAGTAGTTACATTTGAAAATTTCGTTCTAGGATATTTGGTTTGAGCGCAATCATTAAACTTAGGTCAAAAAAAGCCATTTAAGCCTTTTCACAGTGAGATCTATGCGATATGGCCGAGAAATGTAATTTTGATGTTAACTCCCAAACCGCTGCGCAGAAGTAAACCAAACTTCACCCATTAGTGTATTGTATCACAATCTAGTAGTTACGTGTTGAAATTTGGTTCTAGGACATTTGATTTGAGCGCAATCCTCAAACTTAGGTCAAAAAAGCCATTTAAGCCTTTTCACAGTGAGATCTATGCGATATGGCCGAGAAATGTAATTTTGATGTTAACTCCCAAACCGCTGCGCAGAAGTCAACCAAACTTCACCTAATAGTGTATTGTATCACAATCTAGTAGTTACATTTGAAAATTTTGTTCTAGGACATTTTGTTTGAACGCAATCATCAAACGTAATTAAAAAAGTCATTTAAGCCTTTTCACAGTGAGATCTATGCGATATGGCCGAGAAATGTAATTTTGATGTTAACTCCCAAACCGCTGCGCAGAAGTCAACCAAACTTCACCCAATAGTGTATTGTATCACATTCTAGTAGTTACATTTGAAAATTTTGTTCTAGGACATTTTGTTTGAGCGCAATCCTCAAACTTAGGTCAAAAAAGCCATTTAAGCCTTTTCACAGTGAGATCTATGCGATATGGCCAAGAAATGTAATTTTGATGTTAACTCCCAAACCGCTGCGCAGAAGTGAACCAAACCTCACCCATTAGTGTATTGTATCACAATCTAGTAGTTACATGTGGAAATTTGGTTCTAGGACATTTGATTTGAGCGCAATCCTCAAACTTAGGTCAAAAAAGCCATTTAAGCCTTTTCAAAGTGAGATCTATGCGATATGGCCGAGAAATGTAATTTTGATGTTAACTCCCAAACCGCTGCGCAGAAGTCAACCAAACTTCACCCAATAGTGTATTGTATCACAATCTAGTAGTTACATTTGAAAATTTTGTTCTAGGACATTTTGTTTGAACGCAATCATCAAACTTAATTAAAAAAGTCATTTAAGCCTTTTCACAGTGAGATCTATGCGATATGGCCGAGAAATGTAATTTTGATGTTAACTCCCAAACCGCTGCGCAGAAGTCAACCAAACTTCACCCAATAGTGTATTGTATCACAATCTAGTAGTTACATTTGAAAATTTTGTTCTAGGACATTTTGTTTGAACGCAATCATCAAACTTAATTAAAAAAGTCATTTAAGCCTTTTCACAGTGAGATCTATGCGATATGGCCGAGAAATGTAATTTTGATGTTAACTCCCAAACCGCTGCGCAGAAGTCAACCAAACTTCACCCAATAGTGTATTGTATCACATTCTAGTAGTTACATTTGAAAATTTTGTTCTAGGACATTTTGTTTGAGCGCAATCCTCAAACTTAGGTCAAAAAAGCCATTTAAGCCATTTTCACAGTGAGATCTATGCGATATGGCCGAGAAATGTAATTTTGATGTTAACTCCCAAACCGCTGCGCAGAATTCAACCAAACTTCACCCAATAGTGTATTGTATACCATTCTAGTAGTTACATTTGAAAATTTTGTTGTAGAACATTTTGTTTGAACGCAATCATCAAACTTAATTAAAAAAGTCATTTAAGCCTTTTCACAGTGAGATCTATGAGATATGGCCGAGAAATGTAATTTTGATGTTAACTCCAAAACCGCTGCGCAGAAGTCAACCAAACTTCACCCAATAGTGTATTGTATCACATTCTAGTAGTTACATTTGAAAATTTTGTTCTAGGACATTTTGTTTGAGCGCAATCCTCAAACTTAGGTCAAAAAAAGCCATTTAAGCCTTTTCACAGTGAGATCTATGCGATATGGCCGAGAAATGTAATTTTGATGTTAACTCCCAAACCGCTGCGCAGAAGTGAACCAAACCTCACCCATTAGTGTATTGTATCACAATCTAGTAGTTACATGTGGAAATTTGGTTCTAGGACATTTGATTTGAGCGCAATCCTCAAACTTAGGTCAAAAAAGCCATTTAAGCCTTTTCACAGTGAGATCTATGCGATATGGCCGAGAAATGTAATTTTGATGTTAACTCCCAAACCGCTGCGCAGAAGTCAACCAAACTTCACCCAATAGTGTATTGTATCACAATCTAGTAGTTACATTTTAAAATTTTGTTCTAGGACATTTTGTTTGAGCGCAATCATTAAACTTAGGTCAAAAAAGCCATTTAAGCCTTTTCACAGTGAGATCTATGCGATATGGCCGAGAAATGTAATTTTGATGTTAACTCCCAAACCGCTGCGCAGAAGTAAACCAAACTTCACCCAATAGTGTATTGTATCACAATCTAGTAGTTACATTTGAAAATTATGTTCTAGGAAATTTTGTTTGAACGCAATCATCAAACTTAATTAAAAAAGTCATTTAAGCCTTTTCACAGTGAGATCTATGCGATATGGCCGAGAAATGTAATTTTGATGTTAACTCCCAAACCGCTGCGCAGAAGTCAACCAAACTTCACCCAATAGTGTATTGTATCACAATCTAGTAGTTACATTTTAAAATTTTGTTCTAGGACATTTTGTTTGAGCGCAATCATTAAACTTAGGTCAAAAAAGCCATTTAAGCCTTTTCACAGTGAGATCTATGCGATATGGCCGAGAAATGTAATTTTGATGTTAACTCCCAAACCGCTGCGCAGAAGTCAACCAAACTTCACCCAATAGTGTATTGTATCACATTCTAGTAGTTACATTTGAAAATTTTGTTCTAGGACATTTTGTTTGAGCGCAATCCTCAAACTTAGGTCAAAAAAGCCATTTAAGCCTTTTCACAGTGAGATCTATGCGATATGGCCGAGAAATGTAATTTTGATGTTAACTCCCAAACCGCTGCGCAGAAGTGAACCAAACCTCACCCATTAGTGTATTGTATCACAATCTAGTAGTTACATGTGGAAATTTGGTTCTAGGACATTTGATTTGAGCGCAATCCTCAAACTTAGGTCAAAAAAGCCATTTAAGCCTTTTCAAAGTGAGATCTATGCGATATGGCCGAGAAATGTAATTTTGATGTTAACTCCCAAACCGCTGCGCAGAAGTCAACCAAACTTCACCCAATAGTGTATTGTATCACAATCTAGTAGTTACATTTGAAAATTTTGTTCTAGGACATTTTGTTTGAACGCAATCATCAAACTTAATTAAAAAAGTCATTTAAGCCTTTTCACAGTGAGATCTATGCGATATGGCCGAGAAATGTAATTTTGATGTTAACTCCCAAACCGCTGCGCAGAAGTCAACCAAACTTCACCCAATAGTGTATTGTATCACAATCTAGTAGTTACATTTGAAAATTTTGTTCTAGGACATTTTGTTTGAACGCAATCATCAAACTTAATTAAAAAAGTCATTTAAGCCTTTTCACAGTGAGATCTATGCGATATGGCCGAGAAATGTAATTTTGATGTTAACTCCCAAACCGCTGCGCAGAAGTCAACCAAACTTCACCCAATAGTGTATTGTATCACATTCTAGTAGTTACATTTGAAAATTTTGTTCTAGGACATTTTGTTTGAGCGCAATCCTCAAACTTAGGTCAAAAAAGCCATTTAAGCCATTTTCACAGTGAGATCTATGCGATATGGCCGAGAAATGTAATTTTGATGTTAACTCCCAAACCGCTGCGCAGAATTCAACCAAACTTCACCCAATAGTGTATTGTATACCATTCTAGTAGTTACATTTGAAAATTTTGTTCTAGGACATTTTGTTTGAACGCAATCATCAAACTTAATTAAAAAAGTCATTTAAGCCTTTTCACAGTGAGATCTATGAGATATGGCCGAGAAATGTAATTTTGATGTTAACTCCAAAACCGCTGCGCAGAAGTCAACCAAACTTCACCCAATAGTGTATTGTATCACATTCTAGTAGTTACATTTGAAAATTTTGTTCTAGGACATTTTGTTTGAGCGCAATCCTCAAACTTAGGTCAAAAAAAGCCATTTAAGCCTTTTCACAGTGAGATCTATGCGATATGGCCGAGAAATGTAATTTTGATGTTAACTCCCAAACCGCTGCGCAGAAGTGAACCAAACCTCACCCATTAGTGTATTGTATCACAATCTAGTAGTTACATGTGGAAATTTGGTTCTAGGACATTTGATTTGAGCGCAATCCTCAAACTTAGGTCAAAAAAGCCATTTAAGCCTTTTCACAGTGAGATCTATGCGATATGGCCGAGAAATGTAATTTTGATGTTAACTCCCAAACCGCTGCGCAGAAGTCAACCAAACTTCACCCAATAGTGTATTGTATCACAATCTAGTAGTTACATTTTAAAATTTTGTTCTAGGACATTTTGTTTGAGCGCAATCATTAAACTTAGGTCAAAAAAGCCATTTAAGCCTTTTCACAGTGAGATCTATGCGATATGGCCGAGAAATGTAATTTTGATGTTAACTCCCAAACCGCTGCGCAGAAGTAAACCAAACTTCACCCAATAGTGTATTGTATCACAATCTAGTAGTTACATTTGAAAATTATGTTCTAGGAAATTTTGTTTGAACGCAATCATCAAACTTAATTAAAAAAGTCATTTAAGCCTTTTCACAGTGAGATCTATGCGATATGGCCGAGAAATGTAATTTTGATGTTAACTCCCAAACTGCTGCGCAGAAGTCAACCAAACTTCACCCAATAGTGTATTGTATCACATTCTAGTAGTTACATTTGAAAATTTTGTTCTAGGACATTTTGTTTGAGCGCAATCCTCAAACTTAGGTCAAAAAAGCCATTTAAGCCTTTTCACAGTGAGATCTATGCGATATGGCCGAGAAATGTAATTTTGATGTTAACTCCCAAACCGCTGCGCAGAATTCAACCAAACTTCACCCAATAGTGTATTGTATCACATTCTAGTAGTTACATTTGAAAATTTCGTTCTAGGAAATTTGGTTTGAGCGCAATCATTAAACTTAGGTCAAAAAAGCCATTTAAGCCTTTTCAAAGTGAGATCTATGCGATATGGCCGAGAAATGTAATTTTGATGTTAACTCCCAAACCGCTGCGCAGAAGTAAACCAAACTTCACCCATTAGTGTATTGTATCACAATCTAGTAGTTACATGTGGACATTTGGTTCTAGGACATTTGATTTGAGCGCAATCCTCAAACTTAGGTCAAAAAAGCCATTTAAGCCTTTTCACAGTGAGATCTATGCGATATGGCCGAGAAATGTAATTTTGATGTTAACTCCCAAACCGCTGCGCAGAAGTCAACCAAAACTTCACCCAATAGTGTATTGTATCACAATCTAGTAGTTACATTTGAAAATTTTGTTCTAGGACATTTTGTTTGAACGCAATCATCAAACTTAATTAAAAAAGTCATTTAAGCCTTTTCACAGTGAGATCTATGCGATATGGCCGAGAAATGTAATTTTGATGTTAACTCCCAAACCGCTGCGCAGAAGTCAACCAAACTTCACCCAATAGTGTATTGTATCACATTCTAGTAGTTACATTTGAAAATTTCGTTCTAGGATATTTGGTTTGAGCGCAATCATTAAACTTAGGTCAAAAAAAGCCATTTAAGCCTTTTCACAGTGAGATCTATGCGATATGGCCGAGAAATGTAATTTTGATGTTAACTCCCAAACCGCTGCGCAGAAGTAAACCAAACTTCACCCATTAGTGTATTGTATCACAATCTAGTAGTTACGTGTTGAAATTTGGTTCTAGGACATTTGATTTGAGCGCAATCCTCAAACTTAGGTCAAAAAAGCCATTTAAGCCTTTTCACAGTGAGATCTATGCGATATGGCCGAGAAATGTAATTTTGATGTTAACTCCCAAACCGCTGCGCAGAAGTCAACCAAACTTCACCTAATAGTGTATTGTATCACAATCTAGTAGTTACATTTGAAAATTTTGTTCTAGGACATTTTGTTTGAACGCAATCATCAAACGTAATTAAAAAAGTCATTTAAGCCTTTTCACAGTGAGATCTATGCGATATGGCCGAGAAATGTAATTTTGATGTTAACTCCCAAACCGCTGCGCAGAAGTCAACCAAACTTCACCCAATAGTGTATTGTATCACATTCTAGTAGTTACATTTGAAAATTTTGTTCTAGGACATTTTGTTTGAGCGCAATCCTCAAACTTAGGTCAAAAAAGCCATTTAAGCCTTTTCACAGTGAGATCTATGCGATATGGCCGAGAAATGTAATTTTGATGTTAACTCCCAAACCGCTGCGCAGAAGTGAACCAAACCTCACCCATTAGTGTATTGTATCACAATCTAGTAGTTACATGTGGAAATTTGGTTCTAGGACATTTGATTTGAGCGCAATCCTCAAACTTAGGTCAAAAAAGCCATTTAAGCCTTTTCAAAGTGAGATCTATGCGATATGGCCGAGAAATGTAATTTTGATGTTAACTCCCAAACCGCTGCGCAGAAGTCAACCAAACTTCACCCAATAGTGTATTGTATCACAATCTAGTAGTTACATTTGAAAATTTTGTTCTAGGACATTTTGTTTGAACGCAATCATCAAACTTAATTAAAAAAGTCATTTAAGCCTTTTCACAGTGAGATCTATGCGATATGGCCGAGAAATGTAATTTTGATGTTAACTCCCAAACCGCTGCGCAGAAGTCAACCAAACTTCACCCAATAGTGTATTGTATCACAATCTAGTAGTTACATTTGAAAATTTTGTTCTAGGACATTTTGTTTGAACGCAATCATCAAACTTAATTAAAAAAGTCATTTAAGCCTTTTCACAGTGAGATCTATGCGATATGGCCGAGAAATGTAATTTTGATGTTAACTCCCAAACCGCTGCGCAGAAGTCAACCAAACTTCACCCAATAGTGTATTGTATCACATTCTAGTAGTTACATTTGAAAATTTTGTTCTAGGACATTTTGTTTGAGCGCAATCCTCAAACTTAGGTCAAAAAAGCCATTTAAGCCATTTTCACAGTGAGATCTATGCGATATGGCCGAGAAATGTAATTTTGATGTTAACTCCCAAACCGCTGCGCAGAATTCAACCAAACTTCACCCAATAGTGTATTGTATACCATTCTAGTAGTTACATTTGAAAATTTTGTTCTAGGACATTTTGTTTGAACGCAATCATCAACCTTAATTAAAAAAGTCATTTAAGCCTTTTCACAGTGAGATCTATGAGATATGGCCGAGAAATGTAATTTTGATGTTAACTCCAAAACCGCTGCGCAGAAGTCAACCAAACTTCACCCAATAGTGTATTGTATCACATTCTAGTAGTTACATTTGAAAATTTTGTTCTAGGACATTTTGTTTGAGCGCAATCCTCAAACTTAGGTCAAAAAAAGCCATTTAAGCCTTTTCACAGTGAGATCTATGCGATATGGCCGAGAAATGTAATTTTGATGTTAACTCCCAAACCGCTGCGCAGAAGTGAACCAAACCTCACCCATTAGTGTATTGTATCACAATCTAGTAGTTACATGTGGAAATTTGGTTCTAGGACATTTGATTTGAGCGCAATCCTCAAACTTAGGTCAAAAAAGCCATTTAAGCCTTTTCACAGTGAGATCTATGCGATATGGCCGAGAAATGTAATTTTGATGTTAACTCCCAAACCGCTGCGCAGAAGTCAACCAAACTTCACCCAATAGTGTATTGTATCACAATCTAGTAGTTACATTTTAAAATTTTGTTCTAGGACATTTTGTTTGAGCGCAATCATTAAACTTAGGTCAAAAAAGCCATTTAAGCCTTTTCACAGTGAGATCTATGCGATATGGCCGAGAAATGTAATTTTGATGTTAACTCCCAAACCGCTGCGCAGAAGTAAACCAAACTTCACCCAATAGTGTATTGTATCACAATCTAGTAGTTACATTTGAAAATTATGTTCTAGGAAATTTTGTTTGAACGCAATCATCAAACTTAATTAAAAAAGTCATTTAAGCCTTTTCACAGTGAGATCTATGCGATATGGCCGAGAAATGTAATTTTGATGTTAACTCCCAAACCGCTGCGCAGAAGTCAACCAAACTTCACCCAATAGTGTATTGTATCACAATCTAGTAGTTACATTTTAAAATTTTGTTCTAGGACATTTTGTTTGAGCGCAATCATTAAACTTAGGTCAAAAAAGCCATTTAAGCCTTTTCACAGTGAGATCTATGCGATATGGCCGAGAAATGTAATTTTGATGTTAACTCCCAAACCGCTGCGCAGAAGTCAACCAAACTTCACCCAATAGTGTATTGTATCACATTCTAGTAGTTACATTTGAAAATTTTGTTCTAGGACATTTTGTTTGAGCGCAATCCTCAAACTTAGGTCAAAAAAGCCATTTAAGCCTTTTCACAGTGAGATCTATGCGATATGGCCGAGAAATGTAATTTTGATGTTAACTCCCAAACCGCTGCGCAGAAGTGAACCAAACCTCACCCATTAGTGTATTGTATCACAATCTAGTAGTTACATGTGGAAATTTGGTTCTAGGACATTTGATTTGAGCGCAATCCTCAAACTTAGGTCAAAAAAGCCATTTAAGCCTTTTCAAAGTGAGATCTATGCGATATGGCCGAGAAATGTAATTTTGATGTTAACTCCCAAACCGCTGCGCAGAAGTCAACCAAACTTCACCCAATAGTGTATTGTATCACAATCTAGTAGTTACATTTGAAAATTTTGTTCTAGGACATTTTGTTTGAACGCAATCATCAAACTTAATTAAAAAAGTCATTTAAGCCTTTTCACAGTGAGATCTATGCGATATGGCCGAGAAATGTAATTTTGATGTTAACTCCCAAACCGCTGCGCAGAAGTCAACCAAACTTCACCCAATAGTGTATTGTATCACAATCTAGTAGTTACATTTGAAAATTTTGTTCTAGGACATTTTGTTTGAACGCAATCATCAAACTTAATTAAAAAAGTCATTTAAGCCTTTTCACAGTGAGATCTATGCGATATGGCCGAGAAATGTAATTTTGATGTTAACTCCCAAACCGCTGCGCAGAAGTCAACCAAACTTCACCCAATAGTGTATTGTATCACATTCTAGTAGTTACATTTGAAAATTTTGTTCTAGGACATTTTGTTTGAGCGCAATCCTCAAACTTAGGTCAAAAAAGCCATTTAAGCCATTTTCACAGTGAGATCTATGCGATATGGCCGAGAAATGTAATTTTGATGTTAACTCCCAAACCGCTGCGCAGAATTCAACCAAACTTCACCCAATAGTGTATTGTATACCATTCTAGTAGTTACATTTGAAAATTTTGTTCTAGGACATTTTGTTTGAACGCAATCATCAAACTTAATTAAAAAAGTCATTTAAGCCTTTTCACAGTGAGATCTATGAGATATGGCCGAGAAATGTAATTTTGATGTTAACTCCAAAACCGCTGCGCAGAAGTCAACCAAACTTCACCCAATAGTGTATTGTATCACATTCTAGTAGTTACATTTGAAAATTTTGTTCTAGGACATTTTGTTTGAGCGCAATCCTCAAACTTAGGTCAAAAAAAGCCATTTAAGCCTTTTCACAGTGAGATCTATGCGATATGGCCGAGAAATGTAATTTTGATGTTAACTCCCAAACCGCTGCGCAGAAGTGAACCAAACCTCACCCATTAGTGTATTGTATCACAATCTAGTAGTTACATGTGGAAATTTGGTTCTAGGACATTTGATTTGAGCGCAATCCTCAAACTTAGGTCAAAAAAGCCATTTAAGCCTTTTCACAGTGAGATCTATGCGATATGGCCGAGAAATGTAATTTTGATGTTAACTCCCAAACCGCTGCGCAGAAGTCAACCAAACTTCACCCAATAGTGTATTGTATCACAATCTAGTAGTTACATTTTAAAATTTTGTTCTAGGACATTTTGTTTGAGCGCAATCATTAAACTTAGGTCAAAAAAGCCATTTAAGCCTTTTCACAGTGAGATCTATGCGATATGGCCGAGAAATGTAATTTTGATGTTAACTCCCAAACCGCTGCGCAGAAGTAAACCAAACTTCACCCAATAGTGTATTGTATCACAATCTAGTAGTTACATTTGAAAATTATGTTCTAGGAAATTTTGTTTGAACGCAATCATCAAACTTAATTAAAAAAGTCATTTAAGCCTTTTCACAGTGAGATCTATGCGATATGGCCGAGAAATGTAATTTTGATGTTAACTCCCAAACTGCTGCGCAGAAGTCAACCAAACTTCACCCAATAGTGTATTGTATCACATTCTAGTAGTTACATTTGAAAATTTTGTTCTAGGACATTTTGTTTGAGCGCAATCCTCAAACTTAGGTCAAAAAAGCCATTTAAGCCTTTTCACAGTGAGATCTATGCGATATGGCCGAGAAATGTAATTTTGATGTTAACTCCCAAACCGCTGCGCAGAATTCAACCAAACTTCACCCAATAGTGTATTGTATCACATTCTAGTAGTTACATTTGAAAATTTCGTTCTAGGAAATTTGGTTTGAGCGCAATCATTAAACTTAGGTCAAAAAAGCCATTTAAGCCTTTTCAAAGTGAGATCTATGCGATATGGCCGAGAAATGTAATTTTGATGTTAACTCCCAAACCGCTGCGCAGAAGTAAACCAAACTTCACCCATTAGTGTATTGTATCACAATCTAGTAGTTACATGTGGACATTTGGTTCTAGGACATTTGATTTGAGCGCAATCCTCAAACTTAGGTCAAAAAAGCCATTTAAGCCTTTTCACAGTGAGATCTATGCGATATGGCCGAGAAATGTAATTTTGATGTTAACTCCCAAACCGCTGCGCAGAAGTCAACCAAAACTTCACCCAATAGTGTATTGTATCACAATCTAGTAGTTACATTTGAAAATTTTGTTCTAGGACATTTTGTTTGAACGCAATCATCAAACTTAATTAAAAAAGTCATTTAAGCCTTTTCACAGTGAGATCTATGCGATATGGCCGAGAAATGTAATTTTGATGTTAACTCCCAAACCGCTGCGCAGAAGTCAACCAAACTTCACCCAATAGTGTATTGTATCACATTCTAGTAGTTACATTTGAAAATTTCGTTCTAGGATATTTGGTTTGAGCGCAATCATTAAACTTAGGTCAAAAAAAGCCATTTAAGCCTTTTCACAGTGAGATCTATGCGATATGGCCGAGAAATGTAATTTTGATGTTAACTCCCAAACCGCTGCGCAGAAGTAAACCAAACTTCACCCATTAGTGTATTGTATCACAATCTAGTAGTTACGTGTGGAAATTTGGTTCTAGGACATTTGATTTGAGCGCAATCCTCAAACTTAGGTCAAAAAAGCCATTTAAGCCTTTTCACAGTGAGATCTATGCGATATGGCCGAGAAATGTAATTTTGATGTTAACTCCCAAACCGCTGCGCAGAAGTCAACCAAACTTCACCTAATAGTGTATTGTATCACAATCTAGTAGTTACATTTGAAAATTTTGTTCTAGGACATTTTGTTTGAACGCAATCATCAAACTTAATTAAAAAAGTCATTTAAGCCTTTTCACAGTGAGATCTATGCGATATGGCCGAGAAATGTAATTTTGATGTTAACTCCCAAACCGCTGCGCAGAAGTCAACCAAACTTCACCCAATAGTGTATTCTATCACATTCTAGTAGTTACATTTGAAAATTTTGTTCTAGGACATTTTGTTTGAGCGCAATCCTCAAACTTAGGTCAAAAAAGCCATTTAAGCCATTTTCACAGTGAGATCTATGCGATATGGCCGAGAAATGTAATTTTGATGTTAACTCCCAAACCGCTGCGCAGAATTCAACCAAACTTCACCCAATAGTGTATTGTATACCATTCTAGTAGTTACATTTGAAAATTTTGTTCTAGGACATTTTGTTTGAACGCAATCATCAAACTTAATTAAAAAAGTCATTTAAGCCTTTTCACAGTGAGATCTATGAGATATGGCCGAGAAATGTAATTTTGATGTTAACTCCAAAACCGCTGCGCAGAAGTCAACCAAACTTCACCCAATAGTGTATTGTATCACATTCTAGTAGTTACATTTGAAAATTTTGTTCTAGGACATTTTGTTTGAGCGCAATCCTCAAACTTAGGTCAAAAAAAGCCATTTAAGCCTTTTCACAGTGAGATCTATGCGATATGGCCGAGAAATGTAATTTTGATGTTAACTCCCAAACCGCTGCGCAGAAGTGAACCAAACCTCACCCATTAGTGTATTGTATCACAATCTAGTAGTTACATGTGGAAATTTGGTTCTAGGACATTTGATTTGAGCGCAATCCTCAAACTTAGGTCAAAAAAGCCATTTAAGCCTTTTCACAGTGAGATCTATGCGATATGGCCGAGAAATGTAATTTTGATGTTAACTCCCAAACCGCTGCGCAGAAGTCAACCAAACTTCACCCAATAGTGTATTGTATCACAATCTAGTAGTTACATTTTAAAATTTTGTTCTAGGACATTTTGTTTGAGCGCAATCATTAAACTTAGGTCAAAAAAGCCATTTAAGCCTTTTCACAGTGAGATCTATGCGATATGGCCGAGAAATGTAATTTTGATGTTAACTCCCAAACCGCTGCGCAGAAGTAAACCAAACTTCACCCAATAGTGTATTGTATCACAATCTAGTAGTTACATTTGAAAATTATGTTCTAGGAAATTTTGTTTGAACGCAATCATCAAACTTAATTAAAAAAGTCATTTAAGCCTTTTCACAGTGAGATCTATGCGATATGGCCGAGAAATGTAATTTTGATGTTAACTCCCAAACTGCTGCGCAGAAGTCAACCAAACTTCACCCAATAGTGTATTGTATCACATTCTAGTAGTTACATTTGAAAATTTTGTTCTAGGACATTTTGTTTGAGCGCAATCCTCAAACTTAGGTCAAAAAAGCCATTTAAGCCTTTTCACAGTGAGATCTATGCGATATGGCCGAGAAATGTAATTTTGATGTTAACTCCCAAACCGCTGCGCAGAATTCAACCAAACTTCACCCAATAGTGTATTGTATCACATTCTAGTAGTTACATTTGAAAATTTCGTTCTAGGAAATTTGGTTTGAGCGCAATCATTAAACTTAGGTCAAAAAAGCCATTTAAGCCTTTTCAAAGTGAGATCTATGCGATATGGCCGAGAAATGTAATTTTGATGTTAACTCCCAAACCGCTGCGCAGAAGTAAACCAAACTTCACCCATTAGTGTATTGTATCACAATCTAGTAGTTACATGTGGACATTTGGTTCTAGGACATTTGATTTGAGCGCAATCCTCAAACTTAGGTCAAAAAAGCCATTTAAGCCTTTTCACAGTGAGATCTATGCGATATGGCCGAGAAATGTAATTTTGATGTTAACTCCCAAACCGCTGCGCAGAAGTCAACCAAAACTTCACCCAATAGTGTATTGTATCACAATCTAGTAGTTACATTTGAAAATTTTGTTCTAGGACATTTTGTTTGAACGCAATCATCAAACTTAATTAAAAAAGTCATTTAAGCCTTTTCACAGTGAGATCTATGCGATATGGCCGAGAAATGTAATTTTGATGTTAACTCCCAAACCGCTGCGCAGAAGTCAACCAAACTTCACCCAATAGTGTATTGTATCACATTCTAGTAGTTACATTTGAAAATTTCGTTCTAGGATATTTGGTTTGAGCGCAATCATTAAACTTAGGTCAAAAAAAGCCATTTAAGCCTTTTCACAGTGAGATCTATGCGATATGGCCGAGAAATGTAATTTTGATGTTAACTCCCAAACCGCTGCGCAGAAGTAAACCAAACTTCACCCATTAGTGTATTGTATCACAATCTAGTAGTTACGTGTTGAAATTTGGTTCTAGGACATTTGATTTGAGCGCAATCCTCAAACTTAGGTCAAAAAAGCCATTTAAGCCTTTTCACAGTGAGATCTATGCGATATGGCCGAGAAATGTAATTTTGATGTTAACTCCCAAACCGCTGCGCAGAAGTCAACCAAACTTCACCTAATAGTGTATTGTATCACAATCTAGTAGTTACATTTGAAAATTTTGTTCTAGGACATTTTGTTTGAACGCAATCATCAAACGTAATTAAAAAAGTCATTTAAGCCTTTTCACAGTGAGATCTATGCGATATGGCCGAGAAATGTAATTTTGATGTTAACTCCCAAACCGCTGCGCAGAAGTCAACCAAACTTCACCCAATAGTGTATTGTATCACATTCTAGTAGTTACATTTGAAAATTTTGTTCTAGGACATTTTGTTTGAGCGCAATCCTCAAACTTAGGTCAAAAAAGCCATTTAAGCCTTTTCACAGTGAGATCTATGCGATATGGCCGAGAAATGTAATTTTGATGTTAACTCCCAAACCGCTGCGCAGAAGTGAACCAAACCTCACCCATTAGTGTATTGTATCACAATCTAGTAGTTACATGTGGAAATTTGGTTCTAGGACATTTGATTTGAGCGCAATCCTCAAACTTAGGTCAAAAAAGCCATTTAAGCCTTTTCAAAGTGAGATCTATGCGATATGGCCGAGAAATGTAATTTTGATGTTAACTCCCAAACCGCTGCGCAGAAGTCAACCAAACTTCACCCAATAGTGTATTGTATCACAATCTAGTAGTTACATTTGAAAATTTTGTTCTAGGACATTTTGTTTGAACGCAATCATCAAACTTAATTAAAAAAGTCATTTAAGCCTTTTCACAGTGAGATCTATGCGATATGGCCGAGAAATGTAATTTTGATGTTAACTCCCAAACCGCTGCGCAGAAGTCAACCAAACTTCACCCAATAGTGTATTGTATCACAATCTAGTAGTTACATTTGAAAATTTTGTTCTAGGACATTTTGTTTGAACGCAATCATCAAACTTAATTAAAAAAGTCATTTAAGCCTTTTCACAGTGAGATCTATGCGATATGGCCGAGAAATGTAATTTTGATGTTAACTCCCAAACCGCTGCGCAAAAGTCAACCAAACTTCACCCAATAGTGTATTGTATCACATTCTAGTAGTTACATTTGAAAATTTTGTTCTAGGACATTTTGTTTGAGCGCAATCCTCAAACTTAGGTCAAAAAAGCCATTTAAGCCATTTTCACAGTGAGATCTATGCGATATGGCCGAGAAATGTAATTTTGATGTTAACTCCCAAACCGCTGCGCAGAATTCAACCAAACTTCACCCAATAGTGTATTGTATACCATTCTAGTAGTTACATTTGAAAATTTTGTTCTAGGACATTTTGTTTGAACGCAATCATCAAACTTAATTAAAAAAGTCATTTAAGCCTTTTCACAGTGAGATCTATGAGATATGGCCGAGAAATGTAATTTTGATGTTAACTCCAAAACCGCTGCGCAGAAGTCAACCAAACTTCACCCAATAGTGTATTGTATCACATTCTAGTAGTTACATTTGAAAATTTTGTTCTAGGACATTTTGTTTGAGCGCAATCCTCAAACTTAGGTCAAAAAAAGCCATTTAAGCCTTTTCACAGTGAGATCTATGCGATATGGCCGAGAAATGTAATTTTGATGTTAACTCCCAAACCGCTGCGCAGAAGTGAACCAAACCTCACCCATTAGTGTATTGTATCACAATCTAGTAGTTACATGTGGAAATTTGGTTCTAGGACATTTGATTTGAGCGCAATCCTCAAACTTAGGTCAAAAAAGCCATTTAAGCCTTTTCACAGTGAGATCTATGCGATATGGCCGAGAAATGTAATTTTGATGTTAACTCCCAAACCGCTGCGCAGAAGTCAACCAAACTTCACCCAATAGTGTATTGTATCACAATCTAGTAGTTACATTTTAAAATTTTGTTCTAGGACATTTTGTTTGAGCGCAATCATTAAACTTAGGTCAAAAAAGCCATTTAAGCCTTTTCACAGTGAGATCTATGCGATATGGCCGAGAAATGTAATTTTGATGTTAACTCCCAAACCGCTGCGCAGAAGTAAACCAAACTTCACCCAATAGTGTATTGTATCACAATCTAGTAGTTACATTTGAAAATTATGTTCTAGGAAATTTTGTTTGAACGCAATCATCAAACTTAATTAAAAAAGTCATTTAAGCCTTTTCACAGTGAGATCTATGCGATATGGCCGAGAAATGTAATTTTGATGTTAACTCCCAAACCGCTGCGCAGAAGTCAACCAAACTTCACCCAATAGTGTATTGTATCACAATCTAGTAGTTACATTTTAAAATTTTGTTCTAGGACATTTTGTTTGAGCGCAATCATTAAACTTAGGTCAAAAAAGCCATTTAAGCCTTTTCACAGTGAGATCTATGCGATATGGCCGAGAAATGTAATTTTGATGTTAACTCCCAAACCGCTGCGCAGAAGTCAACCAAACTTCACCCAATAGTGTATTGTATCACATTCTAGTAGTTACATTTGAAAATTTTGTTCTAGGACATTTTGTTTGAGCGCAATCCTCAAACTTAGGTCAAAAAAGCCATTTAAGCCTTTTCACAGTGAGATCTATGCGATATGGCCGAGAAATGTAATTTTGATGTTAACTCCCAAACCGCTGCGCAGAAGTGAACCAAACCTCACCCATTAGTGTATTGTATCACAATCTAGTAGTTACATGTGGAAATTTGGTTCTAGGACATTTGATTTGAGCGCAATCCTCAAACTTAGGTCAAAAAAGCCATTTAAGCCTTTTCAAAGTGAGATCTATGCGATATGGCCGAGAAATGTAATTTTGATGTTAACTCCCAAACCGCTGCGCAGAAGTCAACCAAACTTCACCCAATAGTGTATTGTATCACAATCTAGTAGTTACATTTGAAAATTTTGTTCTAGGACATTTTGTTTGAACGCAATCATCAAACTTAATTAAAAAAGTCATTTAAGCCTTTTCACAGTGAGATCTATGCGATATGGCCGAGAAATGTAATTTTGATGTTAACTCCCAAACCGCTGCGCAGAAGTCAACCAAACTTCACCCAATAGTGTATTGTATCACAATCTAGTAGTTACATTTGAAAATTTTGTTCTAGGACATTTTGTTTGAACGCAATCATCAAACTTAATTAAAAAAGTCATTTAAGCCTTTTCACAGTGAGATCTATGCGATATGGCCGAGAAATGTAATTTTGATGTTAACTCCCAAACCGCTGCGCAGAAGTCAACCAAACTTCACCCAATAGTGTATTGTATCACATTCTAGTAGTTACATTTGAAAATTTTGTTCTAGGACATTTTGTTTGAGCGCAATCCTCAAACTTAGGTCAAAAAAGCCATTTAAGCCATTTTCACAGTGAGATCTATGCGATATGGCCGAGAAATGTAATTTTGATGTTAACTCCCAAACCGCTGCGCAGAATTCAACCAAACTTCACCCAATAGTGTATTGTATACCATTCTAGTAGTTACATTTGAAAATTTTGTTCTAGGACATTTTGTTTGAACGCAATCATCAAACTTAATTAAAAAAGTCATTTAAGCCTTTTCACAGTGAGATCTATGAGATATGGCCGAGAAATGTAATTTTGATGTTAACTCCAAAACCGCTGCGCAGAAGTCAACCAAACTTCACCCAATAGTGTATTGTATCACATTCTAGTAGTTACATTTGAAAATTTTGTTCTAGGACATTTTGTTTGAGCGCAATCCTCAAACTTAGGTCAAAAAAAGCCATTTAAGCCTTTTCACAGTGAGATCTATGCGATATGGCCGAGAAATGTAATTTTGATGTTAACTCCCAAACCGCTGCGCAGAAGTGAACCAAACCTCACCCATTAGTGTATTGTATCACAATCTAGTAGTTACATGTGGAAATTTGGTTCTAGGACATTTGATTTGAGCGCAATCCTCAAACTTAGGTCAAAAAAGCCATTTAAACCTTTTCACAGTGAGATCTATGCGATATGGCCGAGAAATGTAATTTTGATGTTAACTCCCAAACCGCTGCGCAGAAGTCAACCAAACTTCACCCAATAGTGTATTGTATCACAATCTAGTAGTTACATTTTAAAATTTTGTTCTAGGACATTTTGTTTGAGCGCAATCATTAAACTTAGGTCAAAAAAGCCATTTAAGCCTTTTCACAGTGAGATCTATGCGATATGGCCGAGAAATGTAATTTTGATGTTAACTCCCAAACCGCTGCGCAGAAGTAAACCAAACTTCACCCAATAGTGTATTGTATCACAATCTAGTAGTTACATTTGAAAATTATGTTCTAGGAAATTTTGTTTGAACGCAATCATCAAACTTAATTAAAAAAGTCATTTAAGCCTTTTCACAGTGAGATCTATGCGATATGGCCGAGAAATGTAATTTTGATGTTAACTCCCAAACTGCTGCGCAGAAGTCAACCAAACTTCACCCAATAGTGTATTGTATCACATTCTAGTAGTTACATTTGAAAATTTTGTTCTAGGACATTTTGTTTGAGCGCAATCCTCAAACTTAGGTCAAAAAAGCCATTTAAGCCTTTTCACAGTGAGATCTATGCGATATGGCCGAGAAATGTAATTTTGATGTTAACTCCCAAACCGCTGCGCAGAATTCAACCAAACTTCACCCAATAGTGTATTGTATCACATTCTAGTAGTTACATTTGAAAATTTCGTTCTAGGAAATTTGGTTTGAGCGCAATCATTAAACTTAGGTCAAAAAAGCCATTTAAGCCTTTTCAAAGTGAGATCTATGCGATATGGCCGAGAAATGTAATTTTGATGTTAACTCCCAAACCGCTGCGCAGAAGTAAACCAAACTTCACCCATTAGTGTATTGTATCACAATCTAGTAGTTACATGTGGACATTTGGTTCTAGGACATTTGATTTGAGCGCAATCCTCAAACTTAGGTCAAAAAAGCCATTTAAGCCTTTTCACAGTGAGATCTATGCGATATGGCCGAGAAATGTAATTTTGATGTTAACTCCCAAACCGCTGCGCAGAAGTCAACCAAAACTTCACCCAATAGTGTATTGTATCACAATCTAGTAGTTACATTTGAAAATTTTGTTCTAGGACATTTTGTTTGAACGCAATCATCAAACTTAATTAAAAAAGTCATTTAAGCCTTTTCACAGTGAGATCTATGCGATATGGCCGAGAAATGTAATTTTGATGTTAACTCCCAAACCGCTGCGCAGAAGTCAACCAAACTTCACCCAATAGTGTATTGTATCACATTCTAGTAGTTACATTTGAAAATTTCGTTCTAGGATATTTGGTTTGAGCGCAATCATTAAACTTAGGTCAAAAAAAGCCATTTAAGCCTTTTCACAGTGAGATCTATGCGATATGGCCGAGAAATGTAATTTTGATGTTAACTCCCAAACCGCTGCGCAGAAGTAAACCAAACTTCACCCATTAGTGTATTGTATCACAATCTAGTAGTTACGTGTGGAAATTTGGTTCTAGGACATTTGATTTGAGCGCAATCCTCAAACTTAGGTCAAAAAAGCCATTTAAGCCTTTTCACAGTGAGATCTATGCGATATGGCCGAGAAATGTAATTTTGATGTTAACTCCCAAACCGCTGCGCAGAAGTCAACCAAACTTCACCTAATAGTGTATTGTATCACAATCTAGTAGTTACATTTGAAAATTTTGTTCTAGGACATTTTGTTTGAACGCAATCATCAAACTTAATTAAAAAAGTCATTTAAGCCTTTTCACAGTGAGATCTATGCGATATGGCCGAGAAATGTAATTTTGATGTTAACTCCCAAACCGCTGCGCAGAAGTCAACCAAACTTCACCCAATAGTGTATTCTATCACATTCTAGTAGTTACATTTGAAAATTTTGTTCTAGGACATTTTGTTTGAGCGCAATCCTCAAACTTAGGTCAAAAAAGCCATTTAAGCCATTTTCACAGTGAGATCTATGCGATATGGCCGAGAAATGTAATTTTGATGTTAACTCCCAAACCGCTGCGCAGAATTCAACCAAACTTCACCCAATAGTGTATTGTATACCATTCTAGTAGTTACATTTGAAAATTTTGTTCTAGGACATTTTGTTTGAACGCAATCATCAAACTTAATTAAAAAAGTCATTTAAGCCTTTTCACAGTGAGATCTATGAGATATGGCCGAGAAATGTAATTTTGATGTTAACTCCAAAACCGCTGCGCAGAAGTCAACCAAACTTCACCCAATAGTGTATTGTATCACATTCTAGTAGTTACATTTGAAAATTTTGTTCTAGGACATTTTGTTTGAGCGCAATCCTCAAACTTAGGTCAAAAAAAGCCATTTAAGCCTTTTCACAGTGAGATCTATGCGATATGGCCGAGAAATGTAATTTTGATGTTAACTCCCAAACCGCTGCGCAGAAGTGAACCAAACCTCACCCATTAGTGTATTGTATCACAATCTAGTAGTTACATGTGGAAATTTGGTTCTAGGACATTTGATTTGAGCGCAATCCTCAAACTTAGGTCAAAAAAGCCATTTAAGCCTTTTCACAGTGAGATCTATGCGATATGGCCGAGAAATGTAATTTTGATGTTAACTCCCAAACCGCTGCGCAGAAGTCAACCAAACTTCACCCAATAGTGTATTGTATCACAATCTAGTAGTTACATTTTAAAATTTTGTTCTAGGACATTTTGTTTGAGCGCAATCATTAAACTTAGGTCAAAAAAGCCATTTAAGCCTTTTCACAGTGAGATCTATGCGATATGGCCGAGAAATGTAATTTTGATGTTAACTCCCAAACCGCTGCGCAGAAGTAAACCAAACTTCACCCAATAGTGTATTGTATCACAATCTAGTAGTTACATTTGAAAATTATGTTCTAGGAAATTTTGTTTGAACGCAATCATCAAACTTAATTAAAAAAGTCATTTAAGCCTTTTCACAGTGAGATCTATGCGATATGGCCGAGAAATGTAATTTTGATGTTAACTCCCAAACCGCTGCGCAGAAGTCAACCAAACTTCACCCAATAGTGTATTGTATCACAATCTAGTAGTTACATTTTAAAATTTTGTTCTAGGACATTTTGTTTGAGCGCAATCATTAAACTTAGGTCAAAAAAGCCATTTAAGCCTTTTCACAGTGAGATCTATGCGATATGGCCGAGAAATGTAATTTTGATGTTAACTCCCAAACCGCTGCGCAGAAGTCAACCAAACTTCACCCAATAGTGTATTGTATCACATTCTAGTAGTTACATTTGAAAATTTTGTTCTAGGACATTTTGTTTGAGCGCAATCCTCAAACTTAGGTCAAAAAAGCCATTTAAGCCTTTTCACAGTGAGATCTATGCGATATGGCCGAGAAATGTAATTTTGATGTTAACTCCCAAACCGCTGCGCAGAAGTGAACCAAACCTCACCCATTAGTGTATTGTATCACAATCTAGTAGTTACATGTGGAAATTTGGTTCTAGGACATTTGATTTGAGCGCAATCCTCAAACTTAGGTCAAAAAAGCCATTTAAGCCTTTTCAAAGTGAGATCTATGCGATATGGCCGAGAAATGTAATTTTGATGTTAACTCCCAAACCGCTGCGCAGAAGTCAACCAAACTTCACCCAATAGTGTATTGTATCACAATCTAGTAGTTACATTTGAAAATTTTGTTCTAGGACATTTTGTTTGAACGCAATCATCAAACTTAATTAAAAAAGTCATTTAAGCCTTTTCACAGTGAGATCTATGCGATATGGCCGAGAAATGTAATTTTGATGTTAACTCCCAAACCGCTGCGCAGAAGTCAACCAAACTTCACCCAATAGTGTATTGTATCACAATCTAGTAGTTACATTTGAAAATTTTGTTCTAGGACATTTTGTTTGAACGCAATCATCAAACTTAATTAAAAAAGTCATTTAAGCCTTTTCACAGTGAGATCTATGCGATATGGCCGAGAAATGTAATTTTGATGTTAACTCCCAAACCGCTGCGCAGAAGTCAACCAAACTTCACCCAATAGTGTATTGTATCACATTCTAGTAGTTACATTTGAAAATTTTGTTCTAGGACATTTTGTTTGAGCGCAATCCTCAAACTTAGGTCAAAAAAGCCATTTAAGCCATTTTCACAGTGAGATCTATGCGATATGGCCGAGAAATGTAATTTTGATGTTAACTCCCAAACCGCTGCGCAGAATTCAACCAAACTTCACCCAATAGTGTATTGTATACCATTCTAGTAGTTACATTTGAAAATTTTGTTCTAGGACATTTTGTTTGAACGCAATCATCAAACTTAATTAAAAAAGTCATTTAAGCCTTTTCACAGTGAGATCTATGAGATATGGCCGAGAAATGTAATTTTGATGTTAACTCCAAAACCGCTGCGCAGAAGTCAACCAAACTTCACCCAATAGTGTATTGTATCACATTCTAGTAGTTACATTTGAAAATTTTGTTCTAGGACATTTTGTTTGAGCGCAATCCTCAAACTTAGGTCAAAAAAAGCCATTTAAGCCTTTTCACAGTGAGATCTATGCGATATGGCCGAGAAATGTAATTTTGATGTTAACTCCCAAACCGCTGCGCAGAAGTGAACCAAACCTCACCCATTAGTGTATTGTATCACAATCTAGTAGTTACATGTGGAAATTTGGTTCTAGGACATTTGATTTGAGCGCAATCCTCAAACTTAGGTCAAAAAAGCCATTTAAGCCTTTTCACAGTGAGATCTATGCGATATGGCCGAGAAATGTAATTTTGATGTTAACTCCCAAACCGCTGCGCAGAAGTCAACCAAACTTCACCCAATAGTGTATTGTATCACAATCTAGTAGTTACATTTTAAAATTTTGTTCTAGGACATTTTGTTTGAGCGCAATCATTAAACTTAGGTCAAAAAAGCCATTTAAGCCTTTTCACAGTGAGATCTATGCGATATGGCCGAGAAATGTAATTTTGATGTTAACTCCCAAACCGCTGCGCAGAAGTAAACCAAACTTCACCCAATAGTGTATTGTATCACAATCTAGTAGTTACATTTGAAAATTATGTTCTAGGAAATTTTGTTTGAACGCAATCATCAAACTTAATTAAAAAAGTCATTTAAGCCTTTTCACAGTGAGATCTATGCGATATGGCCGAGAAATGTAATTTTGATGTTAACTCCCAAACTGCTGCGCAGAAGTCAACCAAACTTCACCCAATAGTGTATTGTATCACATTCTAGTAGTTACATTTGAAAATTTTGTTCTAGGACATTTTGTTTGAGCGCAATCCTCAAACTTAGGTCAAAAAAGCCATTTAAGCCTTTTCACAGTGAGATCTATGCGATATGGCCGAGAAATGTAATTTTGATGTTAACTCCCAAACCGCTGCGCAGAATTCAACCAAACTTCACCCAATAGTGTATTGTATCACATTCTAGTAGTTACATTTGAAAATTTCGTTCTAGGAAATTTGGTTTGAGCGCAATCATTAAACTTAGGTCAAAAAAGCCATTTAAGCCTTTTCAAAGTGAGATCTATGCGATATGGCCGAGAAATGTAATTTTGATGTTAACTCCCAAACCGCTGCGCAGAAGTAAACCAAACTTCACCCATTAGTGTATTGTATCACAATCTAGTAGTTACATGTGGACATTTGGTTCTAGGACATTTGATTTGAGCGCAATCCTCAAACTTAGGTCAAAAAAGCCATTTAAGCCTTTTCACAGTGAGATCTATGCGATATGGCCGAGAAATGTAATTTTGATGTTAACTCCCAAACCGCTGCGCAGAAGTCAACCAAAACTTCACCCAATAGTGTATTGTATCACAATCTAGTAGTTACATTTGAAAATTTTGTTCTAGGACATTTTGTTTGAACGCAATCATCAAACTTAATTAAAAAAGTCATTTAAGCCTTTTCACAGTGAGATCTATGCGATATGGCCGAGAAATGTAATTTTGATGTTAACTCCCAAACCGCTGCGCAGAAGTCAACCAAACTTCACCCAATAGTGTATTGTATCACATTCTAGTAGTTACATTTGAAAATTTCGTTCTAGGATATTTGGTTTGAGCGCAATCATTAAACTTAGGTCAAAAAAAGCCATTTAAGCCTTTTCACAGTGAGATCTATGCGATATGGCCGAGAAATGTAATTTTGATGTTAACTCCCAAACCGCTGCGCAGAAGTAAACCAAACTTCACCCATTAGTGTATTGTATCACAATCTAGTAGTTACGTGTGGAAATTTGGTTCTAGGACATTTGATTTGAGCGCAATCCTCAAACTTAGGTCAAAAAAGCCATTTAAGCCTTTTCACAGTGAGATCTATGCGATATGGCCGAGAAATGTAATTTTGATGTTAACTCCCAAACCGCTGCGCAGAAGTCAACCAAACTTCACCTAATAGTGTATTGTATCACAATCTAGTAGTTACATTTGAAAATTTTGTTCTAGGACATTTTGTTTGAACGCAATCATCAAACTTAATTAAAAAAGTCATTTAAGCCTTTTCACAGTGAGATCTATGCGATATGGCCGAGAAATGTAATTTTGATGTTAACTCCCAAACCGCTGCGCAGAAGTCAACCAAACTTCACCCAATAGTGTATTGTATCACATTCTAGTAGTTACATTTGAAAATTTTGTTCTAGGACATTTTGTTTGAGCGCAATCCTCAAACTTAGGTCAAAAAAGCCATTTAAGCCATTTTCACAGTGAGATCTATGCGATATGGCCGAGAAATGTAATTTTGATGTTAACTCCCAAACCGCTGCGCAGAATTCAACCAAACTTCACCCAATAGTGTATTGTATACCATTCTAGTAGTTACATTTGAAAATTTTGTTCTAGGACATTTTGTTTGAACGCAATCATCAAACTTAATTAAAAAAGTCATTTAAGCCTTTTCACAGTGAGATCTATGAGATATGGCCGAGAAATGTAATTTTGATGTTAACTCCAAAACCGCTGCGCAGAAGTCAACCAAACTTCACCCAATAGTGTATTGTATCACATTCTAGTAGTTACATTTGAAAATTTTGTTCTAGGACATTTTGTTTGAGCGCAATCCTCAAACTTAGGTCAAAAAAAGCCATTTAAGCCTTTTCACAGTGAGATCTATGCGATATGGCCGAGAAATGTAATTTTGATGTTAACTCCCAAACCGCTGCGCAGAAGTGAACCAAACCTCACCCATTAGTGTATTGTATCACAATCTAGTAGTTACATGTGGAAATTTGGTTCTAGGACATTTGATTTGAGCGCAATCCTCAAACTTAGGTCAAAAAAGCCATTTAAGCCTTTTCACAGTGAGATCTATGCGATATGGCCGAGAAATGTAATTTTGATGTTAACTCCCAAACCGCTGCGCAGAAGTCAACCAAACTTCACCCAATAGTGTATTGTATCACAATCTAGTAGTTACATTTTAAAATTTTGTTCTAGGACATTTTGTTTGAGCGCAATCATTAAACTTAGGTCAAAAAAGCCATTTAAGCCTTTTCACAGTGAGATCTATGCGATATGGCCGAGAAATGTAATTTTGATGTTAACTCCCAAACCGCTGCGCAGAAGTAAACCAAACTTCACCCAATAGTGTATTGTATCACAATCTAGTAGTTACATTTGAAAATTATGTTCTAGGAAATTTTGTTTGAACGCAATCATCAAACTTAATTAAAAAAGTCATTTAAGCCTTTTCACAGTGAGATCTATGCGATATGGCCGAGAAATGTAATTTTGATGTTAACTCCCAAACCGCTGCGCAGAAGTCAACCAAACTTCACCCAATAGTGTATTGTATCACAATCTAGTAGTTACATTTTAAAATTTTGTTCTAGGACATTTTGTTTGAGCGCAATCATTAAACTTAGGTCAAAAAAGCCATTTAAGCCTTTTCACAGTGAGATCTATGCGATATGGCCGAGAAATGTAATTTTGATGTTAACTCCCAAACCGCTGCGCAGAAGTCAACCAAACTTCACCCAATAGTGTATTGTATCACATTCTAGTAGTTACATTTGAAAATTTTGTTCTAGGACATTTTGTTTGAGCGCAATCCTCAAACTTAGGTCAAAAAAGCCATTTAAGCCTTTTCACAGTGAGATCTATGCGATATGGCCGAGAAATGTAATTTTGATGTTAACTCCCAAACCGCTGCGCAGAAGTGAACCAAACCTCACCCATTAGTGTATTGTATCACAATCTAGTAGTTACATGTGGAAATTTGGTTCTAGGACATTTGATTTGAGCGCAATCCTCAAACTTAGGTCAAAAAAGCCATTTAAGCCTTTTCAAAGTGAGATCTATGCGATATGGCCGAGAAATGTAATTTTGATGTTAACTCCCAAACCGCTGCGCAGAAGTCAACCAAACTTCACCCAATAGTGTATTGTATCACAATCTAGTAGTTACATTTGAAAATTTTGTTCTAGGACATTTTGTTTGAACGCAATCATCAAACTTAATTAAAAAAGTCATTTAAGCCTTTTCACAGTGAGATCTATGCGATATGGCCGAGAAATGTAATTTTGATGTTAACTCCCAAACCGCTGCGCAGAAGTCAACCAAACTTCACCCAATAGTGTATTGTATCACAATCTAGTAGTTACATTTGAAAATTTTGTTCTAGGACATTTTGTTTGAACGCAATCATCAAACTTAATTAAAAAAGTCATTTAAGCCTTTTCACAGTGAGATCTATGCGATATGGCCGAGAAATGTAATTTTGATGTTAACTCCCAAACCGCTGCGCAGAAGTCAACCAAACTTCACCCAATAGTGTATTGTATCACATTCTAGTAGTTACATTTGAAAATTTTGTTCTAGGACATTTTGTTTGAGCGCAATCCTCAAACTTAGGTCAAAAAAGCCATTTAAGCCATTTTCACAGTGAGATCTATGCGATATGGCCGAGAAATGTAATTTTGATGTTAACTCCCAAACCGCTGCGCAGAATTCAACCAAACTTCACCCAATAGTGTATTGTATACCATTCTAGTAGTTACATTTGAAAATTTTGTTCTAGGACATTTTGTTTGAACGCAATCATCAAACTTAATTAAAAAAGTCATTTAAGCCTTTTCACAGTGAGATCTATGAGATATGGCCGAGAAATGTAATTTTGATGTTAACTCCAAAACCGCTGCGCAGAAGTCAACCAAACTTCACCCAATAGTGTATTGTATCACATTCTAGTAGTTACATTTGAAAATTTTGTTCTAGGACATTTTGTTTGAGCGCAATCCTCAAACTTAGGTCAAAAAAAGCCATTTAAGCCTTTTCACAGTGAGATCTATGCGATATGGCCGAGAAATGTAATTTTGATGTTAACTCCCAAACCGCTGCGCAGAAGTGAACCAAACCTCACCCATTAGTGTATTGTATCACAATCTAGTAGTTACATGTGGAAATTTGGTTCTAGGACATTTGATTTGAGCGCAATCCTCAAACTTAGGTCAAAAAAGCCATTTAAGCCTTTTCACAGTGAGATCTATGCGATATGGCCGAGAAATGTAATTTTGATGTTAACTCCCAAACCGCTGCGCAGAAGTCAACCAAACTTCACCCAATAGTGTATTGTATCACAATCTAGTAGTTACATTTTAAAATTTTGTTCTAGGACATTTTGTTTGAGCGCAATCATTAAACTTAGGTCAAAAAAGCCATTTAAGCCTTTTCACAGTGAGATCTATGCGATATGGCCGAGAAATGTAATTTTGATGTTAACTCCCAAACCGCTGCGCAGAAGTAAACCAAACTTCACCCAATAGTGTATTGTATCACAATCTAGTAGTTACATTTGAAAATTATGTTCTAGGAAATTTTGTTTGAACGCAATCATCAAACTTAATTAAAAAAGTCATTTAAGCCTTTTCACAGTGAGATCTATGCGATATGGCCGAGAAATGTAATTTTGATGTTAACTCCCAAACCGCTGCGCAGAAGTCAACCAAACTTCACCCAATAGTGTATTGTATCACATTCTAGTAGTTACATTTGAAAATTTTGTTCTAGGACATTTTGTTTGAGCGCAATCCTCAAACTTAGGTCAAAAAAGCCATTTAAGCCTTTTCACAGTGAGATCTATGCGATATGGCCGAGAAATGTAATTTTGATGTTAACTCCCAAACCGCTGCGCAGAATTCAACCAAACTTCACCCAATAGTGTATTGTATCACATTCTAGTAGTTACATTTGAAAATTTCGTTCTAGGAAATTTGGTTTGAGCGCAATCATTAAACTTAGGTCAAAAAAGCCATTTAAGCCTTTTCAAAGTGAGATCTATGCGATATGGCCGAGTAATGTAATTTTGATGTTAACTCCCAAACCGCTGCGCAGAAGTAAACCAAACTTCACCCATTAGTGTATTGTATCACAATCTAGTAGTTACATGTGGACATTTGGTTCTAGGACATTTGATTTGAGCGCAATCCTCAAACTTAGGTCAAAAAAGCCATTTAAGCCTTTTCACAGTGAGATCTATGCGATATGGCCGAGAAATGTAATTTTGATGTTAACTCCCAAACCGCTGCGCAGAAGTCAACCAAAACTTCACCCAATAGTGTATTGTATCACAATCTAGTAGTTACATTTGAAAATTTTGTTCTAGGACATTTTGTTTGAACGCAATCATCAAACTTAATTAAAAAAGTCATTTAAGCCTTTTCACAGTGAGATCTATGCGATATGGCCGAGAAATGTAATTTTGATGTTAACTCCCAAACCGCTGCGCAGAAGTCAACCAAACTTCACCCAATAGTGTATTGTATCACATTCTAGTAGTTACATTTGAAAATTTCGTTCTAGGATATTTGGTTTGAGCGCAATCATTAAACTTAGGTCAAAAAAAGCCATTTAAGCCTTTTCACAGTGAGATCTATGCGATATGGCCGAGAAATGTAATTTTGATGTTAACTCCCAAACCGCTGCGCAGAAGTAAACCAAACTTCACCCATTAGTGTATTGTATCACAATCTAGTAGTTACGTGTGGAAATTTGGTTCTAGGACATTTGATTTGAGCGCAATCCTCAAACTTAGGTCAAAAAAGCCATTTAAGCCTTTTCACAGTGAGATCTATGCGATATGGCCGAGAAATGTAATTTTGATGTTAACTCCCAAACCGCTGCGCAGAATTCAACCAAACTTCACCCAATAGTGTATTGTATCACATTCTAGTAGTTACATTTGAAAATTTCGTTCTAGGAAATTTGGTTTGAGCGCAATCATTAAACTTAGGTCAAAAAAGCCATTTAAGCCTTTTCAAAGTGAGATCTATGCGATATGGCCGAGAAATGTAATTTTGATGTTAACTCCCAAACCGCTGCGCAGAAGTAAACCAAACTTCACCCATTAGTGTATTGTATCACAATCTAGTAGTTACATGTGGACATTTGGTTCTAGGACATTTGATTTGAGCGCAATCCTCAAACTTAGGTCAAAAAAGCCATTTAAGCCTTTTCACAGTGAGATCTATGCGATATGGCCGAGAAATGTAATTTTGATGTTAACTCCCAAACCGCTGCGCAGAAGTCAACCAAAACTTCACCCAATAGTGTATTGTATCACAATCTAGTAGTTACATTTGAAAATTTTGTTCTAGGACATTTTGTTTGAACGCAATCATCAAACTTAATTAAAAAAGTCATTTAAGCCTTTTCACAGTGAGATCTATGCGATATGGCCGAGAAATGTAATTTTGATGTTAACTCCCAAACCGCTGCGCAGAAGTCAACCAAACTTCACCCAATAGTGTATTGTATCACATTCTAGTAGTTACATTTGAAAATTTCGTTCTAGGATATTTGGTTTGAGCGCAATCATTAAACTTAGGTCAAAAAAAGCCATTTAAGCCTTTTCACAGTGAGATCTATGCGATATGGCCGAGAAATGTAATTTTGATGTTAACTCCCAAACCGCTGCGCAGAAGTAAACCAAACTTCACCCATTAGTGTATTGTATCACAATCTAGTAGTTACGTGTGGAAATTTGGTTCTAGGACATTTGATTTGAGCGCAATCCTCAAACTTAGGTCAAAAAAGCCATTTAAGCCTTTTCACAGTGAGATCTATGCGATATGGCCGAGAAATGTAATTTTGATGTTAACTCCCAAACCGCTGCGCAGAAGTCAACCAAACTTCACCTAATAGTGTATTGTATCACAATCTAGTAGTTACATTTGAAAATTTTGTTCTAGGACATTTTGTTTGAACGCAATCATCAAACTTAATTAAAAAAGTCATTTAAGCCTTTTCACAGTGAGATCTATGCGATATGGCCGAGAAATGTAATTTTGATGTTAACTCCCAAACCGCTGCGCAGAAGTCAACCAAACTTCACCCAATAGTGTATTGTATCACATTCTAGTAGTTACATTTGAAAATTTTGTTCTAGGACATTTTGTTTGAGCGCAATCCTCAAACTTAGGTCAAAAAAGCCATTTAAGCCTTTTCACAGTGAGATCTATGCGATATGGCCGAGAAATGTAATTTTGATGTTAACTCCCAAACCGCTGCGCAGAAGTGAACCAAACCTCACCCATTAGTGTATTGTATCACAATCTAGTAGTTACATGTGGAAATTTGGTTCTAGGACATTTGATTTGAGCGCAATCCTCAAACTTAGGTCAAAAAAGCCATTTAAGCCTTTTCACAGTGAGATCTATGCGATATGGCCGAGAAATGTAATTTTGATGTTAACTCCCAAACCGCTGCGCAGAATTCAACCAAACTTCACCCAATAGTGTATTGTATCACATTCTAGTAGTTACATTTGAAAATTTTGTTCTAGGACATTTTGATTGAACGCAATCATCAAACTTAATTAAAAAAGTCATTTAAGCCTTTTCACAGTGAGATCTATGCGATATGGCCGAGAAATGTAATTTTGATGTTAACTCCCAAACCGCTGCGCAGAAGTCAACCAAACTTCACCCAATAGTGTATTGTATCACATTCTAGTAGTTACATTTGAAAATTTTGTTCTAGGACATTTTGTTTGAGCGCAATCCTCAAACTTAGGTCAAAAAAGCCATTTAAGCCTTTTCACAGTGAGATCTATGCGATATGGCCGAGAAATGTAATTTTGATGTTAACTCCCAAACCGCTGCGCAGAAGTCAACCAAACTTCACCCAATAGTGTATTGTATCACATTCTAGTAGTTACATTTGAAAATTTTGTTCTAGGACATTTTGTTTGAGCGCAATCCTCAAACTTAGGTCAAAAAAGCCATTTAAGCCTTTTCACAGTGAGATCTATGCGATATGGCCGAGAAATGTAATTTTGATGTTAACTCCCAAACCGCTGCGCAGAATTCAACCAAACTTCACCCAATAGTGTATTGTATCACATTCTAGTAGTTACATTTGAAAATTTCGTTCTAGGAAATTTGGTTTGAGCGCAATCATTAAACTTAGGTCAAAAAAGCCATTTAAGCCTTTTCAAAGTGAGATCTATGCGATATGGCCGAGAAATGTAATTTTGATGTTAACTCCCAAACCGCTGCGCAGAAGTAAACCAAACTTCACCCATTAGTGTATTGTATCACAATCTAGTAGTTACATGTGGACATTTGGTTCTAGTACATTTGATTTGAGCGCAATCCTCAAACTTAGGTCAAAAAAGCCATTTAAGCCTTTTCACAGTGAGATCTATGCGATATGGCCGAGAAATGTAATTTTGATGTTAACTCCCAAACCGCTGCGCAGAAGTCAACCAAAACTTCACCCAATAGTGTATTGTATCACAATCTAGTAGTTACATTTGAAAATTTTGTTCTAGGACATTTTGTTTGAACGCAATCATCAAACTTAATTAAAAAAGTCATTTAAGCCTTTTCACAGTGAGATCTATGCGATATGGCCGAGAAATGTAATTTTGATGTTAACTCCCAAACCGCTGCGCAGAAGTCAACCAAACTTCACCCAATAGTGTATTGTATCACATTCTAGTAGTTACATTTGAAAATTTCGTTCTAGGATATTTGGTTTGAGCGCAATCATTAAACTTAGGTCAAAAAAAGCCATTTAAGCCTTTTCACAGTGAGATCTATGCGATATGGCCGAGAAATGTAATTTTGATGTTAACTCCCAAACCGCTGCGCAGAAGTAAACCAAACTTCACCCATTAGTGTATTGTATCACAATCTAGTAGTTACGTGTGGAAATTTGGTTCTAGGACATTTGATTTGAGCGCAATCCTCAAACTTAGGTCAAAAAAGCCATTTAAGCCTTTTCACAGTGAGATCTATGCGATATGGCCGAGAAATGTAATTTTGATGTTAACTCCCAAACCGCTGCGCAGAATTCAACCAAACTTCACCCAATAGTGTATTGTATCACATTCTAGTAGTTACATTTGAAAATTTCGTTCTAGGAAATTTGGTTTGAGCGCAATCATTAAACTTAGGTCAAAAAAGCCATTTAAGCCTTTTCAAAGTGAGATCTATGCGATATGGCCGAGAAATGTAATTTTGATGTTAACTCCCAAACCGCTGCGCAGAAGTAAACCAAACTTCACCCATTAGTGTATTGTATCACAATCTAGTAGTTACATGTGGACATTTGGTTCTAGGACATTTGATTTGAGCGCAATCCTCAAACTTAGGTCAAAAAAGCCATTTAAGCCTTTTCACAGTGAGATCTATGCGATATGGCCGAGAAATGTAATTTTGATGTTAACTCCCAAACCGCTGCGCAGAAGTCAACCAAAACTTCACCCAATAGTGTATTGTATCACAATCTAGTAGTTACATTTGAAAATTTTGTTCTAGGACATTTTGTTTGAACGCAATCATCAAACTTAATTAAAAAAGTCATTTAAGCCTTTTCACAGTGAGATCTATGCGATATGGCCGAGAAATGTAATTTTGATGTTAACTCCCAAACCGCTGCGCAGAAGTCAACCAAACTTCACCCAATAGTGTATTGTATCACATTCTAGTAGTTACATTTGAAAATTTCGTTCTAGGATATTTGGTTTGAGCGCAATCATTAAACTTAGGTCAAAAAAAGCCATTTAAGCCTTTTCACAGTGAGATCTATGCGATATGGCCGAGAAATGTAATTTTGATGTTAACTCCCAAACCGCTGCGCAGAAGTAAACCAAACTTCACCCATTAGTGTATTGTATCACAATCTAGTAGTTACATGTGGAAATTTGGTTCTAGGACATTTGATTTGAGCGCAATCCTCAAACTTAGGTCAAAAAAGCCATTTAAGCCTTTTCACAGTGAGATCTATGCGATATGGCCGAGAAATGTAATTTTGATGTTAACTCCCAAACCGCTGCGCAGAAGTCAACCAAACTTCACCTAATAGTGTATTGTATCACAATCTAGTAGTTACATTTGAAAATTTTGTTCTAGGACATTTTGTTTGAACGCAATCATCAAACTTAATTAAAAAAGTCATTTAAGCCTTTTCACAGTGAGATCTATGCGATATGGCCGAGAAATGTAATTTTGATGTTAACTCCCAAACCGCTGCGCAGAAGTCAACCAAACTTCACCCAATAGTGTATTGTATCACATTCTAGTAGTTACATTTGAAAATTTTGTTCTAGGACATTTTGTTTGAGCGCAATCCTCAAACTTAGGTCAAAAAAGCCATTTAAGCCTTTTCACAGTGAGATCTATGCGATATGGCCGAGAAATGTAATTTTGATGTTAACTCCCAAACCGCTGCGCAGAAGTGAACCAAACCTCACCCATTAGTGTATTGTATCACAATCTAGTAGTTACATGTGGAAATTTGGTTCTAGGACATTTGATTTGAGCGCAATCCTCAAACTTAGGTCAAAAAAGCCATTTAAGCCTTTTCACAGTGAGATCTATGCGATATGGCCGAGAAATGTAATTTTGATGTTAACTCCCAAACCGCTGCGCAGAATTCAACCAAACTTCACCCAATAGTGTATTGTATCACATTCTAGTAGTTACATTTGAAAATTTTGTTCTAGGACATTTTGTTTGAACGCAATCATCAAACTTAATTAAAAAAGTCATTTAAGCCTTTTCACAGTGAGATCTATGCGATATGGCCGAGAAATGTAATTTTGATGTTAACTCCCAAACCGCTGCGCAGAAGTCAACCAAACTTCACCCAATAGTGTATTGTATCACATTCTAGTAGTTACATTTGAAAATTTTGTTCTAGGACATTTTGTTTGAGCGCAATCCTCAAACTTAGGTCAAAAAAGCCATTTAAGCCTTTTCACAGTGAGATCTATGCGATATGGCCGAGAAATGTAATTTTGATGTTAACTCCCAAACCGCTGCGCAGAAGTGAACCAAACCTCACCCATTAGTGTATTGTATCACAATCTAGTAGTTACATGTGGAAATTTGGTTCTAGGACATTTGATTTGAGCGCAATCCTCAAACTTAGGTCAAAAAAGCCATTTAAGCCTTTTCACAGTGAGATCTATGCGATATGGCCGAGAAATGTAATTTTGATGTTAACTCCCAAACCGCTGCGCAGAAGTCAACCAAACTTCACCCAATAGTGTATTGTATCACAATCTAGTAGTTACATTTTAAAATTTTGTTCTAGGACATTTTGTTTGAGCGCAATCATTAAACTTAGGTCAAAAAAGCCATTTAAGCCTTTTCACAGTGAGATCTATGCGATATGGCCGAGAAATGTAATTTTGATGTTAACTCCCAAACCGCTGCGCAGAAGTAAACCAAACTTCACCCAATAGTGTATTGTATCACAATCTAGTAGTTACATTTGAAAATTTTGTTCTAGGAAATTTTGTTTGAACGCAATCATCAAACTTAATTAAAAAAGTCATTTAAGCCTTTTCACAGTGAGATCTATGCGATATGGCCGAGAAATGTAATTTTGATGTTAACTCCCAAACCGCTGCGCAGAAGTCAACCAAACTTCACCCAATAGTGTATTGTATCACAATCTAGTAGTTACATTTGAAAATTTTGTTCTAGGAAATTTTGTTTGAGCGCAATCCTCAAACTTAGGTAAAAAAACAATTTAAGCCTTTTCACAGTGAGATCTATGCGATATGGCCGAGAAATGTAATTTTGATGTTAACTCCCAAACCGCTGCGCAGAAGTCAACCAAACTTCACCCAATAGTGTATTGTATCACAATCTAGTAGTTACATTTGAAAATTTTGTTCTAGGACATTTTGTTTGAACGCAATCATCAAACTTAATTAAAAAAGTCATTTAAGCCTTTTCACAGTGAGATCTATGCGATATGAACGAGAAATGTAATTTTGATGTTAACTCCCAAACCGCTGCGCAGAAGTCAACCAAACTTCACCCAATAGTGTATTGTATCACATTCTAGTAGTTACATTTGAAAATTTTGTTCTAGGACATTTTGTTTGAGCGCAATCCTCAAACTTAGGTCAAAAAAGCCATTTAAGCCTTTTCACAGTGAGATCTATGCGATATGGCCGAGAAATGTAATTTTGATGTTAACTCCCAAACCGCTGCGCAGAATTCAACCAAACTTCACCCAATAGTGTATTGTATCACATTCTAGTAGTTACATTTGAAAATTTCGTTCTAGGAAATTTGGTTTGAGCGCAATCATTAAACTTAGGTCAAAAAAGCCATTTAAGCCTTTTCACAGTGAGATCTATGCGATATGGCCGAGAAATGTAATTTTGATGTTAACTCCCAAACCGCTGCGCAGAAGTAAACCAAACTTCACCCATTAGTGTATTGTATCACAATCTAGTAGTTACATGTGGAAATTTGGTTCTAGGACATTTGATTTGAGCGCAATCCTCAAACTTAGGTCAAAAAAGCCATTTAATCCTTTTCACAGTGAGATCTATGCGATATGGCCGAGAAATGTAATTTTGATGTTAACTCCCAAACCGCTGCGCAGAAGTCAACCAAACTTCACCCAATAGTGTATTGTATCACAATCTAGTAGTTACATTTGAAAATTTTGTTCTAGGACATTTTGTTTGAACGCAATCATCAAACTTAATTAAAAAAGTCATTTAAGCCTTTTCACAGTGAGATCTATGCGATATGGCCGAGAAATGTAATTTTGATGTTAACTCCCAAACCGCTGCGCAGAAGTCAACCAAACTTCACCCAATAGTGTATTGTATCACATTCTAGTAGTTACATTTGAAAATTTCGTTCTAGGATATTTGGTTTGAGCGCAATCATTAAACTTAGGTCAAAAAAAGCCATTTAAGCCTTTTCACAGTGAGATCTATGCGATATGGCCGAGAAATGTAATTTTGATGTTAACTCCCAAACCGCTGCGCAGAAGTAAACCAAACTTCACCCATTAGTGTATTGTATCACAATCTAGTAGTTACGTGTGGAAATTTGGTTCTAGGACATTTGATTTGAGCGCAATCCTCAAACTTAGGTCAAAAAAGCCATTTAAGCCTTTTCACAGTGAGATCTATGCGATATGGCCGAGAAATGTAATTTTGATGTTAACTCCCAAACCGCTGCGCAGAAGTCAACCAAACTTCACCCAATAGTGTATTGTATCACAATCTAGTAGTTACATTTTAAAATTTTGTTCTAGGACATTTTGTTTGAGCGCAATCATTAAACTTAGGTCAAAAAAGCCATTTAAGCCTTTTCACAGTGAGATCTATGCGATATGGCCGAGAAATGTAATTTTGATGTTAACTCCCAAACCGCTGCGCAGAAGTAAACCAAACTTCACCCAATAGTGTATTGTATCACAATCTAGTAGTTACATTTGAAAATTTTGTTCTAGGAAATTTTGTTTGAACGCAATCATCAAACTTAATTAAAAAAGTCATTTAAGCCTTTTCACAGTGAGATCTATGCGATATGGCCGAGAAATGTAATTTTGATGTTAACTCCCAAACCGCTGCCCAGAAGTCAACCAAACTTCACCCAATAGTGTATTGTATCACAATCTAGTAGTTACATTTGAAAATTTTGTTCTAGGAAATTTTGTTTGAGCGCAATCCTCAAACTTAGGTAAAAAAACAATTTAAGCCTTTTCACAGTGAGATCTATGCGATATGGCCGAGAAATGTAATTTTGATGTTAACTCCCAAACCGCTGCGCAGAAGTCAACCAAACTTCACCCAATAGTGTATTGTATCACAATCTAGTAGTTACATTTGAAAATTTTGTTCTAGGACATTTTGTTTGAACGCAATCATCAAACTTAATTAAAAAAGTCATTTAAGCCTTTTCACAGTGAGATCTATGCGATATGGCCGAGAAATGTAATTTTGATGTTAACTCCCAAACCGCTGCGCAGAAGTCAACCAAACTTCACCCAATAGTGTATTGTATCACATTCTAGTAGTTACATTTGAAAATTTTGTTCTAGGACATTTTGTTTGAGCGCAATCCTCAAACTTAGGTCAAAAAAGCCATTTAAGCCTTTTCACAGTGAGATCTATGCGATATGGCCGAGAAATGTAATTTTGATGTTAACTCCCAAACCGCTGCGCAGAAGTCAACCAAACTTCACCCAATAGTGTATTGTATCATATTCTAGTAGTTACATTTGAAAATTTCGTTCTAGGATATTTGGTTTGAGCGCAATCATTAAACTTAGGTCAAAAAAAGCCATTTAAGCCTTTTCACAGTGAGATCTATGCGATATGGCCGAGAAATGTAATTTTGATGTTAACTCCCAAACCGCTGCGCAGAAGTAAACCAAACTTCACCCATTAGTGTATTGTATCACAATCTAGTAGTTACGTGTGGAAATTTGGTTCTAGGACATTTGATTTGAGCGCAATCCTCAAACTTAGGTCAAAAAAGCCATTTAAGCCTTTTCACAGTGAGATCTATGCGATATGGCCGAGAAATGTAATTTTGATGTTAACTCCCAAACCGCTGCGCAGAATTCAACCAAACTTCACCCAATAGTGTATTGTATCACATTCTAGTAGTTACATTTGAAAATTTCGTTCTAGGAAATTTGGTTTGAGCGCAATCATTAAACTTAGGTCAAAAAAGCCATTTAAGCCTTTTCAAAGTGAGATCTATGCGATATGGCCGAGAAATGTAATTTTGATGTTAACTCCCAAACCGCTGCGCAGAAGTAAACCAAACTTCACCCATTAGTGTATTGTATCACAATCTAGTAGTTACATGTGGACATTTGGTTCTAGGACATTTGATTTGAGCGCAATCCTCAAACTTAGGTCAAAAAAGCCATTTAAGCCTTTTCACAGTGAGATCTATGCGATATGGCCGAGAAATGTAATTTTGATGTTAACTCCCAAACCGCTGCGCAGAAGTCAACCAAAACTTCACCCAATAGTGTATTGTATCACAATCTAGTAGTTACATTTGAAAATTTTGTTCTAGGACATTTTGTTTGAACGCAATCATCAAACTTAATTAAAAAAGTCATTTAAGCCTTTTCACAGTGAGATCTATGCGATATGGCCGAGAAATGTAATTTTGATGTTAACTCCCAAACCGCTGCGCAGAAGTCAACCAAACTTCACCCAATAGTGTATTGTATCACATTCTAGTAGTTACATTTGAAAATTTCGTTCTAGGATATTTGGTTTGAGCGCAATCATTAAACTTAGGTCAAAAAAAGCCATTTAAGCCTTTTCACAGTGAGATCTATGCGATATGGCCGAGAAATGTAATTTTGATGTTAACTCCCAAACCGCTGCGCAGAAGTAAACCAAACTTCACCCATTAGTGTATTGTATCACAATCTAGTAGTTACGTGTGGAAATTTGGTTCTAGGACATTTGATTTGAGCGCAATCCTCAAACTTAGGTCAAAAAAGCCATTTAAGCCTTTTCACAGTGAGATCTATGCGATATGGCCGAGAAATGTAATTTTGATGTTAACTCCCAAACCGCTGCGCAGAAGTCAACCAAACTTCACCTAATAGTGTATTGTATCACAATCTAGTAGTTACATTTGAAAATTTTGTTCTAGGACATTTTGTTTGAACGCAATCATCAAACTTAATTAAAAAAGTCATTTAAGCCTTTTCACAGTGAGATCTATGCGATATGGCCGAGAAATGTAATTTTGATGTTAACTCCCAAACCGCTGCGCAGAAGTCAACCAAACTTCACCCAATAGTGTATTGTATCACATTCTAGTAGTTACATTTGAAAATTTTGTTCTAGGACATTTTGTTTGAGCGCAATCCTCAAACTTAGGTCAAAAAAGCCATTTAAGCCTTTTCACAGTGAGATCTATGCGATATGGCCGAGAAATGTAATTTTGATGTTAACTCCCAAACCGCTGCGCAGAAGTGAACCAAACCTCACCCATTAGTGTATTGTATCACAATCTAGTAGTTACATGTGGAAATTTGGTTCTAGGACATTTGATTTGAGCGCAATCCTCAAACTTAGGTCAAAAAAGCCATTTAAGCCTTTTCACAGTGAGATCTATGCGATATGGCCGAGAAATGTAATTTTGATGTTAACTCCCAAACCGCTGCGCAGAATTCAACCAAACTTCACCCAATAGTGTATTGTATCACATTCTAGTAGTTACATTTGAAAATTTTGTTCTAGGACATTTTGTTTGAACGCAATCATCAAACTTAATTAAAAAAGTCATTTAAGCCTTTTCACAGTGAGATCTATGCGATATGGCCGAGAAATGTAATTTTGATGTTAACTCCCAAACCGCTGCGCAGAAGTCAACCAAACTTCACCCAATAGTGTATTGTATCACATTCTAGTAGTTACATTTGAAAATTTTGTTCTAGGACATTTTGTTTGAGCGCAATCCTCAAACTTAGGTCAAAAAAGCCATTTAAGCCTTTTCACAGTGAGATCTATGCGATATGGCCGAGAAATGTAATTTTGATGTTAACTCCCAAACCGCTGCGCAGAAGTCAACCAAACTTCACCCAATAGTGTATTGTATCACATTCTAGTAGTTACATTTGAAAATTTTGTTCTAGGACATTTTGTTTGAGCGCAATCCTCAAACTTAGGTCAAAAAAGCCATTTAAGCCTTTTCACAGTGAGATCTATGCGATATGGCCGAGAAATGTAATTTTGATGTTAACTCCCAAACCGCTGCGCAGAATTCAACCAAACTTCACCCAATAGTGTATTGTATCACATTCTAGTAGTTACATTTGAAAATTTCGTTCTAGGAAATTTGGTTTGAGCGCAATCATTAAACTTAGGTCAAAAAAGCCATTTAAGCCTTTTCAAAGTGAGATCTATGCGATATGGCCGAGAAATGTAATTTTGATGTTAACTCCCAAACCGCTGCGCAGAAGTAAACCAAACTTCACCCATTAGTGTATTGTATCACAATCTAGTAGTTACATGTGGACATTTGGTTCTAGGACATTTGATTTGAGCGCAATCCTCAAACTTAGGTCAAAAAAGCCATTTAAGCCTTTTCACAGTGAGATCTATGCGATATGGCCGAGAAATGTAATTTTGATGTTAACTCCCAAACCGCTGCGCAGAAGTCAACCAAAACTTCACCCAATAGTGTATTGTATCACAATCTAGTAGTTACATTTGAAAATTTTGTTCTAGGACATTTTGTTTGAACGCAATCATCAAACTTAATTAAAAAAGTCATTTAAGCCTTTTCACAGTGAGATCTATGCGATATGGCCGAGAAATGTAATTTTGATGTTAACTCCCAAACCGCTGCGCAGAAGTCAACCAAACTTCACCCAATAGTGTATTGTATCACATTCTAGTAGTTACATTTGAAAATTTCGTTCTAGGATATTTGGTTTGAGCGCAATCATTAAACTTAGGTCAAAAAAAGCCATTTAAGCCTTTTCACAGTGAGATCTATGCGATATGGCCGAGAAATGTAATTTTGATGTTAACTCCCAAACCGCTGCGCAGAAGTAAACCAAACTTCACCCATTAGTGTATTGTATCACAATCTAGTAGTTACGTGTGGAAATTTGGTTCTAGGACATTTGATTTGAGCGCAATCCTCAAACTTAGGTCAAAAAAGCCATTTAAGCCTTTTCACAGTGAGATCTATGCGATATGGCCGAGAAATGTAATTTTGATGTTAACTCCCAAACCGCTGCGCAGAATTCAACCAAACTTCACCCAATAGTGTATTGTATCACATTCTAGTAGTTACATTTGAAAATTTCGTTCTAGGAAATTTGGTTTGAGCGCAATCATTAAACTTAGGTCAAAAAAGCCATTTAAGCCTTTTCAAAGTGAGATCTATGCGATATGGCCGAGAAATGTAATTTTGATGTTAACTCCCAAACCGCTGCGCAGAAGTAAACCAAACTTCACCCATTAGTGTATTGTATCACAATCTAGTAGTTACATGTGGACATTTGGTTCTAGGACATTTGATTTGAGCGCAATCCTCAAACTTAGGTCAAAAAAGCCATTTAAGCCTTTTCACAGTGAGATCTATGCGATATGGCCGAGAAATGTAATTTTGATGTTAACTCCCAAACCGCTGCGCAGAAGTCAACCAAAACTTCACCCAATAGTGTATTGTATCACAATCTAGTAGTTACATTTGAAAATTTTGTTCTAGGACATTTTGTTTGAACGCAATCATCAAACTTAATTAAAAAAGTCATTTAAGCCTTTTCACAGTGAGATCTATGCGATATGGCCGAGAAATGTAATTTTGATGTTAACTCCCAAACCGCTGCGCAGAAGTCAACCAAACTTCACCCAATAGTGTATTGTATCACATTCTAGTAGTTACATTTGAAAATTTCGTTCTAGGATATTTGGTTTGAGCGCAATCATTAAACTTAGGTCAAAAAAAGCCATTTAAGCCTTTTCACAGTGAGATCTATGCGATATGGCCGAGAAATGTAATTTTGATGTTAACTCCCAAACCGCTGCGCAGAAGTAAACCAAACTTCACCCATTAGTGTATTGTATCACAATCTAGTAGTTACATGTGGAAATTTGGTTCTAGGACATTTGATTTGAGCGCAATCCTCAAACTTAGGTCAAAAAAGCCATTTAAGCCTTTTCACAGTGAGATCTATGCGATATGGCCGAGAAATGTAATTTTGATGTTAACTCCCAAACCGCTGCGCAGAAGTCAACCAAACTTCACCTAATAGTGTATTGTATCACAATCTAGTAGTTACATTTGAAAATTTTGTTCTAGGACATTTTGTTTGAACGCAATCATCAAACTTAATTAAAAAAGTCATTTAAGCCTTTTCACAGTGAGATCTATGCGATATGGCCGAGAAATGTAATTTTGATGTTAACTCCCAAACCGCTGCGCAGAAGTCAACCAAACTTCACCCAATAGTGTATTGTATCACATTCTAGTAGTTACATTTGAAAATTTTGTTCTAGGACATTTTGTTTGAGCGCAATCCTCAAACTTAGGTCAAAAAAGCCATTTAAGCCTTTTCACAGTGAGATCTATGCGATATGGCCGAGAAATGTAATTTTGATGTTAACTCCCAAACCGCTGCGCAGAAGTGAACCAAACCTCACCCATTAGTGTATTGTATCACAATCTAGTAGTTACATGTGGAAATTTGGTTCTAGGACATTTGATTTGAGCGCAATCCTCAAACTTAGGTCAAAAAAGCCATTTAAGCCTTTTCACAGTGAGATCTATGCGATATGGCCGAGAAATGTAATTTTGATGTTAACTCCCAAACCGCTGCGCAGAATTCAACCAAACTTCACCCAATAGTGTATTGTATCACATTCTAGTAGTTACATTTGAAAATTTTGTTCTAGGACATTTTGTTTGAACGCAATCATCAAACTTAATTAAAAAAGTCATTTAAGCCTTTTCACAGTGAGATCTATGCGATATGGCCGAGAAATGTAATTTTGATGTTAACTCCCAAACCGCTGCGCAGAAGTCAACCAAACTTCACCCAATAGTGTATTGTATCACATTCTAGTAGTTACATTTGAAAATTTTGTTCTAGGACATTTTGTTTGAGCGCAATCCTCAAACTTAGGTCAAAAAAGCCATTTAAGCCTTTTCACAGTGAGATCTATGCGATATGGCCGAGAAATGTAATTTTGATGTTAACTCCCAAACCGCTGCGCAGAAGTGAACCAAACCTCACCCATTAGTGTATTGTATCACAATCTAGTAGTTACATGTGGAAATTTGGTTCTAGGACATTTGATTTGAGCGCAATCCTCAAACTTAGGTCAAAAAAGCCATTTAAGCCTTTTCACAGTGAGATCTATGCGATATGGCCGAGAAATGTAATTTTGATGTTAACTCCCAAACCGCTGCGCAGAAGTCAACCAAACTTCACCCAATAGTGTATTGTATCACAATCTAGTAGTTACATTTTAAAATTTTGTTCTAGGACATTTTGTTTGAGCGCAATCATTAAACTTAGGTCAAAAAAGCCATTTAAGCCTTTTCACAGTGAGATCTATGCGATATGGCCGAGAAATGTAATTTTGATGTTAACTCCCAAACCGCTGCGCAGAAGTAAACCAAACTTCACCCAATAGTGTATTGTATCACAATCTAGTAGTTACATTTGAAAATTTTGTTCTAGGAAATTTTGTTTGAACGCAATCATCAAACTTAATTAAAAAAGTCATTTAAGCCTTTTCACAGTGAGATCTATGCGATATGGCCGAGAAATGTAATTTTGATGTTAACTCCCAAACCGCTGCGCAGAAGTCAACCAAACTTCACCCAATAGTGTATTGTATCACAATCTAGTAGTTACATTTGAAAATTTTGTTCTAGGAAATTTTGTTTGAGCGCAATCCTCAAACTTAGGTAAAAAAACAATTTAAGCCTTTTCACAGTGAGATCTATGCGATATGGCCGAGAAATGTAATTTTGATGTTAACTCCCAAACCGCTGCGCAGAAGTCAACCAAACTTCACCCAATAGTGTATTGTATCACAATCTAGTAGTTACATTTGAAAATTTTGTTCTAGGACATTTTGTTTGAACGCAATCATCAAACTTAATTAAAAAAGTCATTTAAGCCTTTTCACAGTGAGATCTATGCGATATGAACGAGAAATGTAATTTTGATGTTAACTCCCAAACCGCTGCGCAGAAGTCAACCAAACTTCACCCAATAGTGTATTGTATCACATTCTAGTAGTTACATTTGAAAATTTTGTTCTAGGACATTTTGTTTGAGCGCAATCCTCAAACTTAGGTCAAAAAAGCCATTTAAGCCTTTTCACAGTGAGATCTATGCGATATGGCCGAGAAATGTAATTTTGATGTTAACTCCCAAACCGCTGCGCAGAATTCAACCAAACTTCACCCAATAGTGTATTGTATCACATTCTAGTAGTTACATTTGAAAATTTCGTTCTAGGAAATTTGGTTTGAGCGCAATCATTAAACTTAGGTCAAAAAAGCCATTTAAGCCTTTTCACAGTGAGATCTATGCGATATGGCCGAGAAATGTAATTTTGATGTTAACTCCCAAACCGCTGCGCAGAAGTAAACCAAACTTCACCCATTAGTGTATTGTATCACAATCTAGTAGTTACATGTGGAAATTTGGTTCTAGGACATTTGATTTGAGCGCAATCCTCAAACTTAGGTCAAAAAAGCCATTTAATCCTTTTCACAGTGAGATCTATGCGATATGGCCGAGAAATGTAATTTTGATGTTAACTCCCAAACCGCTGCGCAGAAGTCAACCAAACTTCACCCAATAGTGTATTGTATCACAATCTAGTAGTTACATTTGAAAATTTTGTTCTAGGACATTTTGTTTGAACGCAATCATCAAACTTAATTAAAAAAGTCATTTAAGCCTTTTCACAGTGAGATCTATGCGATATGGCCGAGAAATGTAATTTTGATGTTAACTCCCAAACCGCTGCGCAGAAGTCAACCAAACTTCACCCAATAGTGTATTGTATCACATTCTAGTAGTTACATTTGAAAATTTCGTTCTAGGATATTTGGTTTGAGCGCAATCATTAAACTTAGGTCAAAAAAAGCCATTTAAGCCTTTTCACAGTGAGATCTATGCGATATGGCCGAGAAATGTAATTTTGATGTTAACTCCCAAACCGCTGCGCAGAAGTAAACCAAACTTCACCCATTAGTGTATTGTATCACAATCTAGTAGTTACGTGTGGAAATTTGGTTCTAGGACATTTGATTTGAGCGCAATCCTCAAACTTAGGTCAAAAAAGCCATTTAAGCCTTTTCACAGTGAGATCTATGCGATATGGCCGAGAAATGTAATTTTGATGTTAACTCCCAAACCGCTGCGCAGAAGTCAACCAAACTTCACCCAATAGTGTATTGTATCACAATCTAGTAGTTACATTTTAAAATTTTGTTCTAGGACATTTTGTTTGAGCGCAATCATTAAACTTAGGTCAAAAAAGCCATTTAAGCCTTTTCACAGTGAGATCTATGCGATATGGCCGAGAAATGTAATTTTGATGTTAACTCCCAAACCGCTGCGCAGAAGTAAACCAAACTTCACCCAATAGTGTATTGTATCACAATCTAGTAGTTACATTTGAAAATTTTGTTCTAGGAAATTTTGTTTGAACGCAATCATCAAACTTAATTAAAAAAGTCATTTAAGCCTTTTCACAGTGAGATCTATGCGATATGGCCGAGAAATGTAATTTTGATGTTAACTCCCAAACCGCTGCCCAGAAGTCAACCAAACTTCACCCAATAGTGTATTGTATCACAATCTAGTAGTTACATTTGAAAATTTTGTTCTAGGAAATTTTGTTTGAGCGCAATCCTCAAACTTAGGTAAAAAAACAATTTAAGCCTTTTCACAGTGAGATCTATGCGATATGGCCGAGAAATGTAATTTTGATGTTAACTCCCAAACCGCTGCGCAGAAGTCAACCAAACTTCACCCAATAGTGTATTGTATCACAATCTAGTAGTTACATTTGAAAATTTTGTTCTAGGACATTTTGTTTGAACGCAATCATCAAACTTAATTAAAAAAGTCATTTAAGCCTTTTCACAGTGAGATCTATGCGATATGGCCGAGAAATGTAATTTTGATGTTAACTCCCAAACCGCTGCGCAGAAGTCAACCAAACTTCACCCAATAGTGTATTGTATCACATTCTAGTAGTTACATTTGAAAATTTTGTTCTAGGACATTTTGTTTGAGCGCAATCATCAAACTTAGGTCAAAAAAGCCATTTAAGCCTTTTCACAGTGAGATCTATGCGATATGGCCGAGAAATGTAATTTTGATGTTAACTCCCAAACCGCTGCGCAGAAGTCAACCAAACTTCACCCAATAGTGTATTGTATCACATTCTAGTAGTTACATTTGAAAATTTTGTTCTAGGACATTTTGTTTGAGCGCAATCCTCAAACTTAGGTCAAAAAAGCCATTTAAGCCTTTTCACAGTGAGATCTATGCGATATGGCCGAGAAATGTAATTTTGATGTTAACTCCCAAACCGCTGCGCAGAAGTGAACCAAACCTCACCCATTAGTGTATTGTATCACAATCTAGTAGTTACATGTGGAAATTTGGTTCTAGGACATTTGATTTGAGCGCAATCCTCAAACTTAGGTCAAAAAAGCCATTTAAGCCTTTTCACAGTGAGATCTATGCGATATGGCCGAGAAATGTAATTTTGATGTTAACTCCCAAACCGCTGCGCAGAAGTCAACCAAACTTCACCCAATAGTGTATTGTATCACAATCTAGTAGTTACATTTTAAAATTTTGTTCTAGGACATTTTGTTTGAGCGCAATCATTAAACTTAGGTCAAAAAAGCCATTTAAGCCTTTTCACAGTGAGATCTATGCGATATGGCCGAGAAATGTAATTTTGATGTTAACTCCCAAACCGCTGCGCAGAAGTAAACCAAACTTCACCCAATAGTGTATTGTATCACAATCTAGTAGTTACATTTGAAAATTTTGTTCTAGGACATTTTGTTTGAACGCAATCATCAAACTTAATTAAAAAAGTCATTTAAGCCTTTTCACAGTGAGATCTATGCGATATGGCCGAGAAATGTAATTTTGATGTTAACTCCCAAACCGCTGCGCAAAAGTCAACCAAACTTCACCCAATAGTGTATTGTATCACATTCTAGTAGTTACATTTGAAAATTTCGTTCTAGGATATTTGGTTTGAGCGCAATCATTAAACTTAGGTCAAAAAAAGCCATTTAAGCCTTTTCACAGTGAGATCTATGCGATATGGCCGAGAAATGTAATTTTGATGTTAACTCCCAAACCGCTGCGCAGAAGTAAACCAAACTTCACCCATTAGTGTATTGTATCACAATCTAGTAGTTACGTGTGGAAATTTGGTTCTAGGACATTTGATTTGAGCGCAATCCTCAAACTTAGGTCAAAAAAGCCATTTAAGCCTTTTCACAGTGAGATCTATGCGATATGGCCGAGAAATGTAATTTTGATGTTAACTCCCAAACCGCTGCGCAGAAGTCAACCAAACTTCACCTAATAGTGTATTGTATCACAATCTAGTAGTTACATTTGAAAATTTTGTTCTAGGACATTTTGTTTGAACGCAATCATCAAACTTAAATAAAAAAGTCATTTAAGCCTTTTCAGAGTGAGATCTATGCGATATGGCCGAGAAATGTAATTTTGATGTTAACTCCCAAACCGCTGCGCAGAAGTCAACCAAACTTCACCCAATAGTGTATTGTATCACATTCTAGTAGTTACATTTGAAAATTTTGTTCTAGGACATTTTGTTTGAGCGCAATCCTCAAACTTAGGTCAAAAAAGCCATTTAAGCCTTTTCACAGTGAGATCTATGCGATATGGCCGAGAAATGTAATTTTGATGTTAACTCCCAAACCGCTGCGCAGAAGTGAACCAAACCTCACCCATTAGTGTATTGTATCACAATCTAGTAGTTACATGTGGAAATTTGGTTCTAGGACATTTGATTTGAGCGCAATCCTCAAACTTAGGTCAAAAAAGCCATTTAAGCCTTTTCAAAGTGAGATCTATGCGATATGGCCGAGAAATGTAATTTTGATGTTAACTCCCAAACCGCTGCGCAGAAGTCAACCAAACTTCACCCAATAGTGTATTGTATCACAATCTAGTAGTTACATTTGAAAATTTTGTTCTAGGACATTTTGTTTGAACGCAATCATCAAACTTAATTAAAAAAGTCATTTAAGCCTTTTCACAGTGAGATCTATGCGATATGGCCGAGAAATGTAATTTTGATGTTAACTCCCAAACCGCTGCGCAGAAGTCAACCAAACTTCACCCAATAGTGTATTGTATCACATTCTAGTAGTTACATTTGAAAATTTTGTTCTAGGACATTTTGTTTGAGCGCAATCCTCAAACTTAGGTCAAAAAAGCCATTTAAGCCATTTTCACAGTGAGATCTATGCGATATGGCCGAGAAATGTAATTTTGATGTTAACTCCCAAACCGCTGCACAGAATTCAACCAAACTTCACCCAATAGTGTATTGTATCACATTCTAGTAGTTACATTTGAAAATTTTGTTCTAGGACATTTTGTTTGAACGCAATCATCAAACTTAATTAAAAAAGTCATTTAAGCCTTTTCACAGTGAGATCTATGAGATATGGCCGAGAAATGTAATTTTGATGTTAACTCCCAAACCGCTGCGCAGAAGTCAACCAAACTTCACCCAATAGTGTATTGTATCACATTCTAGTAGTTACATTTGAAAATTTTGTTCTAGGACATTTTGTTTGAGCGCAATCCTCAAACTTAGGTCAAAAAAAGCCATTTAAGCCTTTTCACAGTGAGATCTATGCGATATGGCCGAGAAATGTAATTTTGATGTTAACTCCCAAACCGCTGCGCAGAAGTGAACCAAACCTCACCCATTAGTGTATTGTATCACAATCTAGTAGTTACATGTGGAAATTTGGTTCTAGGACATTTGATTTGAGCGCAATCCTCAAACTTAGGTCAAAAAAGCCATTTAAGCCTTTTCACAGTGAGATCTATGCGATATGGCCGAGAAATGTAATTTTGATGTTAACTCCCAAACCGCTGCGCAGAAGTCAACCAAACTTCACCCAATAGTGTATTGTATCACAATCTAGTAGTTACATTTTAAAATTTTGTTCTAGGACATTTTGTTTGAGCGCAATCATTAAACTTAGGTCAAAAAAGCCATTTAAGCCTTTTCACAGTGAGATCTATGCGATATGGCCGAGAAATGTAATTTTGATGTTAACTCCCAAACCGCTGCGCAGAAGTAAACCAAACTTCACCCAATAGTGTATTGTATCACAATCTAGTAGTTACATTTGAAAATTATGTTCTAGGAAATTTTGTTTGAACGCAATCATCAAACTTAATTAAAAAAGTCATTTAAGCCTTTTCACAGTGAGATCTATGCGATATGGCCGAGAAATGTAATTTTGATGTTAACTCCCAAACCGCTGCGCAGAAGTCAACCAAACTTCACCCAATAGTGTATTGTATCACAATCTAGTAGTTACATTTTAAAATTTTGTTCTAGGACATTTTGTTTGAGCGCAATCATTAAACTTAGGTCAAAAAAGCCATTTAAGCCTTTTCACAGTGAGATCTATGCGATATGGCCGAGAAATGTAATTTTGATGTTAACTCCCAAACCGCTGCGCAGAAGTCAACCAAACTTCACCCAATAGTGTATTGTATCACAATCTAGTAGTTACATTTGAAAATTTTGTTCTAGGAAATTTTGTTTGAGCGCAATCCTCAAACTTAGGTCAAAAAAGCCATTTAAGCCTTTTCACAGTGAGATCTATGCGATATGGCCGAGAAATGTAATTTTGATGTTAACTCCCAAACCGCTGCGCAGAAGTCAACCAAACTTCACCCAATAGTGTATTGTATCACAATCTAGTAGTTACATTTGAAAATTTTGTTCTAGGACATTTTGTTTGAACGCAATCATCAAACTTAATTAAAAAAGTCATTTAAGCCTTTTCACAGTGAGATCTATGCGATATGGCCGAGAAATGTAATTTTGATGTTAACTCCCAAACCGCTGCGCAGAAGTCGACCAAACTTCACCCAATAGTGTATTGTATCACATTCTAGTAGTTACATTTGAAAATTTTGTTCTAGGACATTTTGTTTGAGCGCAATCCTCAAACTTAGGTCAAAAAAGCCATTTAAGCCTTTTCACAGTGAGATCTATGCGATATGGCCGAGAAATGTAATTTTGATGTTAACTCCCAAACCGCTGCGCAGAATTCAACCAAACTTCACCCAATAGTGTATTGTATCACATTCTAGTAGTTACATTTGAAAATTTCGTTCTAGGAAATTTGGTTTGAGCGCAATCATTAAACTTAGGTCAAAAAAGCCATTTAAGCCTTTTCAAAGTGAGATCTATGCGATATGGCCGAGAAATGTAATTTTGATGTTAACTCCCAAACCGCTGCGCAGAAGTAAACCAAACTTCACCCATTAGTGTATTGTATCACAATCTAGTAGTTACATGTGGAAATTTGGTTCTAGGACATTTGATTTGAGCGCAATCCTCAAACTTAGGTCAAAAAAGCCATTTAAGCCTTTTCACAGTGAGATCTATGCGATATGGCCGAGAAATGTAATTTTGATGTTAACTCCCAAACCGCTGCGCAGAAGTCAACCAAACTTCACCCAATAGTGTATTGTATCACAATCTAGTAGTTACATTTGAAAATTTTGTTCTAGGACTTTTGATTTGAGCGCAATCCTCAAACTTAGGTCAAAAAAGCCATTTAAGCCTTTTCACAGTGAGATCTATGCGATATGGCCGAGAAATGTAATTTTGATGTTAACTCCCAAACCGCTGCGCAGAAGTCAACCAAACTTCACCCAATAGTGTATTGTATCACAATCTAGTAGTTACATTTGAAAATTTTGTTCTAGGACATTTTGTTTGAACGCAATCATCAAACTTAATTAAAAAAGTCATTTAAGCCTTTTCACAGTGAGATCTATGCGATATGGCCGAGAAATGTAATTTTGATGTTAACTCCCAAACCGCTGCGCAGAAGTCAACCAAACTTCACCCAATAGTGTATTGTATCACATTCTAGTAGTTACATTTGAAAATTTCGTTCTAGGATATTTGGTTTGAGCGCAATCATTAAACTTAGGTCAAAAAAAGCCATTTAAGCCTTTTCACAGTGAGATCTATGCGATATGGCCGAGAAATGTAATTTTGATGTTAACTCCCAAACCGCTGCGCAGAAGTAAACCAAACTTCACCCATTAGTGTATTGTATCACAATCTAGTAGTTACGTGTGGAAATTTGGTTCTAGGACATTTGATTTGAGCGCAATCCTCAAACTTAGGTCAAAAAAGCCATTTAAGCCTTTTCACAGTGAGATCTATGCGATATGGCCGAGAAATGTAATTTTGATGTTAACTCCCAAACCGCTGCGCAGAAGTCAACCAAACTTCACCTAATAGTGTATTGTATCACAATCTAGTAGTTACATTTGAAAATTTTGTTCTAGGACATTTTGTTTGAACGCAATCATCAAACTTAATTAAAAAAGTCATTTAAGCCTTTTCACAGTGAGATCTATGCGATATGGCCGAGAAATGTAATTTTGATGTTAACTCCCAAACCGCTGCGCAGAAGTCAACCAAACTTCACCCAATAGTGTATTGTATCACATTCTAGTAGTTACATTTGAAAATTTTGTTCTAGGACATTTTGTTTGAGCGCAATCCTCAAACTTAGGTCAAAAAAGCCATTTAAGCCTTTTCACAGTGAGATCTATGCGATATGGCCGAGAAATGTAATTTTGATGTTAACTCCCAAACCGCTGCGCAGAAGTGAACCAAACCTCACCCATTAGTGTATTGTATCACAATCTAGTAGTTACATGTGGAAATTTGGTTCTAGGACATTTGATTTGAGCGCAATCCTCAAACTTAGGTCAAAAAAGCCATTTAAGCCTTTTCAAAGTGAGATCTATGCGATATGGCCGAGAAATGTAATTTTGATGTTTACTCCCAAACCGCTGCGCAGAAGTCAACCAAACTTCACCCAATAGTGTATTGTATCACAATCTAGTAGTTACATTTGAAAATTTTGTTCTAGGACATTTTGTTTGAACGCAATCATCAAACTTAATTAAAAAAGTCATTTAAGCCTTTTCACAGTGAGATCTATGCGATATGGCCGAGAAATGTAATTTTGATGTTAACTCCCAAACCGCTGCGCAGAAGTCAACCAAACTTCACCCAATAGTGTATTGTATCACAATCTAGTAGTTACATTTGAAAATTTTGTTCTAGGACATTTTGTTTGAACGCAATCATCAAACTTAATTAAAAAAGTCATTTAAGCCTTTTCACAGTGAGATCTATGCGATATGGCCGAGAAATGTAATTTTGATGTTAACTCCCAAACCGCTGCGCAGAAGTCAACCAAACTTCACCCAATAGTGTATTGTATCACATTCTAGTAGTTACATTTGAAAATTTTGTTCTAGGACATTTTGTTTGAGCGCAATCCTCAAACTTAGGTCAAAAAAGCCATTTAAGCCATTTTCACAGTGAGATCTATGCGATATGGCCGAGAAATGTAATTTTGATGTTAACTCCCAAACCGCTGCGCAGAATTCAACCAAACTTCACCCAATAGTGTATTGTATCACATTCTAGTAGTTACATTTGAAAATTTTGTTCTAGGACATTTTGTTTGAACGCAATCATCAAACTTAATTAAAAAAGTCATTTAAGCCTTTTCACAGTGAGATCTATGCGATATGGCCGAGAAATGTAATTTTGATGTTAACTCCCAAACCGCTGCGCAGAAGTCAACCAAACTTCACCCAATAGTGTATTGTATCACATTCTAGTAGTTACATTTGAAAATTTTGTTCTAGGACATTTTGTTTGAGCGCAATCCTCAAACTTAGGTCAAAAAAGCCATTTAAGCCTTTTCACAGTGAGATCTATGCGATATGGCCGAGAAATGTAATTTTGATGTTAACTCCCAAACCGCTGCGCAGAAGTGAACCAAACCTCACCCATTAGTGTATTGTATCACAATCTAGTAGTTACATGTGGAAATTTGGTTCTAGGACATTTGATTTGAGAGCAATCCTCAAACTTATGTCAAAAAAGCCATTTAAGCCTTTTCAAAGTGAGATCTATGCGATATGGCCGAGAAATGTAATTTTGATGTTAACTCCCAAACCGCTGCGCAGAAGTCAACCAAACTTCACCCAATAGTGTATTGTATCACAATCTAGTAGTTACATTTGAAAATTTTGTTCTAGGAAATTTTGTTTGAGCGCAATCATCAAACTTAATTAAAAAAGTCATTTAAGCCTTTTCACAGTGAGATCTATGCGATATGGCCGAGAAATGTAATTTTGATGTTAACTCCCAAACCTCTGCGCAGAAGTCAACCAAACTTCACCCATTAGTGTATTGTATCACAATCTAGTAGTTACATGTGAAAATTTGGTTCTAGGACATTTGATTTGAGCGCAATCCTCAAACTTAGGTCAAAAAAGCCATTTAAGCCTTTTCACAGTGAGATCTATGCGATATGGCCGAGAAATGTAATTTTGATGTTAACTCCCAAACCGCTGCGCAGAAGTCAACCAAACTTCACCCAATAGTGTATTGTATCACATTCTAGTAGTTACATTTGAAAATTTCGTTCTAGGACATTTGGTTTGAGCGCAATCATCAAACTTAATTAAAAAAGTCATTTAAGCCTTTTCACAGTGAGATCTATGCGATATGGCCGAGAAATGTAATTTTGATGTTAACTCCCAAACCTCTGCGCAGAAGTCAACCAAACTTCACCCATTAGTGTATTGTATCACAATCTAGTAGTTACATGTGAAAATTTGGTTCTAGGACATTTGATTTGAGCACAATCCTCAAACTTAGGTCAAAAAAGCCATTTAAGCCTTTTCACAGTGAGATCTATGCGATATGGCCGAGAAATATAATTTTGATGTTAACTCCCAAACCGCTGCGCAGAAGTCAACCAAACTTCACCCAATAGTGTATTGTATCACATTCTAGTAGTTACATTTGAAAATTTCGTTCTAGGACATTTGGTTTGAGCGCAATCTTTAAACTTAGGTCAAAAAAGCCATTTAAGCCTTTTCACAGTGAGATCTATGCGATATGGCCGAGGAATGTAATTTTGATGTTAACTCCCAAACCGCTGCGCAGAAGTCAACCAAACTTCACCCAATAGTGTATTGTATCACAATCTAGTAGTTACATTTGAAAATTTTGTTCTAGGACATTTTGTTTGAACGCAATCATCAAACTTAATTAAAAAAGTCATTTAAGCCTTTTCACAGTGAGATCTATGCGATATGGCCGAGAAATGTAATTTTGATGTTAACTCCCAAACCGCTGCGAAGAAGTCAACCAAACTTCACCCAATAGTGTATTGTATCACAATCTAGTAGTTACATTTGGAAATTTGGTTCTTGGACATTTGATTTGAGCGCAATCCTCAAACTTAGGTCAAAAAAGCCATTTAAGCCTTTTCACAGTGAGATCTATGCGATATGGCCGAGAAATGTAATTTTGATGTTAACTCCCAAACCGCTGCGCAGAAGTCAACCAAACTTCACCCAATAGTGTATTGTATCACAATCTAGTAGTTACATTTGGAAATTTGGTTCTAGGACATTTGGTTTGAGCGCAATCTTTAAACTTAGGTCAAAAAAGCCATTTAAGCCTTTTCACAGTGAGATCTATGCGATATGGCCGAGAAATGTAATTTTGATGTTAACTCCCAAACCGCTGCGCAGAAGTCAACCAAACTTCACCCAATAGTGTATTGTATCACAATCTAGTAGTTACATTTGAAAATTTTGTTCTAGGACATTTTGTTTGAACGCAATCATCAAACTTAATTAAAAAAGTCATTTAAGCCTTTTCACAGTGAGATCTATGCGATATGGCCGAGAAATGTAATTTTGATGTTAACTCCCAAACCGCTGCGCAGAAGTCAACCAAACTTCACCCAATAGTGTATTGTATCACAATCTAGTAGTTACATTTGGAAATTTGGTTCTTGGACATTTGATTTGAGCGCAATCCTCAAACTTAGGTCAAAAAAGCCATTTAAGCCTTTTCACAGTGAGATCTATGCGATATGGCCGAGAAATGTAATTTTGATGTTAACTCCCAAACCGCTGCGCAGAAGTCAACCAAACTTCACCCAATAGTGTATTGTATCACAATCTAGTAGTTACATTTGAAAATTTTGTTCTAGGACATTTTGTTTGAACGCAATCATCAAACTTAATTAAAAAAGTCATTTAAGCCTTTTCACAGTGAGATCTATGCGATATGGCCGAGAAATGTAATTTTGATGTTAACTCCCAAACCGCTGCGCAGAAGTCAACCAAACTTCACCCAATAGTGTATTTTATCACAATCTAGTAGTTACATTTGGAAATTTAGTTCTAGGACATTTGATTTGAGCGCAATCATTAAACTTAATTAAAAAAGTCATTTAAGCCTTTTCACAGTGAGATCTATGCGATATGGCCGAGAAATGTAATTTTGATGTTAACTCCCAAACCGCTGCGCAGAAGTCAACCAAACTTCACCCATTAGTGTATTGTATCACAATCTAGTAATTACATGTGGAAATTTTGTTCTAGGACATTTGATTTGAGCGCAATCCTCAAACTTAGGTCAAAAAAGCCATTTAAGCCTTTTCACAGTGAGATCTATGCGATATGGCCGAGAAATGTAATTTTGATGTTAACTCCCAAACCGCTGCGCAGAAGTCAACCAAACTTCACCCAATAGTGTATTGTATCACAATCTAGTAGTTACATTTGAAAATTTTGTTCTAGGACATTTTGTTTGAACGCAATCATCAAACTTAATTAAAAAAGTCATTTAAGCCTTTTCACAGTGAGATCTATGTGATATGGCCGAGAAATGTAATTTTGATGTTAACTCCCAAACCGCTGCGCAGAAGTCAACCAAACTTCACCCAATAGTGTATTGTATCACATTCTAGTAGTTACATTTGAAAATTTCGTTCTAGGACATTTGGTTTGAGCGCAATCATTAAACTTAGGTCAAAAAAGCCATTTAAGCCTTTTCACAGTGAGATCTATGCGATATGGCCGAGAAATGTAATTTTGATGTTAACTCCCAAACCGCTGCGCAGAAGTCAACCAAACTTCACCCAATAGTGTATTGTATCACAATCTAGTAGTTACATTTGAAAATTTTGTTCTAGGAAATTTTGTTTGAGCGCAATCATCAAACTTAATTAAAAAAGTCATTTAAGCCTTTTCACAGTGAGATCTATGCGATATGGCCGAGAAATGTAATTTTGATGTTAACTCCCAAACCGCTGCGCAGAAGTCAACCAAACTTCACCCATTAGTGTATTGTATCACAATCTAGTAGTTACATGTGAAAATTTGGTTCTAGGACATTTGATTTGAGCGCAATCCTCAAACTTAGGTCAAAAAAGCCATTTAAGCCTTTTCACAGTGAGATCTATGCGATATGGCCGAGAAATGTAATTTTGATGTTAACTCCCAAACCGCTGCGCAGAAGTCAACCAAACTTCACCCAATAGTGTATTGTATCACATTCTAGTAGTTACATTTGAAAATTTCGTTCTAGGACATTTGGTTTGAGCGCAATCATTAAACTTAGGTCAAAAAAGCCATTTAAGCCTTTTCACAGTGAGATCTATGCGATATGGCCGAGAAATGTAATTTTGATGTTAACTCCCAAACCGCTGCGCAGAAGTCAACCAAACTTCACCCAATAGTGTATTGTATCACAATCTAGTAGTTACATTTGGAAATTTGGTTCTTGGACATTTGATTTGAGCGCAATCCTCAAACTTAGGTCAAAAAAGCCATTTAAGCCTTTTCACAGTGAGATCTATGCGATATGGCCGAGAAATGTAATTTTGATGTTAACTCCCAAACCGCTGCGCAGAAGTCAACCAAACTTCACCCAATAGTGTATTGTATCACAATCTAGTAGTTACATTTGAAAATTTTGTTCTAGGAAATTTTCTTTGAGCGCAATCATCAAACTTAATTAAAAAAAGTCATTTAAGCCTTTTCACAGTGAGATCTATGCGATATGGCCGAGAAATGTAATTTTGATGTTAACTCCCAAACCGCTGCGCAGAAGTCAACCAAACTTCACCCATTAGTGTATTGTATCACAATCTAGTAGTTACATGTGAAAATTTGGTTCTAGGACATTTGATTTGAGCGCAATCCTCAAACTTAGGTCAAAAAAGCCATTTAAGCCTTTTCACAGTGAGATCTATGCGATATGGCCGAGAAATGTAATTTTGATGTTAACTCCCAAACCGCTGCGCAGAAGTCAACCAAACTTCACCCAATAGTGTATTGTATCACATTCTAGTAGTTACATTTGAAAATTTCGTTCTAGGACATTTGGTTTGAGCGCAATCATCAAACTTAATTAAAAAAGTCATTTAAGCCTTTTCACAGTGAGATCTATGCGATATGGCCGAGAAATGTAATTTTGATGTTAACTCCCAAACCTCTGCGCAGAAGTCAACCAAACTTCACCCATTAGTGTATTGTATCACAATCTAGTAGTTACATGTGAAAATTTGGTTCTAGGACATTTGATTTGAGCGCAATCCTCAAACTTAGGTCAAAAAAGCCATTTAAGCCTTTTCACAGTGAGATCTATGCGATATGGCCGAGAAATATAATTTTGATGTTAACTCCCAAACCGCTGCGCAGAAGTCAACCAAACTTCACCCAATAGTGTATTGTATCACATTCTAGTAGTTACATTTGAAAATTTCGTTCTAGGACATTTGGTTTGAGCGCAATCTTTAAACTTAGGTCAAAAAAGCCATTTAAGCCTTTTCACAGTGAGATCTATGCGATATGGCCGAGGAATGTAATTTTGATGTTAACTCCCAAACCGCTGCGCAGAAGTCAACCAAACTTCACCCAATAGTGTATTGTATCACAATCTAGTAGTTACATGTGGAAATTTTGTTCTAGGACATTTGATTTGAGAGCAATCATTAAACTTAATTAAAAAAGTCATTTAAGCCTTTTCACAGTGAGATCTATGCGATATGGCCGAGAAATGTAATTTTGATGTTAACTCCCAAACCGCTGCGCAGAAGTCAACCAAACTTCACCCATTAGTGTATTGTATCACAATCTAGTAATTACATGTGGAAATTTGGTTCTAGGACATTTGATTTGAGCGCAATCCTCAAACTTAGGTCAAAAAAGCCATTTAAGCCTTTTCACAGTGAGATCTATGCGATATGGCCGAGAAATGTAATTTTGATGTTAACTCCCAAACCGCTGCGCAGAAGTCAACCAAACTTCACCCAATAGTGTATTGTATCACAATCTAGTAGTTACATTTGAAAATTTTGTTCTATGACATTTTGTTTGAACGCAATCATCAAACTTAATTAAAAAAGTCATTTAAGCCTTTTCACAGTGAGATCTATGCGATATGGCCGAGAAATGTAATTTTGATGTTAACTCCCAAACCGCTGCGCAGAAGTCAACCAAACTTCACCCATTAGTGTATTGTATCACAATCTAGTAGTTACATGTGGAAATTTGGTTATTGGACATTTGGTTTGAGCGCAATCATTAAACTTAGGTCAAAAAAGCCATTTAAGCCTTTTCACAGTGAGATCTATGCGATATGGCCGAGAAATGTAATTTTGATGTTAACTCCCAAACCGCTGCGCAGAAGTCAACCAAACTTCACCCAATAGTGTATTGTATCACAATCTAGTAGTTACATTTGAAAATTTTGTTCTAGGAAATTTTGTTTGAGCGCAATCTTCAAACTTAATTAAAAAAGTCATTTAAGCCTTTTCACAGTGAGATCTATGCGATATGGCCGAGAAATGTAATTTTGATGTTAACTCCCAAACCGCTGCGCAGAAGTCAACCAAACTTCACCCATTAGTGTATTGTATCACAATCTAGTAGTTACATGTGAAAATTTGGTTCTAGGACATTTGATTTGAGCGCAATCCTCAAACTTAGGTCAAAAAAGCCATTTAAGCCTTTTCACAGTGAGATCTATGCGATATGGCCGAGAAATGTAATTTTGATGTTAACTCCCAAACCGCTGCGCAGAAGTCAACCAAACTTCACCCAATAGTGTATTGTATCACATTCTAGTAGTTACATTTGAAAATTTCGTTCTAGGACATTTGGTTTGAGCGCAATCATTAAACTTAGGTCAAAAAAGCCATTTAAGCCTTTTCACAGTGAGATCTATGCGATATGGCCGAGAAATGTAATTTTGATGTTAACTCCCAAACCGCTGCGCAGAAGTCAACCAAACTTCACCCAATAGTGTATTGTATCACATTCTAGTAGTTACATTTGAAAATTTCGTTCTAGGACATTTGGTTTGAGCGCAATCATCAAACTTAATTAAAAAAGTCATTTAAGCCTTTTCACAGTGAGATCTATGCGATATGGCCGAGAAATGTAATTTTGATGTTAACTCCCAAACCTCTGCGCAGAAGTCAACCAAACTTCACCCATTAGTGTATTGTATCACAATCTAGTAGTTACATGTGAAAATTTGGTTCTAGGACATTTGGTTTGAGCGCAATCTTTAAACTTAGGTCAAAAAAGCCATTTAAGCCTTTTCACAGTGAGATCTATGCGATATGGCCGAGGAATGTAATTTTGATGTTAACTCCCAAACCGCTGCGCAGAAGTCAACCAAACTTCACCCAATAGTGTATTGTATCACAATCTAGTAGTTACATTTGAAAATTTTGTTCTAGGACATTTTGTTTGAACGCAATCATCAAACTTAATTAAAAAAGTCATTTAAGCCTTTTCACAGTGAGATCTATGCGATATGGCCGAGAAATGTAATTTTGATGTTAACTCCCAAACCGCTGCGCAGAAGTCAACCAAACTTCACCCAATAGTGTATTGTATCACAATCTAGTAGTTACATTTGGAAATTTGGTTCTTGGACATTTGATTTGAGCGCAATCCTCAAACTTAGGTCAAAAAAGCCATTTAAGCCTTTTCACAGTGAGATCTATGCGATATGGCCGAGAAATGTAATTTTGATGTTAACTCCCAAACCGCTGCGCAGAAGTCAACCAAACTTCACCCAATAGTGTATTGTATCACAATCTAGTAGTTACATTTGAAAATTTTGTTCTAGGACATTTTGTTTGAACGCAATCATCAAACTTAATTAAAAAAGTCATTTAAGCCTTTTCACAGTGAGATCTATGCGATATGGCCGAGAAATGTAATTTTGATGTTAACTCCCAAACCGCTGCGCAGAAGTCAACCAAACTTCACCCAATAGTGTATTGTATCACAATCTAGTAGTTACATTTGAAAATTTTGTTCTAGGACATTTTGTTTGAACGCAATCATCAAACTTAATTAAAAAAGTCATTTAAGCCTTTTCACAGTGAGATCTATGCGATATGGCCGAGAAATGTAATTTTGATGTTAACTCCCAAACCGCTGCGCAGAAGTCAACCAAACTTCACCCAATAGTGTATTTTATCACAATCTAGTAGTGACATTTGGAAATTTAGTTCTAGGACATTTGATTTGAGAGCAATCATTAAACTTAATTAAAAAAGTCATTTAAGCCTTTTCACAGTGAGATCTATGCGATATGGCCGAGAAATGTAATTTTGATGTTAACTCCCAAACCGCTGCGCAGAAGTCAACCAAACTTCACCCATTAGTGTATTGTATCACAATCTAGTAATTACATGTGGAAATTTGGTTCTAGGACATTTGATTTGAGCGCAATCCTCAAACTTAGGTCAAAAAAGCCATTTAAGCCTTTTCACAGTGAGATCTATGCGATATGGCCGAGAAATGTAATTTTGATGTTAACTCCCAAACCGCTGCGCAGAAGTCAACCAAACTTCACCCAATAGTGTATTGTATCACAATCTAGTAGTTACATTTGAAAATTTTGTTCTATGACATTTTGTTTGAACGCAATCATCAAACTTAATTAAAAAAGTCATTTAAGCCTTTTCACAGTGAGATCTATGCGATATGGCCGAGAAATGTAATTTTGATGTTAACTCCCAAACCGCTGCGCAGAAGTCAACCAAACTTCACCCATTAGTGTATTGTATCACAATCTAGTAGTTACATGTGGAAATTTGGTTATTGGACATTTTGTTTGAGCGCAATCATTAAACTTAGGTCAAAAAAGCCATTTAAGCCTTTTCACAGTGAGATCTATGCGATATGGCCGAGAAATGTAATTTTGATGTTAACTCCCAAACCGCTGCGCAGAAGTCAACCAAACTTCACCCAATAGTGTATTGTATCACAATCTAGTAGTTACATTTGAAAATTTTGTTCTAGGAAATTTTGTTTGAGCGCAATCATCAAACTTAATTAAAAAAGTCATTTAAGCCTTTTCACAGTGAGATCTATGCGATATGGCCGAGAAATGTAATTTTGATGTTAACTCCCAAACCTCTGCGCAGAAGTCAACCAAACTTCACCCATTAGTGTATTGTATCACAATCTAGTAGTTACATGTGGAAATTTTGTTCTAGGACATTTGATTTGAGCGCAATCCTCAAACTTAGGTCAAAAAAGCCATTTAAGCCTTTTCACAGTGAGATCTATGCGATATGGCCGAGAAATGTAATTTTGATGTTAACTCCCAAACCGCTGCGCAGAAGTCAACCAAACTTCACCCAATAGTGTATTGTATCACATTCTAGTAGTTACATTTGAAAATTTCGTTCTAGGACATTTGGTTTGAGCGCAATCTTTTAACTTAGGTCAAAAAAGCCATTTAAGCCTTTTCACAGTGAGATCTATGCGATATGGCCGAGAAATGTAATTTTGATGTTAACTCCCAAACCGCTGCGCAGAAGTCAACCAAACTTCACCCAGTAGTGTATTGTATCACAATCTAGTAGTTACATTTGAAAATTTTGTTCTAGGACATTTTGTTTGAACGCAATCATCAAACTTAATTAAAAAAGTCATTTAAGCCTTTTCACAGTGAGATCTATGCGATATGGCCGAGAAATGTAATTTTGATGTTAACTCCCAAACCGCTGCGCAGAAGTCAACCAAACTTCACCCAATAGTGTATTGTATCACAATCTAGTAGTTACATTTGGAAATTTGGTTCTTGGACATTTGATTTGAGCGCAATCCTCAAACTTAGGTCAAAAAAGCCATTTAAGCCTTTTCACAGTGAGATCTATGCGATATGGCCGAGAAATGTAATTTTGATGTTAACTCCCAAACCGCTGCGCAGAAGTCAACCAAACTTCACCCAATAGTGTATTGTATCACAATCTAGTAGTTACATTTGAAAATTTTGTTCTAGGACATTTTGTTTGAACGCAATCATCAAACTTAATTAAAAAAGTCATTTAAGCCTTTTCACAGTGAGATCTATGCGATATGGCCGAGAAATGTAATTTTGATGTTAACTCCCAAACCGCTGCGCAGAAGTCAACCAAACTTCACCCAATAGTGTATTTTATCACAATCTAGTAGTTACATTTGGAAATTTAGTTCTAGGACATTTGATTTGAGCGCAATCATTAAACTTAATTAAAAAAGTCATTTAAGCCTTTTCACAGTGAGATCTATGCGATATGGCCGAGAAATGTAATTTTGATGTTAACTCCCAAACCGCTGCGCAGAAGTCAACCAAACTTCACCCAATAGTGTATTGTATCACATTCTAGTAGTTACATTTGAAAATTTCGTTCTAGGACATTTGGTTTGAGCGCAATCATTAAACTTAGGTCAAAAAAGCCATTTAAGCCTTTTCACAGTGAGATCTATGCGATATGGCCGAGAAATGTAATTTTGATGTTAACTCCCAAACCGCTGCGCAGAAGTCAACCAAACTTCACCCAATAGTGTATTGTATCACAATCTAGTAGTTACATTTGAAAATTTTGTTCTAGGAAATTTTGTTTGAGCGCAATCATCAAACTTAATTAAAAAAGTCATTTAAGCCTTTTCACAGTGAGATCTATGCGATATGGCCGAGAAATGTAATTTTGATGTTAACTCCCAAACCGCTGCGCAGAAGTCAACCAAACTTCACCCATTAGTGTATTGTATCACAATCTAGTAGTTACATGTGAAAATTTGGTTCTAGGACATTTGATTTGAGCGCAATCCTCAAACTTAGGTCAAAAAAGCCATTTAAGCCTTTTCACAGTGAGATCTATGCGATATGGCCGAGAAATGTAATTTTGATGTTAACTCCCAAACCGCTGCGCAGAAGTCAACCAAACTTCACCCAATAGTGTATTGTATCACATTCTAGTAGTTACATTTGAAAATTTCGTTCTAGGACATTTGGTTTGAGCGCAATCATTAAACTTAGGTCAAAAAAGCCATTTAAGCCTTTTCACAGTGAGATCTATGCGATATGGCCGAGAAATGTAATTTTGATGTTAACTCCCAAACCGCTGCGCAGAAGTCAACCAAACTTCACCCAATAGTGTATTGTATCACATTCTAGTAGTTACATTTGAAAATTTCGTTCTAGGACATTTGGTTTGAGCGCAATCATCAAACTTAATTAAAAAAGTCATTTAAGCCTTTTCACAGTGAGATCTATGCGATATGGCCGAGAAATGTAATTTTGATGTTAACTCCCAAACCTCTGCGCAGAAGTCAACCAAACTTCACCCATTAGTGTATTGTATCACAATCTAGTAGTTACATGTGAAAATTTGGTTCTAGGACATTTGATTTGAGCGCAATCCTCAAACTTAGGTCAAAAAAGCCATTTAAGCCTTTTCACAGTGAGATCTATGCGATATGGCCGAGAAATATAATTTTGATGTTAACTCCCAAACCGCTGCGCAGAAGTCAACCAAACTTCACCCAATAGTGTATTGTATCACATTCTAGTAGTTACATTTGAAAATTTCGTTCTAGGACATTTGGTTTGAGCGCAATCTTTAAACTTAGGTCAAAAAAGCCATTTAAGCCTTTTCACAGTGAGATCTATGCGATATGGCCGAGGAATGTAATTTTGATGTTAACTCCCAAACCGCTGCGCAGAAGTCAACCAAACTTCACCCAATAGTGTATTGTATCACAATCTAGTAGTTACATTTGAAAATTTTGTTCTAGGACATTTTGTTTGAACGCAATCATCAAACTTAATTAAAAAAGTCATTTAAGCCTTTTCACAGTGAGATCTATGCGATATGGCCGAGAAATGTAATTTTGATGTTAACTCCCAAACCGCTGCGCAGAAGTCAACCAAACTTCACCCAATAGTGTATTGTATCACAATCTAGTAGTTACATTTGGAAATTTGGTTCTTGGACATTTGATTTGAGCGCAATCCTCAAACTTAGGTCAAAAAAGCCATTTAAGCCTTTTCACAGTGAGATCTATGCGATATGGCCGAGAAATGTAATTTTGATGTTAACTCCCAAACCGCTGCGCAGAAGTCAACCAAACTTCACCCAATAGTGTATTGTATCACAATCTAGTAGTTACATTTGAAAATTTTGTTCTAGGACATTTTGTTTGAACGCAATCATCAAACTTAATTAAAAAAGTCATTTAAGCCTTTTCACAGTGAGATCTATGCGATATGGCCGAGAAATGTAATTTTGATGTTAACTCCCAAACCGCTGCGCAGAAGTCAACCAAACTTCACCCAATAGTGTATTTTATCACAATCTAGTAGTGACATTTGGAAATTTAGTTCTAGGACATTTGATTTGAGAGCAATCATTAAACTTAATTAAAAAAGTCATTTAAGCCTTTTCACAGTGAGATCTATGCGATATGGCCGAGAAATGTAATTTTGATGTTAACTCCCAAACCGCTGCGCAGAAGTCAACCAAACTTCACCCATTAGTGTATTGTATCACAATCTAGTAATTACATGTGGAAATTTGGTTCTAGGACATTTGATTTGAGCGCAATCCTCAAACTTAGGTCAAAAAAGCCATTTAAGCCTTTTCACAGTGAGATCTATGCGATATGGCCGAGAAATGTAATTTTGATGTTAACTCCCAAACCGCTGCGCAGAAGTCAACCAAACTTCACCTAATAGTGTATTGTATCACAATCTAGTAGTTACATTTGAAAATTTTGTTCTATGACATTTTGTTTGAACGCAATCATCAAACTTAATTAAAAAAGTCATTTAAGCCTTTTCACAGTGAGATCTATGCGATATGGCCGAGAAATGTAATTTTGATGTTAACTCCCAAACCGCTGCGCAGAAGTCAACCAAACTTCACCCATTAGTGTATTGTATCACAATCTAGTAGTTACATGTGGAAATTTGGTTATTGGACATTTGGTTTGAGCGCAATCATTAAACTTAGGTCAAAAAAGCCATTTAAGCCTTTTCACAGTGAGATCTATGCGATATGGCCGAGAAATGTAATTTTGATGTTAACTCCCAAACCGCTGCGCAGAAGTCAACCAAACTTCACCCAATAGTGTATTGTATCACAATCTAGTAGTTACATTTGAAAATTTTGTTCTAGGAAATTTTGTTTGAGCGCAATCATCAAACTTAATTAAAAAAGTCATTTAAGCCTTTTCACAGTGAGATCTATGCGATATGGCCGAGAAATGTAATTTTGATGTTAACTCCCAAACCTCTGCGCAGAAGTCAACCAAACTTCACCCATTAGTGTATTGTATCACAATCTAGTAGTTACATGTGGAAATTTTGTTCTAGGACATTTGATTTGAGCGCAATCCTCAAACTTAGGTCAAAAAAGCCATTTAAGCCTTTTCACAGTGAGATCTATGCGATATGGCCGAGAAATGTAATTTTGATGTTAACTCCCAAACCGCTGCGCAGAAGTCAACCAAACTTCACCCAATAGTGTATTGTATCACATTCTAGTAGTTACATTTGAAAATTTCGTTCTAGGACATTTGGTTTGAGCGCAATCTTTAAACTTAGGTCAAAAAAGCCATTTAAGCCTTTTCACAGTGAGATCTATGCGATATGGCCGAGAAATGTAATTTTGATGTTAACACCCAAACCGCTGCGCAGAAGTCAACCAAACTTCACCCAATAGTGTATTGTATCACATTCTAGTAGTTACATTTGAAAATTTTGTTCTAGGACATTTTGTTTGAGCGCAATCCACAAACTTAGGTCAAAAAAGCCATTTAAGCCTTTTCACAGTGAGATCTATGCGATATGGCCGAGAAATGTAATTTTGATGTTAACTCCCAAACCGCTGCGCAGAAGTCAACCAAACTTCACCCAATAGTGTATTGTATCACATTCTAGTAGTTACATTTGAAAATTTCGTTCTAGGACATTTGGTTTGAGCGCAATCATTAAACTTAGGTCAAAAAAGCCATTTAAGCCTTTTCACAGTGAGATCTATGCGATATGGCCGAGAAATGTAATTTTGATGTTAACTCCCAAACCGCTGCGCAGAAGTCAACCAAACTTCACCCAATAGTGTATTGTATCACAATCTAGTAGTTACATTTGGAAATTTGGTTCTTGGACATTTGATTTGAGCGCAATCCTCAAACTTAGGTCAAAAAAGCCATTTAAGCCTTTTCACAGTGAGATCTATGCGATATGGCCGAGAAATGTAATTTTGATGTTAACTCCCAAACCGCTGCGCAGAAGTCAACCAAACTTCACCCAATAGTGTATTGTATCACAATCTAGTAGTTACATTTGAAAATTTTGTTCTAGGAAATTTTGTTTGAGCGCAATCATCAAACTTAATTAAAAAAAGTCATTTAAGCCTTTTCACAGTGAGATCTATGCGATATGGCCGAGAAATGTAATTTTGATGTTAACTCCCAAACCGCTGCGCAGAAGTCAACCAAACTTCACCCAATAGTGTATTGTATCACATTCTAGTAGTTACATTTGAAAATTTCGTTCTAGGACATTTGGTTTGAGCGCAATCATCAAACTTAATTAAAAAAGTCATTTAAGCCTTTTCACAGTGAGATCTATGCGATATGGCCGAGAAATGTAATTTTGATGTTAACTCCCAAACCTCTGCGCAGAAGTCAACCAAACTTCACCCATTAGTGTATTGTATCACAATCTAGTAGTTACATGTGAAAATTTGGTTCTAGGACATTTGATTTGAGCGCAATCCTCAAACTTAGGTCAAAAAAGCCATTTAAGCCTTTTCACAGTGAGATCTATGCGATATGGCCGAGAAATATAATTTTGATGTTAACTCCCAAACCGCTGCGCAGAAGTCAACCAAACTTCACCCAATAGTGTATTGTATCACATTCTAGTAGTTACATTTGAAAATTTCGTTCTAGGACATTTGGTTTGAGCGCAATCTTTAAACTTAGGTCAAAAAAGCCATTTAAGCCTTTTCACAGTGAGATCTATGCGATATGGCCGAGGAATGTAATTTTGATGTTAACTCCCAAACCGCTGCGCAGAAGTCAACCAAACTTCACCCAATAGTGTATTGTATCACAATCTAGTAGTTACATTTGAAAATTTTGTTCTAGGACATTTTGTTTGAACGCAATCATCAAACTTAATTAAAAAAGTCATTTAAGCCTTTTCACAGTGAGATCTATGCGATATGGCCGAGAAATGTAATTTTGATGTTAACTCCCAAACCGCTGCGCAGAAGTCAACCAAACTTCACCCAATAGTGTATTGTATCACAATCTAGTAGTTACATTTGGAAATTTGGTTCTTGGACATTTGATTTGAGCGCAATCCTCAAACTTAGGTCAAAAAAGCCATTTAAGCCTTTTCACAGTGAGATCTATGCGATATGGCCGAGAAATGTAATTTTGATGTTAACTCCCAAACCGCTGCGCAGAAGTCAACCAAACTTCACCCAATAGTGTATTGTATCACAATCTAGTAGTTACATTTGAAAATTTTGTTCTAGGACATTTTGTTTGAACGCAATCATCAAACTTAATTAAAAAAGTCATTTAAGCCTTTTCACAGTGAGATCTATGCGATATGGCCGAGAAATGTAATTTTGATGTTAACTCCCAAACCGCTGCGCAGAAGTCAACCAAACTTCACCCACTAGTGTATTGTATCACAATCTAGTAGTTACATTTGAAAATTTTGTTCTAGGACATTTTGTTTGAACGCAATCATCAAACTTAATTAAAAAAGTCATTTAAGCCTTTTCACAGTGAGATCTATGCGATATGGCCGAGAAATGTAATTTTGATGTTAACTCCCAAACCGCTGCGCAGAAGTCAACCAAACTTCACCCAATAGTGTATTTTATCACAATCTAGTAGTGACATTTGGAAATTTAGTTCTAGGACATTTTATTTGAGAGCAATCATTAAACTTAATTAAAAAAGTCATTTAAGCCTTTTCACAGTGAGATCTATGCGATATGGCCGAGAAATGTAATTTTGATGTTAACTCCCAAACCGCTGCGCAGAAGTCAACCAAACTTCACCCATTAGTGTATTGTATCACAATCTAGTAATTACATGTGGAAATTTGGTTCTAGGACATTTGATTTGAGCGCAATCCTCAAACTTAGGTCAAAAAAGCCATTTAAGCCTTTTCACAGTGAGATCTATGCGATATGGCCGAGAAATGTAATTTTGATGTTAACTCCCAAACCGCTGCGCAGAAGTCAACCAAACTTCACCCAATAGTGTATTGTATCACAATCTAGTAGTTACATTTGAAAATTTTGTTCTATGACATTTTGTTTGAACGCAATCATCAAACTTAATTAAAAAAGTCATTTAAGCCTTTTCACAGTGAGATCTATGCGATATGGCCGAGAAATGTAATTTTGATGTTAACTCCCAAACCGCTGCGCAGAAGTCAACCAAACTTCACCCATTAGTGTATTGTATCACAATCTAGTAGTTACATGTGGAAATTTGGTTATTGGACATTTGGTTTGAGCGCAATCATTAAACTTAGGTCAAAAAAGCCATTTAAGCCTTTTCACAGTGAGATCTATGCGATATGGCCGAGAAATGTAATTTTGATGTTAACTCCCAAACCGCTGCGCAGAAGTCAACCAAACTTCACCCAATAGTGTATTGTATCACAATCTAGTAGTTACATTTGAAAATTTTGTTCTAGGAAATTTTGTTTGAGCGCAATCATCAAACTTAATTAAAAAAGTCATTTAAGCCTTTTCACAGTGAGATCTATGCGATATGGCCGAGAAATGTAATTTTGATGTTAACTCCCAAACCTCTGCGCAGAAGTCAACCAAACTTCACCCATTAGTGTATTGTATCACAATCTAGTAGTTACATGTGGAAATTTTGTTCTAGGACATTTGATTTGAGCGCAATCCTCAAACTTAGGTCAAAAAAGCCATTTAAGCCTTTTCACAGTGAGATCTATGCGATATGGCCGAGAAATGTAATTTTGATGTTAACTCCCAAACCGCTGCGCAGAAGTCAACCAAACTTCACCCAATAGTGTATTGTATCACATTCTAGTAGTTACATTTGAAAATTTCGTTCTAGGACATTTGGTTTGAGCGCAATCTTTAAACTTAGGTCAAAAAAGCCATTTAAGCCTTTTCACAGTGAGATCTATGCGATATGGCCGAGAAATGTAATTTTGATGTTAACTCCCAAACCGCTGCGCAGAAGTCAACCAAACTTCACCCAGTAGTGTATTGTATCACAATCTAGTAGTTACATTTGAAAATTTTGTTCTAGGACATTTGGTTTGAGCGCAATCATTAAACTTAGGTCAAAAAAGCCATTTAAGCCTTTTCACAGTGAGATCTATGCGATATGGCCGAGAAATGTAATTTTGATGTTAACTCCCAAACCGCTGCGCAGAAGTCAACCAAACTTCACCCAATAGTGTATTGTATCACAATCTAGTAGTTACATTTGAAAATTTTGTTCTAGGAAATTTTGTTTGAGCGCAATCATCAAACTTAATTAAAAAAGTCATTTAAGCCTTTTCACAGTGAGATCTATGCGATATGGCCGAGAAATGTAATTTTGATGTTAACTCCCAAACCTCTGCGCAGAAGTCAACCAAACTTCACCCATTAGTGTATTGTATCACAATCTAGTAGTTACAAGTGGAAATTTTGTTCTAGGACATTTGATTTGAGCGCAATCCTCAAACTTAGGTCAAAAAAGCCATTTAAGCCTTTTCACAGTGAGATCTATGCGATATGGCCGAGAAATGTAATTTTGATGTTAACTCCCAAACCGCTGCGCAGAAGTCAACCAAACTTCACCCAATAGTGTATTGTATCACATTCTAGTAGTTACATTTGAAAATTTCGTTCTAGGACATTTGGTTTGAGCGCAATCTTTAAACTTAGGTCAAAAAAGCCATTTAAGCCTTTTCACAGTGAGATCTATGCGATATGGCCGAGAAATGTAATTTTGATGTTAACTCCCAAACCGCTGCGCAGAAGTCAACCAAACTTCACCCAGTAGTGTATTGTATCACAATCTAGTAGTTACATTTGAAAATTTTGTTCTAGGACATTTTGTTTGAACGCAATCATCAAACTTAATTAAAAAAGTCATTTAAGCCTTTTCACAGTGAGATCTATGCGATATGGCCGAGAAATGTAATTTTGATGTTAACTCCCAAACCGCTGCGCAGAAGTCAACCAAACTTCACCCAATAGTGTATTGTATCACAATCTAGTAGTTACATTTGGAAATTTGGTTCTTGGACATTTGATTTGAGCGCAATCCTCAAACTTAGGTCAAAAAAGCCATTTAAGCCTTTTCACAGTGAGATCTATGCGATATGGCCGAGAAATGTAATTTTGATGTTAACTCCCAAACCGCTGCGCAGAAGTCAACCAAACTTCACCCAATAGTGTATTGTATCACAATCTAGTAGTTACATTTGAAAATTTTGTTCTAGGACATTTTGTTTGAACGCAATCATCAAACTTAATTAAAAAAGTCATTTAAGCCTTTTCACAGTGAGATCTATGCGATATGGCCGAGAAATGTAATTTTGATGTTAACTCCCAAACCGCTGCGCAGAAGTCAACCAAACTTCACCCAATAGTGTATTTTATCACAATCTAGTAGTTACAATTGGAAATTTAGTTCTAGGACATTTGATTTGAGCGCAATCATTAAACTTAATTTAAAAAGTCATTTAAGCCTTTTCACAGTGAGATCTATGCGATATGGCCGAGAAATGTAATTTTGATGTTAACTCCCAAACCGCTGCGCAGAAGTCAACCAAACTTCACCCATTAGTGTATTGTATCACAATCTAGTAATTACATGTGGAAATTTGGTTCTAGGACATTTGATTTGAGCGCAATCCTCAAACTTAGGTCAAAAAAGCCATTTAAGCCTTTTCACAGTGAGATCTATGCGATATGGCCGAGAAATGTAATTTTGATGTTAACTCCCAAACCGCTGCGCAGAAGTCAACCAAACTTCACCCAATAGTGTATTGTATCACAATCTAGTAGTTACATTTGAAAATTTTGTTCTATGACATTTTGTTTGAACGCAATCATCAAACTTAATTAAAAAAGTCATTTAAGCCTTTTCACAGTGAGATCTATGCGATATGGCCGAGAAATGTAATTTTGATGTTAACTCCCAAACCGCTGCGCAGAAGTCAACCAAACTTCACCCATTAGTGTATTGTATCACAATCTAGTAGTTACATGTGGAAATTTGGTTATTGGACATTTGGTTTGAGCGCAATCATTAAACTTAGGTCAAAAAAGCCATTTAAGCCTTTTCACAGTGAGATCTATGCGATATGGCCGAGAAATGTAATTTTGATGTTAACTCCCAAACCGCTGCGCAGAAGTCAACCAAACTTCACCCAATAGTGTATTGTATCACAATCTAGTAGTTACATTTGAAAATTTTGTTCTAGGAAATTTTGTTTGAGCGCAATCATCAAACTTAATTAAAAAAGTCATTTAAGCCTTTTCACAGTGAGATCTATGCGATATGGCCGAGAAATGTAATTTTGATGTTAACTCCCAAACCTCTGCGCAGAAGTCAACCAAACTTCACCCATTAGTGTATTGTATCACAATCTAGTAGTTACATGTGGAAATTTTGTTCTAGGACATTTGATTTGAGCGCAATCCTCAAACGTAGGTCAAAAAAGCCATTTAAGCCTTTTCACAGTGAGATCTATGCGATATGGCCGAGAAATGTAATTTTGATGTTAACTCCCAAACCGCTGCGCAGAAGTCAACCAAACTTCACCCAATAGTGTATTGTATCACATTCTAGTAGTTACATTTGAAAATTTCGTTCTAGGACATTTGGTTTGAGCGCAATCTTTAAACTTAGGTCAAAAAAGCCATTTAAGCCTTTTCACAGTGAGATCTATGCGATATGGCCGAGAAATGTAATTTTGATGTTAACTCCCAAACCGCTGCGCAGAAGTCAACCAAACTTCACCCAGTAGTGTATTGTATCACAATCTAGTAGTTACATTTGAAAATTTTGTTCTAGGACATTTTGTTTGAACGCAATCATCAAACTTAATTAAAAAAGTCATTTAAGCCTTTTCACAGTGAGATCTATGCGATATGGCCGAGAAATGTAATTTTGATGTTAACTCCCAAACCGCTGCGCAGAAGTCAACCAAACTTCACCCAATAGTGTATTGTATCACAATCTAGTAGTTACATTTGGAAATTTGGTTCTTGGACATTTGATTTGAGCGCAATCCTCAAACTTAGGTCAAAAAAGCCATTTAAGCCTTTTCACAGTGAGATCTATGCGATATGGCCGAGAAATGTAATTTTGATGTTAACTCCCAAACCGCTGCGCAGAAGTCAACCAAACTTCACCCAATAGTGTATTGTATCACAATCTAGTAGTTACATTTGAAAATTTTGTTCTAGGACATTTTGTTTGAACGCAATCATCAAACTTAATTAAAAAAGTCATTTAAGCCTTTTCACAGTGAGATCTATGCGATATGGCCGAGAAATGTAATTTTGATGTTAACTCCCAAACCGCTGCGCAGAAGTCAACCAAACTTCACCCAATAGTGTATTTTATCACAATCTAGTAGTTACATTTGGAAATTTAGTTCTAGGACATTTGATTTGAGCGCAATCATTAAACTTAATTAAAAAAGTCATTTAAGCCTTTTCACAGTGAGATCTATGCGATATGGCCGAGAAATGTAATTTTGATGTTAACTCCCAAACCGCTGCGCAGAAGTCAACCAAACTTCACCCAATAGTGTATTGTATCACATTCTAGTAGTTACATTTGAAAATTTCGTTCTAGGACATTTGGTTTGAGCGCAATCATTAAACTTAGGTCAAAAAAGCCATTTAAGCCTTTTCACAGTGAGATCTATGCGATATGGCCGAGAAATGTAATTTTGATGTTAACTCCCAAACCGCTGCGCAGAAGTCAACCAAACTTCACCCATTAGTGTATTGTATCACAATCTAGTAGTTACATTTGAAAATTTTGTTCTAGGAAATTTTGTTTGAGCGCAATCATCAAACTTAATTAAAAAAAGTCATTTAAGCCTTTTCACAGTGAGATCTATGCGATATGGCCGAGAAATGTAATTTTGATGTTAACTCCCAAACCGCTGCGCAGAAGTCAACCAAACTTCACCCATTAGTGTATTGTATCACAATCTAGTAGTTACATGTGAAAATTTGGTTCTAGGACATTTGATTTGAGCGCAATCCTCAAACTTAGGTCAAAAAAGCCATTTAAGCCTTTTCACAGTGAGATCTATGCGATATGGCCGAGAAATGTAATTTTGATGTTAACTCCCAAACCGCTGCGCAGAAGTCAACCAAACTTCACCCAATAGTGTATTGTATCACATTCTAGTAGTTACATTTGAAAATTTCGTTCTAGGACATTTGGTTTGAGCGCAATCATCAAACTTAATTAAAAAAGTCATTTAAGCCTTTTCACAGTGAGATCTATGCGATATGGCCGAGAAATGTAATTTTGATGTTAACTCCCAAACCGCTGCGCAGAAGTCAACCAAACTTCACCCAATAGTGTATTGTATCACAATCTAGTAGTTACATTTGAAAATTTTGTTCTAGGAAATTTTGTTTGAGCGCAATCCTCAAACTTAGGTCAAAAAAGCCATTTAAGCCTTTTCACAGTGAGATCTATGCGATATGGCCGAGAAATGTAATTTTGATGTTAACTCCCAAACCTCTGCGCAGAAGTCAACCAAACTTCACCCATTAGTGTATTGTATCACAATCTAGTAGTTACATGTGGAAATTTTGTTCTAGGACATTTGATTTGAGCGCAATCCTCAAACGTAGGTCAAAAAAGCCATTTAAGCCTTTTCACAGTGAGATCTATGCGATATGGCCGAGAAATGTAATTTTGATGTTAACTCCCAAACCGCTGCGCAGAAGTCAACCAAACTTCACCCAATAGTGTATTGTATCACATTCTAGTAGTTACATTTGAAAATTTCGTTCTAGGACATTTGGTTTGAGCGCAATCTTTAAACTTAGGTCAAAAAAGCCATTTAAGCCTTTTCACAGTGAGATCTATGCGATATGGCCGAGAAATGTAATTTTGATGTTAACTCCCAAACCGCTGCGCAGAAGTCAACCAAACTTCACCCAGTAGTGTATTGTATCACAATCTAGTAGTTACATTTGAAAATTTTGTTCTAGGACATTTTGTTTGAACGCAATCATCAAACTTAATTAAAAAAGTCATTTAAGCCTTTTCACAGTGAGATCTATGCGATATGGCCGAGAAATGTAATTTTGATGTTAACTCCCAAACCGCTGCGCAGAAGTCAACCAAACTTCACCCAATAGTGTATTGTATCACAATCTAGTAGTTACATTTGGAAATTTGGTTCTTGGACATTTGATTTGAGCGCAATCCTCAAACTTAGGTCAAAAAAGCCATTTAAGCCTTTTCACAGTGAGATCTATGCGATATGGCCGAGAAATGTAATTTTGATGTTAACTCCCAAACCGCTGCGCAGAAGTCAACCAAACTTCACCCAATAGTGTATTGTATCACAATCTAGTAGTTACATTTGAAAATTTTGTTCTAGGACATTTTGTTTGAACGCAATCATCAAACTTAATTAAAAAAGTCATTTAAGCCTTTTCACAGTGAGATCTATGCGATATGGCCGAGAAATGTAATTTTGATGTTAACTCCCAAACCGCTGCGCAGAAGTCAACCAAACTTCACCCAATAGTGTATTTTATCACAATCTAGTAGTTACATTTGGAAATTTAGTTCTAGGACATTTGATTTGAGCGCAATCATTAAACTTAATTAAAAAAGTCATTTAAGCCTTTTCACAGTGAGATCTATGCGATATGGCCGAGAAATGTAATTTTGATGTTAACTCCCAAACCGCTGCGCAGAAGTCAACCAAACTTCACCCAATAGTGTATTGTATCACATTCTAGTAGTTACATTTGAAAATTTCGTTCTAGGACATTTGGTTTGAGCGCAATCATTAAACTTAGGTCAAAAAAGCCATTTAAGCCTTTTCACAGTGAGATCTATGCGATATGGCCGAGAAATGTAATTTTGATGTTAACTCCCAAACCGCTGCGCAGAAGTCAACCAAACTTCACCCATTAGTGTATTGTATCACAATCTAGTAGTTACATGTGGAAATTTGGTTCTAGGACATTTGATTTGAGCGCAATCCTCAAACTTAGGTCAAAAAAGCCATTTAAGCCTTTTCACAGTGAGATCTATGCGATATGGCCGAGAAATGTAATTTTGATGTTAACTCCCAAACCGCTGCGCAGAAGTCAACCAAACTTCACCCAATAGTGTATTGTATCACAATCTAGTAGTTACATTTGAAAATTTTGTTCTAGGAAATTTTGTTTGAGCGCAATCATCAAACTTAATTAAAAAAAGTCATTTAAGCCTTTTCACAGTGAGATCTATGCGATATGGCCGAGAAATGTAATTTTGATGTTAACTCCCAAACCGCTGCGCAGAAGTCAACCAAACTTCACCCATTAGTGTATTGTATCACAATCTAGTAGTTACATGTGAAAATTTGGTTCTAGGACATTTGATTTGAGCGCAATCCTCAAACTTAGGTCAAAAAAGCCATTTAAGCCTTTTCACAGTGAGATCTATGCGATATGGCCGAGAAATGTAATTTTGATGTTAACTCCCAAACCGCTGCGCAGAAGTCAACCAAACTTCACCCAATAGTGTATTGTATCACATTCTAGTAGTTACATTTGAAAATTTCGTTCTAGGACATTTGGTTTGAGCGCAATCATCAAACTTAATTAAAAAAGTCATTTAAGCCTTTTCACAGTGAGATCTATGCGATATGGCCGAGAAATGTAATTTTGATGTTAACTCCCAAACCTCTGCGCAGAAGTCAACCAAACTTCACCCATTAGTGTATTGTATCACAATCTAGTAGTTACATGTGAAAATTTGGTTCTAGGACATTTGATTTGAGCGCAATCCTCAAACTTAGGTCAAAAAAGCCATTTAAGCCTTTTCACAGTGAGATCTATGCGATATGGCCGAGAAATGTAATTTTGATGTTAACTCCCAAACCGCTGCGCAGAAGTCAACCAAACTTCACCCAATAGTGTATTGTATCACATTCTAGTAGTTACATTTGAAAATTTCGTTCTAGGACATTTGGTTTGAGCGCAATCATCAAACTTAATTAAAAAAGTCATTTAAGCCTTTTCACAGTGAGATCTATGCGATATGGCCGAGAAATGTAATTTTGATGTTAACTCCCAAACCTCTGCGCAGAAGTCAACCAAACTTCACCCATTAGTGTATTGTATCACAATCTAGTAGTTACATGTGAAAATTTGGTTCTAGGACATTTGATTTGAGCGCAATCCTCAAACTTAGGTCAAAAAAGCCATTTAAGCCTTTTCACAGTGAGATCTATGCGATATGGCCGAGAAATGTAATTTTGATGTTAACTCCCAAACCGCTGCGCAGAAGTCAACCAAACTTCACCCAATAGTGTATTGTATCACATTCTAGTAGTTACATTTGAAAATTTCGTTCTAGGACATTTGGTTTGAGCGCAATCTTTAAACTTAGGTCAAAAAAGCCATTTAAGCCTTTTCACAGTGAGATCTATGCGATATGGCCGAGGAATGTAATTTTGATGTTAACTCCCAAACCGCTGCGCAGAAGTCAACCAAACTTCACCCAATAGTGTATTGTATCACAATCTAGTAGTTACATTTGAAAATTTTGTTCTAGGACATTTTGTTTGAACGCAATCATCAAACTTAATTAAAAAAGTCATTTAAGCCTTTTCACAGTGAGATCTATGCGATATGGCCGAGAAATGTAATTTTGATGTTAACTCCCAAACCGCTGCGCAGAAGTCAACCAAACTTCACCCAATAGTGTATTGTATCACAATCTAGTAGTTACATTTGGAAATTTGGTTCTTGGACATTTGATTTGAGCGCAATCCTCAAACTTAGGTCAAAAAAGCCATTTAAGCCTTTTCACAGTGAGATCTATGCGATATGGCCGAGAAATGTAATTTTGATGTTAACTCCCAAACCGCTGCGCAGAAGTCAACCAAACTTCACCCAATAGTGTATTGTATCACAATCTAGTAGTTACATTTGGAAATTTGGTTCTTGGACATTTGATTTGAGCGCAATCCTCAAACTTAGGTCAAAAAAGCCATTTAAGCCTTTTCACAGTGAGATCTATGCGATATGGCCGAGAAATGTAATTTTGATGTTAACTCCCAAACCGCTGCGCAGAAGTCAACCAAACTTCACCCAATAGTGTATTGTATCACAATCTAGTAGTTACATTTGAAAATTTTGTTCTAGGACATTTTGTTTGAACGCAATCATCAAACTTAATTAAAAAAGTCATTTAAGCCTTTTCACAGTGAGATCTATGCGATATGGCCGAGAAATGTAATTTTGATGTTAACTCCCAAACCGCTGCGCAGAAGTCAACCAAACTTCACCCACTAGTGTATTGTATCACAATCTAGTAGTTACATTTGAAAATTTTGTTCTAGGACATTTTGTTTGAACGCAATCATCAAACTTAATTAAAAAAGTCATTTAAGCCTTTTCACAGTGAGATCTATGCGATATGGCCGAGAAATGTAATTTTGATGTTAACTCCCAAACCGCTGCGCAGAAGTCAACCAAACTTCACCCAATAGTGTATTTTATCACAATCTAGTAGTGACATTTGGAAATTTAGTTCTAGAACATTTTATTTGAGAGCAATCATTAAACTTAATTAAAAAAGTCATTTAAGCCTTTTCACAGTGAGATCTATGCGATATGGCCGAGAAATGTAATTTTGATGTTAACTCCCAAACCGCTGCGCAGAAGTCAACCAAACTTCACCCATTAGTGTATTGTATCACAATCTAGTAATTACATGTGGAAATTTGGTTCTAGGACATTTGATTTGAGCGCAATCCTCAAACTTAGGTCAAAAAAGCCATTTAAGCCTTTTCACAGTGAGATCTATGCGATATGGCCGAGAAATGTAATTTTGATGTTAACTCCCAAACCGCTGCGCAGAAGTCAACCAAACTTCACCCAATAGTGTATTGTATCACAATCTAGTAGTTACATTTGAAAATTTTGTTCTATGACATTTTGTTTGAACGCAATCATCAAACTTAATTAAAAAAGTCATTTAAGCCTTTTCACAGTGAGATCTATGCGATATGGCCGAGAAATGTAATTTTGATGTTAACTCCCAAACCGCTGCGCAGAAGTCAACCAAACTTCACCCATTAGTGTATTGTATCACAATCTAGTAGTTACATGTGGAAATTTGGTTATTGGACATTTGGTTTGAGCGCAATCATTAAACTTAGGTCAAAAAAGCCATTTAAGCCTTTTCACAGTGAGATCTATGCGATATGGCCGAGAAATGTAATTTTGATGTTAACTCCCAAACCGCTGCGCAGAAGTCAACCAAACTTCACCCAATAGTGTATTGTATCACAATCTAGTAGTTACATTTGAAAATTTTGTTCTAGGAAATTTTGTTTGAGCGCAATCATCAAACTTAATTAAAAAAGTCATTTAAGCCTTTTCACAGTGAGATCTATGCGATATGGCCGAGAAATGTAATTTTGATGTTAACTCCCAAACCTCTGCGCAGAAGTCAACCAAACTTCACCCATTAGTGTATTGTATCACAATCTAGTAGTTACATGTGGAAATTTTGTTCTAGGACATTTGATTTGAGCGCAATCCTCAAACTTAGGTCAAAAAAGCCATTTAAGCCTTTTCACAGTGAGATCTATGCGATATGGCCGAGAAATGTAATTTTGATGTTAACTCCCAAACCGCTGCGCAGAAGTCAACCAAACTTCACCCAATAGTGTATTGTATCACATTCTAGTAGTTACATTTGAAAATTTCGTTCTAGGACATTTGGTTTGAGCGCAATCTTTAAACTTAGGTCAAAAAAGCCATTTAAGCCTTTTCACAGTGAGATCTATGCGATATGGCCGAGAAATGTAATTTTGATGTTAACTCCCAAACCGCTGCGCAGAAGTCAACCAAACTTCACCCAGTAGTGTATTGTATCACAATCTAGTAGTTACATTTGAAAATTTTGTTCTAGGACATTTGGTTTGAGCGCAATCATTAAACTTAGGTCAAAAAAGCCATTTAAGCCTTTTCACAGTGAGATCTATGCGATATGGCCGAGAAATGTAATTTTGATGTTAACTCCCAAACCGCTGCGCAGAAGTCAACCAAACTTCACCCAATAGTGTATTGTATCACAATCTAGTAGTTACATTTGAAAATTTTGTTCTAGGAAATTTTGTTTGAGCGCAATCATCAAACTTAATTAAAAAAGTCATTTAAGCCTTTTCACAGTGAGATCTATGCGATATGGCCGAGAAATGTAATTTTGATGTTAACTCCCAAACCGCTGCGCAGAAGTCAACCAAACTTCACCCAATAGTGCATTGTATCACAATCTAGTAGTTACATTTGGAAATTTGGTTCTTGGACATTTGATTTGAGCGCAATCCTCAAACTTAGGTCAAAAAAGCCATTTAAGCCTTTTCACAGTGAGATCTATGCGATATGGCCGAGAAATGTAATTTTGATGTTAACTCCCAAACCGCTGCGCAGAAGTCAACCAAACTTCACCCAATAGTGTATTGTATCACAATCTAGTAGTTACATTTGAAAATTTTGTTCTAGGACATTTTGTTTGAACGCAATCATCAAACTTAATTAAAAAAGTCATTTAAGCCTTTTCACAGTGAGATCTATGCGATATGGCCGAGAAATGTAATTTTGATGTTAACTCCCAAACCGCTGCGCAGAAGTCAACCAAACTTCACCCAATAGTGTATTTTATCACAATCTAGTAGTTACAATTGGAAATTTAGTTCTAGGACATTTGATTTGAGCGCAATCATTAAACTTAATTTAAAAAGTCATTTAAGCCTTTTCACAGTGAGATCTATGCGATATGGCCGAGAAATGTAATTTTGATGTTAACTCCCAAACCGCTGCGCAGAAGTCAACCAAACTTCACCCATTAGTGTATTGTATCACAATCTAGTAATTACATGTGGAAATTTGGTTCTAGGACATTTGATTTGAGCGCAATCCTCAAACTTAGGTCAAAAAAGCCATTTAAGCCTTTTCACAGTGAGATCTATGCGATATGGCCGAGAAATGTAATTTTGATGTTAACTCCCAAACCGCTGCGCAGAAGTCAACCAAACTTCACCCAATAGTGTATTGTATCACAATCTAGTAGTTACATTTGAAAATTTTGTTCTATGACATTTTGTTTGAACGCAATCATCAAACTTAATTAAAAAAGTCATTTAAGCCTTTTCACAGTGAGATCTATGCGATATGGCCGAGAAATGTAATTTTGATGTTAACTCCCAAACCGCTGCGCAGAAGTCAACCAAACTTCACCCATTAGTGTATTGTATCACAATCTAGTAGTTACATGTGGAAATTTGGTTATTGGACATTTGGTTTGATCGCAATCATTAAACTTAGGTCAAAAAAGCCATTTAAGCCTTTTCACAGTGAGATCTATGCGATATGGCCGAGAAATGTAATTTTGATGTTAACTCCCAAACCGCTGCGCAGAAGTCAACCAAACTTCACCTAATAGTGTATTGTATCACAATCTAGTAGTTACATTTGAAAATTTTGTTCTAGGAAATTTTGTTTGAGCGCAATCATCAAACTTAATTAAAAAAGTCATTTAAGCCTTTTCACAGTGAGATCTATGCGATATGGCCGAGAAATGTAATTTTGATGTTAACTCCCAAACCTCTGCGCAGAAGTCAACCAAACTTCACCCATTAGTGTATTGTATCACAATCTAGTAGTTACATGTGGAAATTTTGTTCTAGGACATTTGATTTGAGCGCAATCCTCAAACTTAGGTCAAAAAAGCCATTTAAGCCTTTTCACAGTGAGATCTATGCGATATGGCCGAGAAATGTAATTTTGATGTTAACTCCCAAACCGCTGCGCAGAAGTCAACCAAACTTCACCCAATAGTGTATTGTATCACAATCTAGTAGTTACATTTGAAAATTTTGTTCTAGGACATTTTGTTTGAACGCAATCATCAAACTTAATTAAAAAAGTCATTTAAGCCTTTTCACAGTGAGATCTATGCGATATGGCCGAGAAATGTAATTTTGATGTTAACTCCCAAACCGCTGCGCAGAAGTCAACCAAACTTCACCCAATAGTGTATTGTATCACATTCTAGTAGTTACATTTGAAAATTTCGTTCAAGGACATTTGGTTTGAGCGCAATCTTTAAACTTAGGTCAAAAAAGCCATTTAAGCCTTTTCACAGTGAGATCTATGCGATATGGCCGAGAAATGTAATTTTGATGTTAACTCCCAAACCGCTGCGCAGAAGTCAACCAAACTTCACCCAATAGTGTATTGTATCACAATCTAGTAGTTACATTTGAAAATTTTGTTCTAGGACATTTTGTTTGAACGCAATCATCAAACTTAATTAAAAAAGTCATTTAAGCCTTTTCACAGTGAGATCTATGCGATATGGCCGAAAAATGTAATTTTGATGTTAACTCCCAAACCGCTGCGCAGAAGTCAACCAAACTTCACCCAATAGTGTATTGTATGACAATCTAGTAGTTACATTTGGAAATTTGGTTCTTGGACATTTGATTTGAGCGCAATCCTCAAACTTAGGTCAAAAAAGCCATTTAAGCCTTTTCACAGTGAGATCTATGCGATATGGCCGAGAAATGTAATTTTGATGTTAACTCCCAAACCGCTGCGCAGAAGTCAACCAAACTTCACCCAATAGTGTATTGTATCACAATCTAGTAGTTACATTTGAAAATTTTGTTCTAGGACATTTTGTTTGAACGCAATCATCAAACTTAATTAAAAAAGTCATTTAAGCCTTTTCACAGTGAGATCTATGCGATATGGCCGAGAAATGTAATTTTGATGTTAACTCCCAAACCGCTGCGCAGAAGTCAACCAAACTTCACCCATTAGTGTATTGTATCACAATCTAGTAGTTACATGTGGAAATTTGGTTATTGGACATTTGGTTTGAGCGCAATCATTAAACTTAGGTCAAAAAAGCCATTTAAGCCTTTTCACAGTGAGATCTATGCGATATGGCCGAGAAATGTAATTTTGATGTTAACTCCCAAACCGCTGCGCAGAAGTCAACCAAACTTCACCCAATAGTGTATTGTATCACAATCTAGTAGTTACATTTGAAAATTTTGTTCTAGGAAATTTTGTTTGAGCGCAATCATCAAACTTAATTAAAAAAGTCATTTAAGCCTTTTCACAGTGAGATCTATGCGATATGGCCGAGAAATGTAATTTTGATGTTAACTCCCAAACCGCTGCGCAGAAGTCAACCAAACTTCACCCATTAGTGTATTGTATCACAATCTAGTAGTTACATGTGAAAATTTTGTTCTAGGACATTTTGTTTGAACGCAATCATCAAACTTAATTAAAAAAGTCATTTAAGCCTTTTCACAGTGAGATCTATGCGATATGGCCGAGAAATGTAATTTTGATGTTAACTCCCAAACCGCTGCGCAGAAGTCAACCAAACTTCACCCAATAGTGTATTGTATCACATTCTAGTAGTTACATTTGGAAATTTGGTTTTTGGACATTTGGTTTGAGCGCAATCCTCAAACTTAGGTCAAAAAAGCCATTTAAGCCTTTTCACAGTGAGATCTATGCGATATGGCCGAGAAATGTAATTTTGATGTTAACTCCCAAACCGCTGCGCAGAAGTCAACCAAACTTCACCCAATAGTGTATTGTATCACAATCTAGTAGTTACATTTGAAAATTTTGTTCTAGGACATTTGGTTTGAGCGCAATCTTTAAACTTAATTAAAAAAGTCATTTAAGCCTTTTCACAGTGAGATCTATGCGATATGGCCGAGAAATGTAATTTTGATGTTAACTCCCAAACCGCTGCGCAGAAGTCAACCAAACTTCACCCATTAGTGTATTGTATCACAATCTAGTAGTTACATGTGAAAATTTGGTTCTAGGACATTTGATTTGAGCGCAATCCTCAAACTTAGGTCAAAAAAGCCATTTAAGCCTTTTCACAGTGAGATCTATGCGATATGGCCGAGAAATGTAATTTTGATGTTAACTCCCAAACCGCTGCGCAGAAGTCAACCAAACTTCACCCAATAGTGTATTGTATCACATTCTAGTAGTTACATTTGAAAATTTCGTTCTAGGACATTTGGTTTGAGCGCAATCATTAAACTTAGGTCAAAAAAGCCATTTAAGCCTTTTCACAGTGAGATCTATGCGATATGGCCGAGAAATGTAATTTTGATGTTAACTCCCAAACCGCTGCGCAGAAGTCAACCAAACTTCACCCAATAGTGTATTGTATCACATTCTAGTAGTTACATTTGAAAATTTCGTTCTAGGACATTTGGTTTGAGCGCAATCTTTAAACTTAGGTCAAAAAAGCCATTTAAGCCTTTTCACAGTGAGATCTATGCGATATGGCCGAGAAATGTAATTTTGATGTTAACTCCCAAACCGCTGCGCAGAAGTCAACCAAACTTCACCCAATAGTGTATTGTATCACAATCTAGTAGTTACATTTGAAAATTTTGTTCTAGGACATTTTGTTTGAACGCAATCATCAAACTTAATTAAAAAAGTCATTTAAGCCTTTTCACAGTGAGATCTATGCGATATGGCCGAGAAATGTAATTTTGATGTTAACTCCCAAACCGCTGCGCAGAAGTCAACCAAACTTCACCCAATAGTGTATTTTATCACAATCTAGTAGTTACATTTGGAAATTTAGTTCTAGGACATTTGATTTGAGCGCAATCATTAAACTTAATTAAAAAAGTCATTTAAGCCTTTTCACAGTGAGATCTATGCGATATGGCCGAGAAATGTAATTTTGATGTTAACTCCCAAACCGCTGCGCAGAAGTCAACCAAACTTCACCCAATAGTGTATTGTATCACATTCTAGTAGTTACATTTGAAAATTTCGTTCTAGGACATTTGGTTTGAGCGCAATCTTTAAACTTAGGTCAAAAAAGCCATTTAAGCCTTTTCACAGTGAGATCTATGCGATATGGCCGAGAAATGTAATTTTGATGTTAACTCCCAAACCGCTGCGCAGAAGTCAACCAAACTTCACCCAGTAGTGTATTGTATCACAATCTAGTAGTTACATTTGAAAATTTTGTTCTAGGACATTTTGTTTGAACGCAATCATCAAACTTAATTAAAAAAGTCATTTAAGCCTTTTCACAGTGAGATCTATGCGATATGGCCGAGAAATGTAATTTTGATGTTAACTCCCAAACCGCTGCGCAGAAGTCAACCAAACTTCACCCAATAGTGTATTGTATCACATTCTAGTAGTTACATTTGAAAATTTCGTTCTAGGACATTTGGTTTGAGCGCAATCTTTAAACTTAGGTCAAAAAAGCCATTTAAGCCTTTTCACAGTGAGATCTATGCGATATGGCCGAGAAATGTAATTTTGATGTTAACTCCCAAACCGCTGCGCAGAAGTCAACCAAACTTCACCCAGTAGTGTATTGTATCACAATCTAGTAGTTACATTTGAAAATTTTGTTCTAGGACATTTTGTTTGAACGCAATCATCAAACTTAATTAAAAAAGTCATTTAAGCCTTTTCACAGTGAGATCTATGCGATATGGCCGAGAAATGTAATTTTGATGTTAACTCCCAAACCGCTGCGCAGAAGTCAACCAAACTTCACCCAATAGTGTATTGTATCACAATCTAGTAGTTACATTTGGAAATTTGGTTCTTGGACATTTGATTTGAGCGCAATCCTCAAACTTAGGTCAAAAAAGCCATTTAAGCCTTTTCACAGTGAGATCTATGCGATATGGCCGAGAAATGTAATTTTGATGTTAACTCCCAAACCGCTGCGCAGAAGTCAACCAAACTTCACCCAATAGTGTATTGTATCACAATCTAGTAGTTACATTTGAAAATTTTGTTCTAGGACATTTTGTTTGAACGCAATCATCAAACTTAATTAAAAAAGTCATTTAAGCCTTTTCACAGTGAGATCTATGCGATATGGCCGAGAAATGTAATTTTGATGTTAACTCCCAAACCGCTGCGCAGAAGTCAACCAAACTTCACCCAATAGTGTATTTTATCACAATCTAGTAGTTACATTTGGAAATTTAGTTCTAGGACATTTGATTTGAGCGCAATCATTAAACTTAATTAAAAAAGTCATTTAAGCCTTTTCACAGTGAGATCTATGCGATATGGCCGAGAAATGTAATTTTGATGTTAACTCCCAAACCGCTGCGCAGAAGTCAACCAAACTTCACCCAATAGTGTATTGTATCACATTCTAGTAGTTACATTTGAAAATTTCGTTCTAGGACATTTGGTTTGAGCGCAATCATTAAACTTAGGTCAAAAAAGCCATTTAAGCCTTTTCACAGTGAGATCTATGCGATATGGCCGAGAAATGTAATTTTGATGTTAACTCCCAAACCGCTGCGCAGAAGTCAACCAAACTTCACCCATTAGTGTATTGTATCACAATCTAGTAGTTACATGTGGAAATTTGGTTCTAGGACATTTGATTTGAGCGCAATCCTCAAACTTAGGTCAAAAAAGCCATTTAAGCCTTTTCACAGTGAGATCTATGCGATATGGCCGAGAAATGTAATTTTGATGTTAACTCCCAAACCGCTGCGCAGAAGTCAACCAAACTTCACCCAATAGTGTATTGTATCACAATCTAGTAGTTACATTTGAAAATTTTGTTCTAGGAAATTTTGTTTGAGCGCAATCATCAAACTTAATTAAAAAAAGTCATTTAAGCCTTTTCACAGTGAGATCTATGCGATATGGCCGAGAAATGTAATTTTGATGTTAACTCCCAAACCGCTGCGCAGAAGTCAACCAAACTTCACCCATTAGTGTATTGTATCACAATCTAGTAGTTACATGTGAAAATTTGGTTCTAGGACATTTGATTTGAGCGCAATCCTCAAACTTAGGTCAAAAAAGCCATTTAAGCCTTTTCACAGTGAGATCTATGCGATATGGCCGAGAAATGTAATTTTGATGTTAACTCCCAAACCGCTGCGCAGAAGTCAACCAAACTTCACCCAATAGTGTATTGTATCACATTCTAGTAGTTACATTTGAAAATTTCGTTCTAGGACATTTGGTTTGAGCGCAATCATCAAACTTAATTAAAAAAGTCATTTAAGCCTTTTCACAGTGAGATCTATGCGATATGGCCGAGAAATGTAATTTTGATGTTAACTCCCAAACCTCTGCGCAGAAGTCAACCAAACTTCACCCATTAGTGTATTGTATCACAATCTAGTAGTTACATGTGAAAATTTGGTTCTAGGACATTTGATTTGAGCGCAATCCTCAAACTTAGGTCAAAAAAGCCATTTAAGCCTTTTCACAGTGAGATCTATGCGATATGGCCGAGAAATGTAATTTTGATGTTAACTCCCAAACCGCTGCGCAGAAGTCAACCAAACTTCACCCAATAGTGTATTGTATCACATTCTAGTAGTTACATTTGAAAATTTCGTTCTAGGACATTTGGTTTGAGCGCAATCTTTAAACTTAGGTCAAAAAAGCCATTTAAGCCTTTTCACAGTGAGATCTATGCGATATGGCCGAGGAATGTAATTTTGATGTTAACTCCCAAACCGCTGCGCAGAAGTCAACCAAACTTCACCCAATAGTGTATTGTATCACAATCTAGTAGTTACATTTGAAAATTTTGTTCTAGGACATTTTGTTTGAACGCAATCATCAAACTTAATTAAAAAAGTCATTTAAGCCTTTTCACAGTGAGATCTATGCGATATGGCCGAGAAATGTAATTTTGATGTTAACTCCCAAACCGCTGCGCAGAAGTCAACCAAACTTCACCCAATAGTGTATTGTATCACAATCTAGTAGTTACATTTGGAAATTTGGTTCTTGGACATTTGATTTGAGCGCAATCCTCAAACTTAGGTCAAAAAAGCCATTTAAGCCTTTTCACAGTGAGATCTATGCGATATGGCCGAGAAATGTAATTTTGATGTTAACTCCCAAACCGCTGCGCAGAAGTCAACCAAACTTCACCCAATAGTGTATTGTATCACAATCTAGTAGTTACATTTGAAAATTTTGTTCTAGGACATTTTGTTTGAACGCAATCATCAAACTTAATTAAAAAAGTCATTTAAGCCTTTTCACAGTGAGATCTATGCGATATGGCCGAGAAATGTAATTTTGATGTTAACTCCCAAACCGCTGCGCAGAAGTCAACCAAACTTCACCCACTAGTGTATTGTATCACAATCTAGTAGTTACATTTGAAAATTTTGTTCTAGGACATTTTGTTTGAACGCAATCATCAAACTTAATTAAAAAAGTCATTTAAGCCTTTTCACAGTGAGATCTATGCGATATGGCCGAGAAATGTAATTTTGATGTTAACTCCCAAACCGCTGCGCAGAAGTCAACCAAACTTCACCCAATAGTGTATTTTATCACAATCTAGTAGTGACATTTGGAAATTTAGTTCTAGGACATTTTATTTGAGAGCAATCATTAAACTTAATTAAAAAAGTCATTTAAGCCTTTTCACAGTGAGATCTATGCGATATGGCCGAGAAATGTAATTTTGATGTTAACTCCCAAACCGCTGCGCAGAAGTCAACCAAACTTCACCCATTAGTGTATTGTATCACAATCTAGTAATTACATGTGGAAATTTGGTTCTAGGACATTTGATTTGAGCGCAATCCTCAAACTTAGGTCAAAAAAGCCATTTAAGCCTTTTCACAGTGAGATCTATGCGATATGGCCGAGAAATGTAATTTTGATGTTAACTCCCAAACCGCTGCGCAGAAGTCAACCAAACTTCACCCAATAGTGTATTGTATCACAATCTAGTAGTTACATTTGAAAATTTTGTTCTATGACATTTTGTTTGAACGCAATCATCAAACTTAATTAAAAAAGTCATTTAAGCCTTTTCACAGTGAGATCTATGCGATATGGCCGAGAAATGTAATTTTGATGTTAACTCCCAAACCGCTGCGCAGAAGTCAACCAAACTTCACCCATTAGTGTATTGTATCACAATCTAGTAGTTACATGTGGAAATTTGGTTATTGGACATTTGGTTTGAGCGCAATCATTAAACTTAGGTCAAAAAAGCCATTTAAGCCTTTTCACAGTGAGATCTATGCGATATGGCCGAGAAATGTAATTTTGATGTTAACTCCCAAACCGCTGCGCAGAAGTCAACCAAACTTCACCCAATAGTGTATTGTATCACAATCTAGTAGTTACATTTGAAAATTTTGTTCTAGGAAATTTTGTTTGAGCGCAATCATCAAACTTAATTAAAAAAGTCATTTAAGCCTTTTCACAGTGAGATCTATGCGATATGGCCGAGAAATGTAATTTTGATGTTAACTCCCAAACCTCTGCGCAGAAGTCAACCAAACTTCACCCATTAGTGTATTGTATCACAATCTAGTAGTTACATGTGGAAATTTTGTTCTAGGACATTTGATTTGAGCGCAATCCTCAAACTTAGGTCAAAAAAGCCATTTAAGCCTTTTCACAGTGAGATCTATGCGATATGGCCGAGAAATGTAATTTTGATGTTAACTCCCAAACCGCTGCGCAGAAGTCAACCAAACTTCACCCAATAGTGTATTGTATCACATTCTAGTAGTTACATTTGAAAATTTCGTTCTAGGACATTTGGTTTGAGCGCAATCTTTAAACTTAGGTCAAAAAAGCCATTTAAGCCTTTTCACAGTGAGATCTATGCGATATGGCCGAGAAATGTAATTTTGATGTTAACTCCCAAACCGCTGCGCAGAAGTCAACCAAACTTCACCCAGTAGTGTATTGTATCACAATCTAGTAGTTACATTTGAAAATTTTGTTCTAGGACATTTGGTTTGAGCGCAATCATTAAACTTAGGTCAAAAAAGCCATTTAAGCCTTTTCACAGTGAGATCTATGCGATATGGCCGAGAAATGTAATTTTGATGTTAACTCCCAAACCGCTGCGCAGAAGTCAACCAAACTTCACCCAATAGTGTATTGTATCACAATCTAGTAGTTACATTTGAAAATTTTGTTCTAGGACATTTTGTTTGAGCGCAATCATCAAACTTAATTAAAAAAGTCATTTAAGCCTTTTCACAGTGAGATCTATGCGATATGGCCGAGAAATGTAATTTTGATGTTAACTCCCAAACCGCTGCGCAGAAGTCAACCAAACTTCACCCAATAGTGTATTGTATCACAATCTAGTAGTTACATTTGAAAATTTTGTTCTAGGACATTTTGTTTGAACGCAATCATCAAACTTAATTAAAAAAGTCATTTAAGCCTTTTCACAGTGAGATCTATGCGATATGGCCGAGAAATGTAATTTTGATGTTAACTCCCAAACCGCTGCGCAGAAGTCAACCAAACTTCACCCAATAGTGTATTTTATCACAATCTAGTAGTTACAATTGGAAATTTAGTTCTAGGACATTTGATTTGAGCGCAATCATTAAACTTAATTTAAAAAGTCATTTAAGCCTTTTCACAGTGAGATCTATGCGATATGGCCGAGAAATGTAATTTTGATGTTAACTCCCAAACCGCTGCGCAGAAGTCAACCAAACTTCACCCATTAGTGTATTGTATCACAATCTAGTAATTACATGTGGAAATTTGGTTCTAGGACATTTGATTTGAGCGCAATCCTCAAACTTAGGTCAAAAAAGCCATTTAAGCCTTTTCACAGTGAGATCTATGCGATATGGCCGAGAAATGTAATTTTGATGTTAACTCCCAAACCGCTGCGCAGAAGTCAACCAAACTTCACCCAATAGTGTATTGTATCACAATCTAGTAGTTACATTTGAAAATTTTGTTCTATGACATTTTGTTTGAACGCAATCATCAAACTTAATTAAAAAAGTCATTTAAGCCTTTTCACAGTGAGATCTATGCGATATGGCCGAGAAATGTAATTTTGATGTTAACTCCCAAACCGCTGCGCAGAAGTCAACCAAACTTCACCCATTAGTGTATTGTATCACAATCTAGTAGTTACATGTGGAAATTTGGTTATTGGACATTTGGTTTGAGCGCAATCATTAAACTTAGGTCAAAAAAGCCATTTAAGCCTTTTCACAGTGAGATCTATGCGATATGGCCGAGAAATGTAATTTTGATGTTAACTCCCAAACCGCTGCGCAGAAGTCAACCAAACTTCACCTAATAGTGTATTGTATCACAATCTAGTAGTTACATTTGAAAATTTTGTTCTAGGAAATTTTGTTTGAGCGCAATCATCAAACTTAATTAAAAAAGTCATTTAAGCCTTTTCACAGTGAGATCTATGCGATATGGCCGAGAAATGTAATTTTGATGTTAACTCCCAAACCTCTGCGCAGAAGTCAACCAAACTTCACCCATTAGTGTATTGTATCACAATCTAGTAGTTACATGTGGAAATTTTGTTCTAGGACATTTGATTTGAGCGCAATCCTCAAACTTAGGTCAAAAAAGCCATTTAAGCCTTTTCACAGTGAGATCTATGCGATATGGCCGAGAAATGTAATTTTGATGTTAACTCCCAAACCGCTGCGCAGAAGTCAACCAAACTTCACCCAATAGTGTATTGTATCACAATCTAGTAGTTACATTTGAAAATTTTGTTCTAGGACATTTTGTTTGAACGCAATCATCAAACTTAATTAAAAAAGTCATTTAAGCCTTTTCACAGTGAGATCTATGCGATATGGCCGAGAAATGTAATTTTGATGTTAACTCCCAAACCGCTGCGCAGAAGTCAACCAAACTTCACCCAATAGTGTATTGTATCACATTCTAGTAGTTACATTTGAAAATTTCGTTCAAGGACATTTGGTTTGAGCGCAATCTTTAAACTTAGGTCAAAAAAGCCATTTAAGCCTTTTCACAGTGAGATCTATGCGATATGGCCGAGAAATGTAATTTTGATGTTAACTCCCAAACCGCTGCGCAGAAGTCAACCAAACTTCACCCAATAGTGTATTGTATCACAATCTAGTAGTTACATTTGAAAATTTTGTTCTAGGACATTTTGTTTGAACGCAATCATCAAACTTAATTAAAAAAGTCATTTAAGCCTTTTCACAGTGAGATCTATGCGATATGGCCGAAAAATGTAATTTTGATGTTAACTCCCAAACCGCTGCGCAGAAGTCAACCAAACTTCACCCAATAGTGTATTGTATGACAATCTAGTAGTTACATTTGGAAATTTGGTTCTTGGACATTTGATTTGAGCGCAATCCTCAAACTTAGGTCAAAAAAGCCATTTAAGCCTTTTCACAGTGAGATCTATGCGATATGGCCGAGAAATGTAATTTTGATGTTAACTCCCAAACCGCTGCGCAGAAGTCAACCAAACTTCACCCAATAGTGTATTGTATCACAATCTAGTAGTTACATTTGAAAATTTTGTTCTAGGACATTTTGTTTGAACGCAATCATCAAACTTAATTAAAAAAGTCATTTAAGCCTTTTCACAGTGAGATCTATGCGATATGGCCGAGAAATGTAATTTTGATGTTAACTCCCAAACCGCTGCGCAGAAGTCAACCAAACTTCACCCATTAGTGTATTGTATCACAATCTAGTAGTTACATGTGGAAATTTGGTTATTGGACATTTGGTTTGAGCGCAATCATTAAACTTAGGTCAAAAAAGCCATTTAAGCCTTTTCACAGTGAGATCTATGCGATATGGCCGAGAAATGTAATTTTGATGTTAACTCCCAAACCGCTGCGCAGAAGTCAACCAAACTTCACCCAATAGTGTATTGTATCACAATCTAGTAGTTACATTTGAAAATTTTGTTCTAGGAAATTTTGTTTGAGCGCAATCATCAAACTTAATTAAAAAAGTCATTTAAGCCTTTTCACAGTGAGATCTATGCGATATGGCCGAGAAATGTAATTTTGATGTTAACTCCCAAACCGCTGCGCAGAAGTCAACCAAACTTCACCCATTAGTGTATTGTATCACAATCTAGTAGTTACATGTGAAAATTTTGTTCTAGGACATTTTGTTTGAACGCAATCATCAAACTTAATTAAAAAAGTCATTTAAGCCTTTTCACAGTGAGATCTATGCGATATGGCCGAGAAATGTAATTTTGATGTTAACTCCCAAACCGCTGCGCAGAAGTCAACCAAACTTCACCCAATAGTGTATTGTATCACATTCTAGTAGTTACATTTGGAAATTTGGTTTTTGGACATTTGGTTTGAGCGCAATCCTCAAACTTAGGTCAAAAAAGCCATTTAAGCCTTTTCACAGTGAGATCTATGCGATATGGCCGAGAAATGTAATTTTGATGTTAACTCCCAAACCGCTGCGCAGAAGTCAACCAAACTTCACCCAATAGTGTATTGTATCACAATCTAGTAGTTACATTTGAAAATTTTGTTCTAGGACATTTGGTTTGAGCGCAATCTTTAAACTTAATTAAAAAAGTCATTTAAGCCTTTTCACAGTGAGATCTATGCGATATGGCCGAGAAATGTAATTTTGATGTTAACTCCCAAACCGCTGCGCAGAAGTCAACCAAACTTCACCCATTAGTGTATTGTATCACAATCTAGTAGTTACATGTGAAAATTTGGTTCTAGGACATTTGATTTGAGCGCAATCCTCAAACTTAGGTCAAAAAAGCCATTTAAGCCTTTTCACAGTGAGATCTATGCGATATGGCCGAGAAATGTAATTTTGATGTTAACTCCCAAACCGCTGCGCAGAAGTCAACCAAACTTCACCCAATAGTGTATTGTATCACATTCTAGTAGTTACATTTGAAAATTTCGTTCTAGGACATTTGGTTTGAGCGCAATCATTAAACTTAGGTCAAAAAAGCCATTTAAGCCTTTTCACAGTGAGATCTATGCGATATGGCCGAGAAATGTAATTTTGATGTTAACTCCCAAACCGCTGCGCAGAAGTCAACCAAACTTCACCCAATAGTGTATTGTATCACATTCTAGTAGTTACATTTGAAAATTTCGTTCTAGGACATTTGGTTTGAGCGCAATCTTTAAACTTAGGTCAAAAAAGCCATTTAAGCCTTTTCACAGTGAGATCTATGCGATATGGCCGAGAAATGTAATTTTGATGTTAACTCCCAAACCGCTGCGCAGAAGTCAACCAAACTTCACCCAATAGTGTATTGTATCACAATCTAGTAGTTACATTTGAAAATTTTGTTCTAGGACATTTTGTTTGAACGCAATCATCAAACTTAATTAAAAAAGTCATTTAAGCCTTTTCACAGTGAGATCTATGCGATATGGCCGAGAAATGTAATTTTGATGTTAACTCCCAAACCGCTGCGCAGAAGTCAACCAAACTTCACCCAATAGTGTATTTTATCACAATCTAGTAGTTACATTTGGAAATTTAGTTCTAGGACATTTGATTTGAGCGCAATCATTAAACTTAATTAAAAAAGTCATTTAAGCCTTTTCACAGTGAGATCTATGCGATATGGCCGAGAAATGTAATTTTGATGTTAACTCCCAAACCGCTGCGCAGAAGTCAACCAAACTTCACCCATTAGTGTATTGTATCACAATCTAGTAATTACATGTGGAAATTTGGTTCTAGGACATTTGATTTGAGCGCAATCCTCAAACTTAGGTCAAAAAAGCCATTTAAGCCTTTTCACAGTGAGATCTATGCGATATGGCCGAGAAATGTAATTTTGATGTTAACTCCCAAACCGCTGCGCAGAAGTCAACCAAACTTCACCCAAGAGTGTATTGTATCACAATCTAGTAGTTACATTTGAAAATTTTGTTCTATGACATTTTGTTTGAACGCAATCATCAAACTTAATTAAAAAAGTCATTTAAGCCTTTTCACAGTGAGATCTATGCGATATGGCCGAGAAATGTAATTTTGATGTTAACTCCCAAACCGCTGCGCAGAAGTCAACCAAACTTCACCCATTAGTGTATTGTATCACAATCTAGTAGTTACATGTGGAAATTTGGTTATTGGACATTTGGTTTGAGCGCAATCATTAAACTTAGGTCAAAAAAGCCATTTAAGCCTTTTCACAGTGAGATCTATGCGATATGGCCGAGAAATGTAATTTTGATGTTAACTCCCAAACCGCTGCGCAGAAGTCAACCAAACTTCACCCAATAGTGTATTGTATCAAAATCTAGTAGTTACATTTGAAAATTTTGTTCTAGGAAATTTTGTTTGAGCGCAATCATCAAACTTAATTAAAAAAGTCATTTAAGCCTTTTCACAGTGAGATCTATGCGATATGGCCGAGAAATGTAATTTTGATGTTAACTCCCAAACCGCTGCGCAGAAGTCAACCAAACTTCACCCAATAGTGTATTGTATCACAATCTAGTAGTTACATTTGGAAATTTGGTTCTTGGACATTTGATTTGAGCGCAATCCTCAAACTTAGGTCAAAAAAGCCATTTAAGCCTTTTCACAGTGAGATCTATGCGATATGGCCGAGAAATGTAATTTTGATGTTAACTCCCAAACCGCTGCGCAGAAGTCAACCAAACTTCACCCAATAGTGTATTGTATCACAATCTAGTAGTTACATTTGAAAATTTTGTTCTAGGACATTTTGTTTGAACGCAATCATCAAACTTAATTAAAAAAGTCATTTAAGCCTTTTCACAGTGAGATCTATGCGATATGGCCGAGAAATGTAATTTTGATGTTAACTCCCAAACCGCTGCGCAGAAGTCAACCAAACTTCACCCATTAGTGTATTGTATCACAATCTAGTAGTTACATGTGGAAATTTGGTTATTGGACATTTGGTTTGAGCGCAATCATTAAACTTAGGTCAAAAAAGCCATTTAAGCCTTTTCACAGTGAGATCTATGCGATATGGCCGAGAAATGTAATTTTGATGTTAACTCCCAAACCGCTGCGCAGAAGTCAACCAAACTTCACCCAATAGTGTATTGTATCACAATCTAGTAGTTACATTTGAAAATTTTGTTCTAGGAAATTTTGTTTGAGCGCAATCATCAAACTTAATTAAAAAAGTCATTTAAGCCTTTTCACAGTGAGATCTATGCGATATGGCCGAGAAATGTAATTTTGATGTTAACTCCCAAACCGCTGCGCAGAAGTCAACCAAACTTCACCCATTAGTGTATTGTATCACAATCTAGTAGTTACATGTGAAAATTTTGTTCAAGGACATTTGGTTTGAGCGCAATCTTTAAACTTAGGTCAAAAAAGCCATTTAAGCCTTTTCACAGTGAGATCTATGCGATATGGCCGAGAAATGTAATTTTGATGTTAACTCCCAAACCGCTGCGCAGAAGTCAACCAAACTTCACCCAATAGTGTATTGTATCACAATCTAGTAGTTACATTTGAAAATTTTGTTCTAGGACATTTTGTTTGAACGCAATCATCAAACTTAATTAAAAAAGTCATTTAAGCCTTTTCACAGTGAGATCTATGCGATATGGCCGAAAAATGTAATTTTGATGTTAACTCCCAAACCGCTGCGCAGAAGTCAACCAAACTTCACCCAATAGTGTATTGTATGACAATCTAGTAGTTACATTTGGAAATTTGGTTCTTGGACATTTGATTTGAGCGCAATCCTCAAACTTAGGTCAAAAAAGCCATTTAAGCCTTTTCACAGTGAGATCTATGCGATATGGCCGAGAAATGTAATTTTGATGTTAACTCCCAAACCGCTGCGCAGAAGTCAACCAAACTTCACCCAATAGTGTATTGTATCACAATCTAGTAGTTACATTTGAAAATTTTGTTCTAGGACATTTTGTTTGAACGCAATCATCAAACTTAATTAAAAAAGTCATTTAAGCCTTTTCACAGTAAGATCTATGCGATATGGCCGAGAAATGTAATTTTGATGTTAACTCCCAAACCGCTGCGCAGAAGTCAACCAAACTTCACCCATTAGTGTATTGTATCACAATCTAGTAGTTACATGTGGAAATTTGGTTATTGGACATTTGGTTTGAGCGCAATCATTAAACTTAGGTCAAAAAAGCCATTTAAGCCTTTTCACAGTGAGATCTATGCGATATGGCCGAGAAATGTAATTTTGATGTTAACTCCCAAACCGCTGCGCAGAAGTCAACCAAACTTCACCCAATAGTGTATTGTATCACAATCTAGTAGTTACATTTGAAAATTTTGTTCTAGGAAATTTTGTTTGAGCGCAATCATCAAACTTAATTAAAAAAGTCATTTAAGCCTTTTCACAGTGAGATCTATGCGATATGGCCGAGAAATGTAATTTTGATGTTAACTCCCAAACCGCTGCGCAGAAGTCAACCAAACTTCACCCATTAGTGTATTGTATCACAATCTAGTAGTTACATGTGAAAATTTTGTTCTAGGACATTTTGTTTGAACGCAATCATCAAACTTAATTAAAAAAGTCATTTAAGCCTTTTCACAGTGAGATCTATGCGATATGGCCGAGAAATGTAATTTTGATGTTAACTCCCAAACCGCTGCGCAGAAGTCAACCAAACTTCACCCAATAGTGTATTGTATCACATTCTAGTAGTTACATTTGGAAATTTGGTTTTTGGACATTTGGTTTGAGCGCAATCCTCAAACTTAGGTCAAAAAAGCCATTTAAGCCTTTTCACAGTGAGATCTATGCGATATGGCCGAGAAATGTAATTTTGATGTTAACTCCCAAACCGCTGCGCAGAAGTCAACCAAACTTCACCCAATAGTGTATTGTATCACAATCTAGTAGTTACATTTGAAAATTTTGTTCTAGGACATTTGGTTTGAGCGCAATCTTTAAACTTAATTAAAAAAGTCATTTAAGCCTTTTCACAGTGAGATCTATGCGATATGGCCGAGAAATGTAATTTTGATGTTAACTCCCAAACCGCTGCGCAGAAGTCAACCAAACTTCACCCATTAGTGTATTGTATCACAATCTAGTAGTTACATGTGAAAATTTGGTTCTAGGACATTTGATTTGAGCGCAATCCTCAAACTTAGGTCAAAAAAGCCATTTAAGCCTTTTCACAGTGAGATCTATGCGATATGGCCGAGAAATGTAATTTTGATGTTAACTCCCAAACCGCTGCGCAGAAGTCAACCAAACTTCACCCAATAGTGTATTGTATCACATTCTAGTAGTTACATTTGAAAATTTCGTTCTAGGACATTTGGTTTGAGCGCAATCATTAAACTTAGGTCAAAAAAGCCATTTAAGCCTTTTCACAGTGAGATCTATGCGATATGGCCGAGAAATGTAATTTTGATGTTAACTCCCAAACCGCTGCGCAGAAGTCAACCAAACTTCACCCAATAGTGTATTGTATCACATTCTAGTAGTTACATTTGAAAATTTCGTTCTAGGACATTTGGTTTGAGCGCAATCTTTAAACTTAGGTCAAAAAAGCCATTTAAGCCTTTTCACAGTGAGATCTATGCGATATGGCCGAGAAATGTAATTTTGATGTTAACTCCCAAACCGCTGCGCAGAAGTCAACCAAACTTCACCCAATAGTGTATTGTATCACAATCTAGTAGTTACATTTGAAAATTTTGTTCTAGGACATTTTGTTTGAACGCAATCATCAAACTTAATTAAAAAAGTCATTTAAGCCTTTTCACAGTGAGATCTATGCGATATGGCCGAGAAATGTAATTTTGATGTTAACTCCCAAACCGCTGCGCAGAAGTCAACCAAACTTCACCCAATAGTGTATTTTATCACAATCTAGTAGTTACATTTGGAAATTTAGTTCTAGGACATTTGATTTGAGCGCAATCATTAAACTTAATTAAAAAAGTCATTTAAGCCTTTTCACAGTGAGATCTATGCGATATGGCCGAGAAATGTAATTTTGATGTTAACTCCCAAACCGCTGCGCAGAAGTCAACCAAACTTCACCCATTAGTGTATTGTATCACAATCTAGTAATTACATGTGGAAATTTGGTTCTAGGACATTTGATTTGAGCGCAATCCTCAAACTTAGGTCAAAAAAGCCATTTAAGCCTTTTCACAGTGAGATCTATGCGATATGGCCGAGAAATGTAATTTTGATGTTAACTCCCAAACCGCTGCGCAGAAGTCAACCAAACTTCACCCAAGAGTGTATTGTATCACAATCTAGTAGTTACATTTGAAAATTTTGTTCTATGACATTTTGTTTGAACGCAATCATCAAACTTAATTAAAAAAGTCATTTAAGCCTTTTCACAGTGAGATCTATGCGATATGGCCGAGAAATGTAATTTTGATGTTAACTCCCAAACCGCTGCGCAGAAGTCAACCAAACTTCACCCATTAGTGTATTGTATCACAATCTAGTAGTTACATGTGGAAATTTGGTTATTGGACATTTGGTTTGAGCGCAATCATTAAACTTAGGTCAAAAAAGCCATTTAAGCCTTTTCACAGTGAGATCTATGCGATATGGCCGAGAAATGTAATTTTGATGTTAACTCCCAAACCGCTGCGCAGAAGTCAACCAAACTTCACCCAATAGTGTATTGTATCAAAATCTAGTAGTTACATTTGAAAATTTTGTTCTAGGAAATTTTGTTTGAGCGCAATCATCAAACTTAATTAAAAAAGTCATTTAAGCCTTTTCACAGTGAGATCTATGCGATATGGCCGAGAAATGTAATTTTGATGTTAACTCCCAAACCGCTGCGCAGAAGTCAACCAAACTTCACCCAATAGTGTATTGTATCACAATCTAGTAGTTACATTTGGAAATTTGGTTCTTGGACATTTGATTTGAGCGCAATCCTCAAACTTAGGTCAAAAAAGCCATTTAAGCCTTTTCACAGTGAGATCTATGCGATATGGCCGAGAAATGTAATTTTGATGTTAACTCCCAAACCGCTGCGCAGAAGTCAACCAAACTTCACCCAATAGTGTATTGTATCACAATCTAGTAGTTACATTTGAAAATTTTGTTCTAGGACATTTTGTTTGAACGCAATCATCAAACTTAATTAAAAAAGTCATTTAAGCCTTTTCACAGTGAGATCTATGCGATATGGCCGAGAAATGTAATTTTGATGTTAACTCCCAAACCGCTGCGCAGAAGTCAACCAAACTTCACCCATTAGTGTATTGTATCACAATCTAGTAGTTACATGTGGAAATTTGGTTATTGGACATTTGGTTTGAGCGCAATCATTAAACTTAGGTCAAAAAAGCCATTTAAGCCTTTTCACAGTGAGATCTATGCGATATGGCCGAGAAATGTAATTTTGATGTTAACTCCCAAACCGCTGCGCAGAAGTCAACCAAACTTCACCCAATAGTGTATTGTATCACAATCTAGTAGTTACATTTGAAAATTTTGTTCTAGGAAATTTTGTTTGAGCGCAATCATCAAACTTAATTAAAAAAGTCATTTAAGCCTTTTCACAGTGAGATCTATGCGATATGGCCGAGAAATGTAATTTTGATGTTAACTCCCAAACCGCTGCGCAGAAGTCAACCAAACTTCACCCATTAGTGTATTGTATCACAATCTAGTAGTTACATGTGAAAATTTTGTTCTAGGACATTTTGTTTGAACGCAATCATCAAACTTAATTAAAAAAGTCATTTAAGCCTTTTCACAGTGAGATCTATGCGATATGGCCGAGAAATGTAATTTTGATGTTAACTCCCAAACCGCTGCGCAGAAGTCAACCAAACTTCACCTAATAGTGTATTGTATCACAATCTAGTAGTTACATTTGAAAATTTTGTTCTAGGAAATTTTGTTTGAGCGCAATCATCAAACTTAATTAAAAAAGTCATTTAAGCCTTTTCACAGTGAGATCTATGCGATATGGCCGAGAAATGTAATTTTGATGTTAACTCCCAAACCTCTGCGCAGAAGTCAACCAAACTTCACCCATTAGTGTATTGTATCACAATCTAGTAGTTACATGTGGAAATTTTGTTCTAGGACATTTGATTTGAGCGCAATCCTCAAACTTAAGTCAAAAAAGCCATTTAAGCCTTTTCACAGTGAGATCTATGCGATATGGCCGAGAAATGTAATTTTGATGTTAACTCCCAAACCGCTGCGCAGAAGTCAACCAAACTTCACCCAATAGTGTATTGTATCATATTCTAGTAGTTACATTTGAAAATTTCGTTCTAGGACATTTGGTTTGAGCGCAATCTTTAAACTTAGGTCAAAAAAGCCATTTAAGCCTTTTCACAGTGAGATCTATGCGATATGGCCGAGAAATGTAATTTTGATGTTAACTCCCAAACCGCTGCGCAGAAGTCAACCAAACTTCACCCAATAGTGTATTGTATCACAATCTAGTAGTTACATTTGAAAATTTTGTTCTAGGACATTTTGTTTGAACGCAATCATCAAACTTAATTAAAAAAGTCATTTAAGCCTTTTCACAGTGAGATCTATGCGATATGGCCGAGAAATGTAATTTTGATGTTAACTCCCAAACCGCTGCGCAGAAGTCAACCAAACTTCACCCAATAGTGTATTGTATCACATTCTAGTAGTTACATTTGAAAATTTCGTTCTAGGACATTTGGTTTGAGCGCAATCTTTAAACTTAGGTCAAAAAAGCCATTTAAGCCTTTTCACAGTGAGATCTATGCGATATGGCCGAGAAATGTAATTTTGATGTTAACTCCCAAACCGCTGCGCAGAAGTCAACCAAACTTCACCCAATAGTGTATTGTATCACAATCTAGTAGTTACATTTGAAAATTTTGTTCTAGGACATTTTGTTTGAACGCAATCATCAAACTTAATTAAAAAAGTCATTTAAGCCTTTTCACAGTGAGATCTATGCGATATGGCCGAGAAATGTAATTTTGATGTTAACTCCCAAACCGCTGCGCAGAAGTCAACCAAACTTCACCCAATAGTGTATTGTATCACAATCTAGTAGTTACATTTGGAAATTTGGTTCTTGGACATTTGATTTGAGCGCAATCCTCAAACTTAGGTCAAAAAAGCCATTTAAGCCTTTTCACAGTGAGATCTATGCGATATGGCCGAGAAATGTAATTTTGATGTTAACTCCCAAACCGCTGCGCAGAAGTCAACCAAACTTCACCCAATAGTGTATTGTATCACAATCTAGTAGTTACATTTGGAAATTTGGTTCTTGGACATTTGATTTGAGCGCAATCCTCAAACTTAGGTCAAAAAAGCCATTTAAGCCTTTTCACAGTGAGATCTATGCGATATGGCCGAGAAATGTAATTTTGATGTTAACTCCCAAACCGCTGCGCAGAAGTCAACCAAACTTCACCCAATAGTGTATTGTATCACAATCTAGTAGTTACATTTGAAAATTTTGTTCTAGGAAATTTTCTTTGAGCGCAATCATCAAACTTAATTAAAAAAAGTCATTTAAGCCTTTTCACAGTGAGATCTATGCGATATGGCCGAGAAATGTAATTTTGATGTTAACTCCCAAACCGCTGCGCAGAAGTCAACCAAACTTCACCCATTAGTGTATTGTATCACAATCTAGTAGTTACATGTGAAAATTTGGTTCTAGGACATTTGATTTGAGCGCAATCCTCAAACTTAGGTCAAAAAAGCCATTTAAGCCTTTTCACAGTGAGATCTATGCGATATGGCCGAGAAATGTAATTTTGATGTTAACTCCCAAACCGCTGCGCAGAAGTCAACCAAACTTCACCCAATAGTGTATTGTATCACATTCTAGTAGTTACATTTGAAAATTTCGTTCTAGGACATTTGGTTTGAGCGCAATCATCAAACTTAATTAAAAAAGTCATTTAAGCCTTTTCACAGTGAGATCTATGCGATATGGCCGAGAAATGTAATTTTGATGTTAACTCCCAAACCTCTGCGCAGAAGTCAACCAAACTTCACCCATTAGTGTATTGTATCACAATCTAGTAGTTACATGTGAAAATTTGGTTCTAGGACATTTGATTTGAGCGCAATCCTCAAACTTAGGTCAAAAAAGCCATTTAAGCCTTTTCACAGTGAGATCTATGCGATATGGCCGAGAAATATAATTTTGATGTTAACTCCCAAACCGCTGCGCAGAAGTCAACCAAACTTCACCCAATAGTGTATTGTATCACATTCTAGTAGTTACATTTGAAAATTTCGTTCTAGGACATTTGGTTTGAGCGCAATCTTTAAACTTAGGTCAAAAAAGCCATTTAAGCCTTTTCACAGTGAGATCTATGCGATATGGCCGAGGAATGTAATTTTGATGTTAACTCCCAAACCGCTGCGCAGAAGTCAACCAAACTTCACCCAATAGTGTATTGTATCACAATCTAGTAGTTACATTTGAAAATTTTGTTCTAGGACATTTTGTTTGAACGCAATCATCAAAGTTAATTAAAAAAGTCATTTAAGCCTTTTCACAGTGAGATCTATGCGATATGGCCGAGAAATGTAATTTTGATGTTAACTCCCAAACCGCTGCGCAGAAGTCAACCAAACTTCACCCAATAGTGTATTGTATCACAATCTAGTAGTTACATTTGGAAATTTGGTTCTTGGACATTTGATTTGAGCGCAATCCTCAAACTTAGGTCAAAAAAGCCATTTAAGCCTTTTCACAGTGAGATCTATGCGATATGGCCGAGAAATGTAATTTTGATGTTAACTCCCAAACCGCTGCGCAGAAGTCAACCAAACTTCACCCAATAGTGTATTGTATCACAATCTAGTAGTTACATTTGAAAATTTTGTTCTAGGACATTTTGTTTGAACGCAATCATCAAACTTAATTAAAAAAGTCATTTAAGCCTTTTCACAGTGAGATCTATGCGATATGGCCGAGAAATGTAATTTTGATGTTAACTCCCAAACCGCTGCGCAGAAGTCAACCAAACTTCACCCAATAGTGTATTGTATCACAATCTAGTAGTTACATTTGAAAATTTTGTTCTAGGACATTTTGTTTGAACGCAATCATCAAACTTAATTAAAAAAGTCATTTAAGCCTTTTCACAGTGAGATCTATGCGATATGGCCGAGAAATGTAATTTTGATGTTAACTCCCAAACCGCTGCGCAGAAGTCAACCAAACTTCACCCAATAGTGTATTTTATCACAATCTAGTAGTGACATTTGGAAATTTAGTTCTAGGACATTTGATTTGAGAGCAATCATTAAACTTAATTAAAAAAGTCATTTAAGCCTTTTCACAGTGAGATCTATGCGATATGGCCGAGAAATGTAATTTTGATGTTAACTCCCAAACCGCTGCGCAGAAGTCAACCAAACTTCACCCATTAGTGTATTGTATCACAATCTAGTAATTACATGTGGAAATTTGGTTCTAGGACATTTGATTTGAGCGCAATCCTCAAACTTAGGTCAAAAAAGCCATTTAAGCCTTTTCACAGTGAGATCTATGCGATATGGCCGAGAAATGTAATTTTGATGTTAACTCCCAAACCGCTGCGCAGAAGTCAACCAAACTTCACCCAGTAGTGTATTGTATCACAATCTAGTAGTTACATTTGAAAATTTTGTTCTAGGACATTTTGTTTGAACGCAATCATCAAACTTAATTAAAAAAGTCATTTAAGCCTTTTCACAGTGAGATCTATGCGATATGGCCGAGAAATGTAATTTTGATGTTAACTCCCAAACCGCTGCGCAGAAGTCAACCAAACTTAACCCAATAGTGTATTGTATCACAATCTAGTAGTTACATTTGAAAATTTTGTTCTAGGAAATTTTGTTTGAGCGCAATCATCAAACTTAATTAAAAAAAGTCATTTAAGCCTTTTCACAGTGAGATCTATGCGATATGGCCGAGAAATGTAATTTTGATGTTAACTCCCAAACCGCTGCGCAGAAGTCAACCAAACTTCACCCAATAGTGTATTGTATCAAAATCTAGTAGTTACATTTGGAAATTTTGTTCTAGGACATTTGATTTGAGCGCAATCCTCAAACTTAGGTCAAAAAAGCCATTTAAGCCTTTTCACAGTGAGATCTATGCGATATGGCCGAGAAATGTAATTTTGATGTTAACTCCCAAACCGCTGCGCAGAAGTCAACCAAACTTCACCCAATAGTGTATTGTATCACATTCTAGTAGTTACATTTGAAAATTTCGTTCTAGGACATTTGGTTTGAGCGCAATCTTTAAACTTAGGTCAAAAAAGCCATTTAAGCCTTTTCACAGTGAGATCTATGCGATATGGCCGAGAAATGTAATTTTGATGTTAACTCCCAAACCGCTGCGCAGAAGTCAACCAAACTTCACCCAGTAGTGTATTGTATCACAATCTAGTAGTTACATTTGAAAATTTTGTTCTAGGACATTTTGTTTGAACGCAATCATCAAACTTAATTAAAAAAGTCATTTAAGCCTTTTCACAGTGAGATCTATGCGATATGGCCGAGAAATGTAATTTTGATGTTAACTCCCAAACCGCTGCGCAGAAGTCAACCAAACTTCACCCAATAGTGCATTGTATCACAATCTAGTAGTTACATTTGGAAATTTGGTTCTTGGACATTTGATTTGAGCGCAATCCTCAAACTTAGGTCAAAAAAGCCATTTAAGCCTTTTCACAGTGAGATCTATGCGATATGGCCGAGAAATGTAATTTTGATGTTAACTCCCAAACCGCTGCGCAGAAGTCAACCAAACTTCACCCAATAGTGTATTGTATCACAATCTAGTAGTTACATTTGAAAATTTTGTTCTAGGACATTTTGTTTGAACGCAATCATCAAACTTAATTAAAAAAGTCATTTAAGCCTTTTCACAGTGAGATCTATGCGATATGGCCGAGAAATGTAATTTTGATGTTAACTCCCAAACCGCTGCGCAGAAGTCAACCAAACTTCACCCAATAGTGTATTTTATCACAATCTAGTAGTTACAATTGGAAATTTAGTTCTAGGACATTTGATTTGAGCGCAATCATTAAACTTAATTTAAAAAGTCATTTAAGCCTTTTCACAGTGAGATCTATGCGATATGGCCGAGAAATGTAATTTTGATGTTAACTCCCAAACCGCTGCGCAGAAGTCAACCAAACTTCACCCATTAGTGTATTGTATCACAATCTAGTAATTACATGTGGAAATTTGGTTCTAGGACATTTGATTTGAGCGCAATCCTCAAACTTAGGTCAAAAAAGCCATTTAAGCCTTTTCACAGTGAGATCTATGCGATATGGCCGAGAAATGTAATTTTGATGTTAACTCCCAAACCGCTGCGCAGAAGTCAACCAAACTTCACCCAATAGTGTATTGTATCACAATCTAGTAGTTACATTTGAAAATTTTGTTCTATGACATTTTGTTTGAACGCAATCATCAAACTTAATTAAAAAAGTCATTTAAGCCTTTTCACAGTGAGATCTATGCGATATGGCCGAGAAATGTAATTTTGATGTTAACTCCCAAACCGCTGCGCAGAAGTCAACCAAACTTCACCCATTAGTGTATTGTATCACAATCTAGTAGTTACATGTGGAAATTTGGTTATTGGACATTTGGTTTGAGCGCAATCATTAAACTTAGGTCAAAAAAGCCATTTAAGCCTTTTCACAGTGAGATCTATGCGATATGGCCGAGAAATGTAATTTTGATGTTAACTCCCAAACCGCTGCGCAGAAGTCAACCAAACTTCACCTAATAGTGTATTGTATCACAATCTAGTAGTTACATTTGAAAATTTTGTTCTAGGAAATTTTGTTTGAGCGCAATCATCAAACTTAATTAAAAAAGTCATTTAAGCCTTTTCACAGTGAGATCTATGCGATATGGCCGAGAAATGTAATTTTGATGTTAACTCCCAAACCTCTGCGCAGAAGTCAACCAAACTTCACCCATTAGTGTATTGTATCACAATCTAGTAGTTACATGTGGAAATTTTGTTCTAGGACATTTGATTTGAGCGCAATCCTCAAACTTAGGTCAAAAAAGCCATTTAAGCCTTTTCACAGTGAGATCTATGCGATATGGCCGAGAAATGTAATTTTGATGTTAACTCCCAAACCGCTGCGCAGAAGTCAACCAAACTTCACCCAATAGTGTATTGTATCACAATCTAGTAGTTACATTTGAAAATTTTGTTCTAGGACATTTTGTTTGAACGCAATCATCAAACTTAATTAAAAAAGTCATTTAAGCCTTTTCACAGTGAGATCTATGCGATATGGCCGAGAAATGTAATTTTGATGTTAACTCCCTAACCGCTGCGCAGAAGTCAACCAAACTTCACCCAATAGTGTATTGTATCACATTCTAGTAGTTACATTTGAAAATTTCGTTCAAGGACATTTGGTTTGAGCGCAATCTTTAAACTTAGGTCAAAAAAGCCATTTAAGCCTTTTCACAGTGAGATCTATGCGATATGGCCGAGAAATGTAATTTTGATGTTAACTCCCAAACCGCTGCGCAGAAGTCAACCAAACTTCACCCAATAGTGTATTGTATCACAATCTAGTAGTTACATTTGAAAATTTTGTTCTAGGACATTTTGTTTGAACGCAATCATCAAACTTAATTAAAAAAGTCATTTAAGCCTTTTCACAGTGAGATCTATGCGATATGGCCGAAAAATGTAATTTTGATGTTAACTCCCAAACCGCTGCGCAGAAGTCAACCAAACTTCACCCAATAGTGTATTGTATGACAATCTAGTAGTTACATTTGGAAATTTGGTTCTTGGACATTTGATTTGAGCGCAATCCTCAAACTTAGGTCAAAAAAGCCATTTAAGCCTTTTCACAGTGAGATCTATGCGATATGGCCGAGAAATGTAATTTTGATGTTAACTCCCAAACCGCTGCGCAGAAGTCAACCAAACTTCACCCAATAGTGTATTGTATCACAATCTAGTAGTTACATTTGAAAATTTTGTTCTAGGACATTTTGTTTGAACGCAATCAACAAACTTAATTAAAAAAGTCATTTAAGCCTTTTCACAGTGAGATCTATGCGATATGGCCGAGAAATGTAATTTTGATGTTAACTCCCAAACCGCTGCGCAGAAGTCAACCAAACTTCACCCATTAGTGTATTGTATCACAATCTAGTAGTTACATGTGGAAATTTGGTTATTGGACATTTGGTTTGAGCGCAATCATTAAACTTAGGTCAAAAAAGCCATTTAAGCCTTTTCACAGTGAGATCTATGCGATATGGCCGAGAAATGTAATTTTGATGTTAACTCCCAAACCGCTGCGCAGAAGTCAACCAAACTTCACCCAATAGTGTATTGTATCACAATCTAGTAGTTACATTTGAAAATTTTGTTCTAGGAAATTTTGTTTGAGCGCAATCATCAAACTTAATTAAAAAAGTCATTTAAGCCTTTTCACAGTGAGATCTATGCGATATGGCCGAGAAATGTAATTTTGATGTTAACTCCCAAACCGCTGCGCAGAAGTCAACCAAACTTCACCCATTAGTGTATTGTATCACAATCTAGTAGTTACATGTGAAAATTTTGTTCTAGGACATTTTGTTTGAACGCAATCATCAAACTTAATTAAAAAAGTCATTTAAGCCTTTTCACAGTGAGATCTATGCGATATGGCCGAGAAATGTAATTTTGATGTTAACTCCCAAACCGCTGCGCAGAAGTCAACCAAACTTCACCCAATAGTGTATTGTATCACATTCTAGTAGTTACATTTGGAAATTTGGTTTTTGGACATTTGGTTTGAGCGCAATCCTCAAACTTAGGTCAAAAAAGCCATTTAAGCCTTTTCACAGTGAGATCTATGCGATATGGCCGAGAAATGTAATTTTGATGTTAACTCCCAAACCGCTGCGCAGAAGTCAACCAAACTTCACCCAATAGTGTATTGTATCACAATCTAGTAGTTACATTTGAAAATTTTGTTCTAGGACATTTGGTTTGAGCGCAATCTTTAAACTTAATTAAAAAAGTCATTTAAGCCTTTTCACAGTGAGATCTATGCGATATGGCCGAGAAATGTAATTTTGATGTTAACTCCCAAACCGCTGCGCAGAAGTCAACCAAACTTCACCCATTAGTGTATTGTATCACAATCTAGTAGTTACATGTGAAAATTTGGTTCTAGGACATTTGATTTGAGCGCAATCCTCAAACTTAGGTCAAAAAAGCCATTTAAGCCTTTTCACAGTGAGATCTATGCGATATGGCCGAGAAATGTAATTTTGATGTTAACTCCCAAACCGCTGCGCAGAAGTCAACCAAACTTCACCCAATAGTGTATTGTATCACATTCTAGTAGTTACATTTGAAAATTTCGTTCTAGGACATTTGGTTTGAGCGCAATCATTAAACTTAGGTCAAAAAAGCCATTTAAGCCTTTTCACAGTGAGATCTATGCGATATGGCCGAGAAATGTAATTTTGATGTTAACTCCCAAACCGCTGCGCAGAAGTCAACCAAACTTCACCCAATAGTGTATTGTATCACATTCTAGTAGTTACATTTGAAAATTTCGTTCTAGGACATTTGGTTTGAGCGCAATCTTTAAACTTAGGTCAAAAAAGCCATTTAAGCCTTTTCACAGTGAGATCTATGCGATATGGCCGAGAAATGTAATTTTGATGTTAACTCCCAAACCGCTGCGCAGAAGTCAACCAAACTTCACCCAATAGTGTATTGTATCACAATCTAGTAGTTACATTTGAAAATTTTGTTCTAGGACATTTTGTTTGAACGCAATCATCAAACTTAATTAAAAAAGTCATTTAAGCCTTTTCACAGTGAGATCTATGCGATATGGCCGAGAAATGTAATTTTGATGTTAACTCCCAAACCGCTGCGCAGAAGTCAACCAAACTTCACCCAATAGTGTATTTTATCACAATCTAGTAGTTACATTTGGAAATTTAGTTCTAGGACATTTGATTTGAGCGCAATCATTAAACTTAATTAAAAAAGTCATTTAAGCCTTTTCACAGTGAGATCTATGCGATATGGCCGAGAAATGTAATTTTGATGTTAACTCCCAAACCGCTGCGCAGAAGTCAACCAAACTTCACCCATTAGTGTATTGTATCACAATCTAGTAATTACATGTGGAAATTTGGTTCTAGGACATTTGATTTGAGCGCAATCCTCAAACTTAGGTCAAAAAAGCCATTTAAGCCTTTTCACAGTGAGATCTATGCGATATGGCCGAGAAATGTAATTTTGATGTTAACTCCCAAACCGCTGCGCAGAAGTCAACCAAACTTCACCCAAGAGTGTATTGTATCACAATCTAGTAGTTACATTTGAAAATTTTGTTCTATGACATTTTGTTTGAACGCAATCATCAAACTTAATTAAAAAAGTCATTTAAGCCTTTTCACAGTGAGATCTATGCGATATGGCCGAGAAATGTAATTTTGATGTTAACTCCCAAACCGCTGCGCAGAAGTCAACCAAACTTCACCCATTAGTGTATTGTATCACAATCTAGTAGTTACATGTGGAAATTTGGTTATTGGACATTTGGTTTGAGCGCAATCATTAAACTTAGGTCAAAAAAGCCATTTAAGCCTTTTCACAGTGAGATCTATGCGATATGGCCGAGAAATGTAATTTTGATGTTAACTCCCAAACCGCTGCGCAGAAGTCAACCAAACTTCACCCAATAGTGTATTGTATCAAAATCTAGTAGTTACATTTGAAAATTTTGTTCTAGGAAATTTTGTTTGAGCGCAATCATCAAACTTAATTAAAAAAGTCATTTAAGCCTTTTCACAGTGAGATCTATGCGATATGGCCGAGAAATGTAATTTTGATGTTAACTCCCAAACCGCTGCGCAGAAGTCAACCAAACTTCACCCAATAGTGTATTGTATCACAATCTAGTAGTTACATTTGGAAATTTGGTTCTTGGACATTTGATTTGAGCGCAATCCTCAAACTTAGGTCAAAAAAGCCATTTAAGCCTTTTCACAGTGAGATCTATGCGATATGGCCGAGAAATGTAATTTTGATGTTAACTCCCAAACCGCTGCGCAGAAGTCAACCAAACTTCACCCAATAGTGTATTGTATCACAATCTAGTAGTTACATTTGAAAATTTTGTTCTAGGACATTTTGTTTGAACGCAATCATCAAACTTAATTAAAAAAGTCATTTAAGCCTTTTCACAGTGAGATCTATGCGATATGGCCGAGAAATGTAATTTTGATGTTAACTCCCAAACCGCTGCGCAGAAGTCAACCAAACTTCACCCATTAGTGTATTGTATCACAATCTAGTAGTTACATGTGGAAATTTGGTTATTGGACATTTGGTTTGAGCGCAATCATTAAACTTAGGTCAAAAAAGCCATTTAAGCCTTTTCACAGTGAGATCTATGCGATATGGCCGAGAAATGTAATTTTGATGTTAACTCCCAAACCGCTGCGCAGAAGTCAACCAAACTTCACCCAATAGTGTATTGTATCACAATCTAGTAGTTACATTTGAAAATTTTGTTCTAGGAAATTTTGTTTGAGCGCAATCATCAAACTTAATTAAAAAAGTCATTTAAGCCTTTTCACAGTGAGATCTATGCGATATGGCCGAGAAATGTAATTTTGATGTTAACTCCCAAACCGCTGCGCAGAAGTCAACCAAACTTCACCCATTAGTGTATTGTATCACAATCTAGTAGTTACATGTGAAAATTTTGTTCTAGGACATTTTGTTTGAACGCAATCATCAAACTTAATTAAAAAAGTCATTTAAGCCTTTTCACAGTGAGATCTATGCGATATGGCCGAGAAATGTAATTTTGATGTTAACTCCCAAACCGCTGCGCAGAAGTCAACCAAACTTCACCTAATAGTGTATTGTATCACAATCTAGTAGTTACATTTGAAAATTTTGTTCTAGGAAATTTTGTTTGAGCGCAATCATCAAACTTAATTAAAAAAGTCATTTAAGCCTTTTCACAGTGAGATCTATGCGATATGGCCGAGAAATGTAATTTTGATGTTAACTCCCAAACCTCTGCGCAGAAGTCAACCAAACTTCACCCATTAGTGTATTGTATCACAATCTAGTAGTTACATGTGGAAATTTTGTTCTAGGACATTTGATTTGAGCGCAATCCTCAAACTTAAGTCAAAAAAGCCATTTAAGCCTTTTCACAGTGAGATCTATGCGATATGGCCGAGAAATGTAATTTTGATGTTAACTCCCAAACCGCTGCGCAGAAGTCAACCAAACTTCACCCAATAGTGTATTTTATCACAATCTAGTAGTTACATTTGGAAATTTAGTTCTAGGACATTTGATTTGAGCGCAATCATTAAACTTAATTAAAAAAGTCATTTAAGCCTTTTCACAGTGAGATCTATGCGATATGGCCGAGAAATGTAATTTTGATGTTAACTCCCAAACCGCTGCGCAGAAGTCAACCAAACTTCACCCATTAGTGTATTGTATCACAATCTAGTAATTACATGTGGAAATTTGGTTCTAGGACATTTGATTTGAGCGCAATCCTCAAACTTAGGTCAAAAAAGCCATTTAAGCCTTTTCACAGTGAGATCTATGCGATATGGCCGAGAAATGTAATTTTGATGTTAACTCCCAAACCGCTGCGCAGAAGTCAACCAAACTTCACCCAAGAGTGTATTGTATCACAATCTAGTAGTTACATTTGAAAATTTTGTTCTATGACATTTTGTTTGAACGCAATCATCAAACTTAATTAAAAAAGTCATTTAAGCCTTTTCACAGTGAGATCTATGCGATATGGCCGAGAAATGTAATTTTGATGTTAACTCCCAAACCGCTGCGCAGAAGTCAACCAAACTTCACCCATTAGTGTATTGTATCACAATCTAGTAGTTACATGTGGAAATTTGGTTATTGGACATTTGGTTTGAGCGCAATCATTAAACTTAGGTCAAAAAAGCCATTTAAGCCTTTTCACAGTGAGATCTATGCGATATGGCCGAGAAATGTAATTTTGATGTTAACTCCCAAACCGCTGCGCAGAAGTCAACCAAACTTCACCCAATAGTGTATTGTATCAAAATCTAGTAGTTACATTTGAAAATTTTGTTCTAGGAAATTTTGTTTGAGCGCAATCATCAAACTTAATTAAAAAAGTCATTTAAGCCTTTTCACAGTGAGATCTATGCGATATGGCCGAGAAATGTAATTTTGATGTTAACTCCCAAACCGCTGCGCAGAAGTCAACCAAACTTCACCCAATAGTGTATTGTATCACAATCTAGTAGTTACATTTGGAAATTTGGTTCTTGGACATTTGATTTGAGCGCAATCCTCAAACTTAGGTCAAAAAAGCCATTTAAGCCTTTTCACAGTGAGATCTATGCGATATGGCCGAGAAATGTAATTTTGATGTTAACTCCCAAACCGCTGCGCAGAAGTCAACCAAACTTCACCCAATAGTGTATTGTATCACAATCTAGTAGTTACATTTGAAAATTTTGTTCTAGGACATTTTGTTTGAACGCAATCATCAAACTTAATTAAAAAAGTCATTTAAGCCTTTTCACAGTGAGATCTATGCGATATGGCCGAGAAATGTAATTTTGATGTTAACTCCCAAACCGCTGCGCAGAAGTCAACCAAACTTCACCCATTAGTGTATTGTATCACAATCTAGTAGTTACATGTGGAAATTTGGTTATTGGACATTTGGTTTGAGCGCAATCATTAAACTTAGGTCAAAAAAGCCATTTAAGCCTTTTCACAGTGAGATCTATGCGATATGGCCGAGAAATGTAATTTTGATGTTAACTCCCAAACCGCTGCGCAGAAGTCAACCAAACTTCACCCAATAGTGTATTGTATCACAATCTAGTAGTTACATTTGAAAATTTTGTTCTAGGAAATTTTGTTTGAGCGCAATCATCAAACTTAATTAAAAAAGTCATTTAAGCCTTTTCACAGTGAGATCTATGCGATATGGCCGAGAAATGTAATTTTGATGTTAACTCCCAAACCGCTGCGCAGAAGTCAACCAAACTTCACCCATTAGTGTATTGTATCACAATCTAGTAGTTACATGTGAAAATTTTGTTCTAGGACATTTTGTTTGAACGCAATCATCAAACTTAATTAAAAAAGTCATTTAAGCCTTTTCACAGTGAGATCTATGCGATATGGCCGAGAAATGTAATTTTGATGTTAACTCCCAAACCGCTGCGCAGAAGTCAACCAAACTTCACCTAATAGTGTATTGTATCACAATCTAGTAGTTACATTTGAAAATTTTGTTCTAGGAAATTTTGTTTGAGCGCAATCATCAAACTTAATTAAAAAAGTCATTTAAGCCTTTTCACAGTGAGATCTATGCGATATGGCCGAGAAATGTAATTTTGATGTTAACTCCCAAACCGCTGCGCAGAAGTCAACCAAACTTCACCTAATAGTGTATTGTATCACAATCTAGTAGTTACATTTGAAAATTTTGTTCTAGGAAATTTTGTTTGAGCGCAATCATCAAACTTAATTAAAAAAGTCATTTAAGCCTTTTCACAGTGAGATCTATGCGATATGGCCGAGAAATGTAATTTTGATGTTAACTCCCAAACCTCTGCGCAGAAGTCAACCAAACTTCACCCATTAGTGTATTGTATCACAATCTAGTAGTTACATGTGGAAATTTTGTTCTAGGACATTTGATTTGAGCGCAATCCTCAAACTTAAGTCAAAAAAGCCATTTAAGCCTTTTCACAGTGAGATCTATGCGATATGGCCGAGAAATGTAATTTTGATGTTAACTCCCAAACCGCTGCGCAGAAGTCAACCAAACTTCACCCAATAGTGTATTTTATCACAATCTAGTAGTTACATTTGGAAATTTAGTTCTAGGACATTTGATTTGAGCGCAATCATTAAACTTAATTAAAAAAGTCATTTAAGCCTTTTCACAGTGAGATCTATGCGATATGGCCGAGAAATGTAATTTTGATGTTAACTCCCAAACCGCTGCGCAGAAGTCAACCAAACTTCACCCATTAGTGTATTGTATCACAATCTAGTAATTACATGTGGAAATTTGGTTCTAGGACATTTGATTTGAGCGCAATCCTCAAACTTAGGTCAAAAAAGCCATTTAAGCCTTTTCACAGTGAGATCTATGCGATATGGCCGAGAAATGTAATTTTGATGTTAACTCCCAAACCGCTGCGCAGAAGTCAACCAAACTTCACCCAAGAGTGTATTGTATCACAATCTAGTAGTTACATTTGAAAATTTTGTTCTATGACATTTTGTTTGAACGCAATCATCAAACTTAATTAAAAAAGTCATTTAAGCCTTTTCACAGTGAGATCTATGCGATATGGCCGAGAAATGTAATTTTGATGTTAACTCCCAAACCGCTGCGCAGAAGTCAACCAAACTTCACCCATTAGTGTATTGTATCACAATCTAGTAGTTACATGTGGAAATTTGGTTATTGGACATTTGGTTTGAGCGCAATCATTAAACTTAGGTCAAAAAAGCCATTTAAGCCTTTTCACAGTGAGATCTATGCGATATGGCCGAGAAATGTAATTTTGATGTTAACTCCCAAACCGCTGCGCAGAAGTCAACCAAACTTCACCCAATAGTGTATTGTATCAAAATCTAGTAGTTACATTTGAAAATTTTGTTCTAGGAAATTTTGTTTGAGCGCAATCATCAAACTTAATTAAAAAAGTCATTTAAGCCTTTTCACAGTGAGATCTATGCGATATGGCCGAGAAATGTAATTTTGATGTTAACTCCCAAACCGCTGCGCAGAAGTCAACCAAACTTCACCCAATAGTGTATTGTATCACAATCTAGTAGTTACATTTGGAAATTTGGTTCTTGGACATTTGATTTGAGCGCAATCCTCAAACTTAGGTCAAAAAAGCCATTTAAGCCTTTTCACAGTGAGATCTATGCGATATGGCCGAGAAATGTAATTTTGATGTTAACTCCCAAACCGCTGCGCAGAAGTCAACCAAACTTCACCCAATAGTGTATTGTATCACAATCTAGTAGTTACATTTGAAAATTTTGTTCTAGGACATTTTGTTTGAACGCAATCATCAAACTTAATTAAAAAAGTCATTTAAGCCTTTTCACAGTGAGATCTATGCGATATGGCCGAGAAATGTAATTTTGATGTTAACTCCCAAACCGCTGCGCAGAAGTCAACCAAACTTCACCCATTAGTGTATTGTATCACAATCTAGTAGTTACATGTGGAAATTTGGTTATTGGACATTTGGTTTGAGCGCAATCATTAAACTTAGGTCAAAAAAGCCATTTAAGCCTTTTCACAGTGAGATCTATGCGATATGGCCGAGAAATGTAATTTTGATGTTAACTCCCAAACCGCTGCGCAGAAGTCAACCAAACTTCACCCAATAGTGTATTGTACCACAATCTAGTAGTTACATTTGAAAATTTTGTTCTAGGAAATTTTGTTTGAGCGCAATCATCAAACTTAATTAAAAAAGTCATTTAAGCCTTTTCACAGTGAGATTCTATGCGATATGGCCGAGAAATGTAATTTTGATGTTAACTCCCAAACCGCTGCGCAGAAGTCAACCAAACTTCACCCATTAGTGTATTGTATCACAATCTAGTAGTTACATGTGAAAATTTTGTTCTAGGACATTTTGTTTGAACGCAATCATCAAACTTAATTAAAAAAGTCATTTAAGCCTTTTCACAGTGAGATCTATGCGATATGGCCGAGAAATGTAATTTTGATGTTAACTCCCAAACCGCTGCGCAGAAGTCAACCAAACTTCACCTAATAGTGTATTGTATCACAATCTAGTAGTTACATTTGAAAATTTTGTTCTAGGAAATTTTGTTTGAGCGCAATCATCAAACTTAATTAAAAAAGTCATTTAAGCCTTTTCACAGTGAGATCTATGCGATATGGCCGAGAAATGTAATTTTGATGTTAACTCCCAAACCTCTGCGCAGAAGTCAACCAAACTTCACCCATTAGTGTATTGTATCACAATCTAGTAGTTACATGTGGAAATTTTGTTCTAGGACATTTGATTTGAGCGCAATCCTCAAACTTAAGTCAAAAAAGCCATTTAAGCCTTTTCACAGTGAGATCTATGCGATATGGCCGAGAAATGTAATTTTGATGTTAACTCCCAAACCGCTGCGCAGAAGTCAACCAAACTTCACCCAATAGTGTATTGTATCATATTCTAGTAGTTACATTTGAAAATTTCGTTCTAGGACATTTGGTTTGAGCGCAATCTTTAAACTTAGGTCAAAAAAGCCATTTAAGCCTTTTCACAGTGAGATCTATGCGATATGGCCGAGAAATGTAATTTTGATGTTAACTCCCAAACCGCTGCGCAGAAGTCAACCAAACTTCACCCAATAGTGTATTGTATCACAATCTAGTAGTTACATTTGAAAATTTTGTTCTAGGACATTTTGTTTGAACGCAATCATCAAACTTAATTAAAAAAGTCATTTAAGCCTTTTCACAGTGAGATCTATGCGATATGGCCGAGAAATGTAATTTTGATGTTAACTCCCAAACCGCTGCGCAGAAGTCAACCAAACTTCACCCAATAGTGTATTGTATCACATTCTAGTAGTTACATTTGAAAATTTCGTTCTAGGACATTTGGTTTGAGCGCAATCTTTAAACTTAGGTCAAAAAAGCCATTTAAGCCTTTTCACAGTGAGATCTATGCGATATGGCCGAGAAATGTAATTTTGATGTTAACTCCCAAACCGCTGCGCAGAAGTCAACCAAACTTCACCCAATAGTGTATTGTATCACAATCTAGTAGTTACATTTGAAAATTTTGTTCTAGGACATTTTGTTTGAACGCAATCATCAAACTTAATTAAAAAAGTCATTTAAGCCTTTTCACAGTGAGATCTATGCGATATGGCCGAGAAATGTAATTTTGATGTTAACTCCCAAACCGCTGCGCAGAAGTCAACCAAACTTCACCCAATAGTGTATTGTATCACAATCTAGTAGTTACATTTGGAAATTTGGTTCTTGGACATTTGATTTGAGCGCAATCCTCAAACTTAGGTCAAAAAAGCCATTTAAGCCTTTTCACAGTGAGATCTATGCGATATGGCCGAGAAATGTAATTTTGATGTTAACTCCCAAACCGCTGCGCAGAAGTCAACCAAACTTCACCCAATAGTGTATTGTATCACAATCTAGTAGTTACATTTGGAAATTTGGTTCTTGGACATTTGATTTGAGCGCAATCCTCAAACTTAGGTCAAAAAAGCCATTTAAGCCTTTTCACAGTGAGATCTATGCGATATGGCCGAGAAATGTAATTTTGATGTTAACTCCCAAACCGCTGCGCAGAAGTCAACCAAACTTCACCCAATAGTGTATTGTATCACAATCTAGTAGTTACATTTGAAAATTTTGTTCTAGGAAATTTTCTTTGAGCGCAATCATCAAACTTAATTAAAAAAAGTCAATTAAGCCTTTTCACAGTGAGATCTATGCGATATGGCCGAGAAATGTAATTTTGATGTTAACTCCCAAACCGCTGCGCAGAAGTCAACCAAACTTCACCCATTAGTGTATTGTATCACAATCTAGTAGTTACATGTGAAAATTTGGTTCTAGGACATTTGATTTGAGCGCAATCCTCAAACTTAGGTCAAAAAAGCCATTTAAGCCTTTTCACAGTGAGATCTATGCGATATGGCCGAGAAATGTAATTTTGATGTTAACTCCCAAACCGCTGCGCAGAAGTCAACCAAACTTCACCCAATAGTGTATTGTATCACATTCTAGTAGTTACATTTGAAAATTTCGTTCTAGGACATTTGGTTTGAGCGCAATCATCAAACTTAATTAAAAAAGTCATTTAAGCCTTTTCACAGTGAGATCTATGCGATATGGCCGAGAAATGTAATTTTGATGTTAACTCCCAAACCTCTGCGCAGAAGTCAACCAAACTTCACCCATTAGTGTATTGTATCACAATCTAGTAGTTACATGTGAAAATTTGGTTCTAGGACATTTGATTTGAGCGCAATCCTCAAACTTAGGTCAAAAAAGCCATTTAAGCCTTTTCACAGTGAGATCTATGCGATATGGCCGAGAAATATAATTTTGATGTTAACTCCCAAACCGCTGCGCAGAAGTCAACCAAACTTCACCCAATAGTGTATTGTATCACATTCTAGTAGTTACATTTGAAAATTTCGTTCTAGGACATTTGGTTTGAGCGCAATCTTTAAACTTAGGTCAAAAAAGCCATTTAAGCCTTTTCACAGTGAGATCTATGCGATATGGCCGAGGAATGTAATTTTGATGTTAACTCCCAAACCGCTGCGCAGAAGTCAACCAAACTTCACCCAATAGTGTATTGTATCACAATCTAGTAGTTACATTTGAAAATTTTGTTCTAGGACATTTTGTTTGAACGCAATCATCAAACTTAATTAAAAAAGTCATTTAAGCCTTTTCACAGTGAGATCTATGCGATATGGCCGAGAAATGTAATTTTGATGTTAACTCCCAAACCGCTGCGCAGAAGTCAACCAAACTTCACCCAATATTGTATTGTATCACAATCTAGTAGTTACATTTGGAAATTTGGTTCTTGGACATTTGATTTGAGCGCAATCCTCAAACTTAGGTCAAAAAAGCCATTTAAGCCTTTTCACAGTGAGATCTATGCGATATGGCCGAGAAATGTAATTTTGATGTTAACTCCCAAACCGCTGCGCAGAAGTCAACCAAACTTCACCCAATAGTGTATTGTATCACAATCTAGTAGTTACATTTGAAAATTTTGTTCTAGGACATTTTGTTTGAACGCAATCATCAAACTTAATTAAAAAAGTCATTTAAGCCTTTTCACAGTGAGATCTATGCGATATGGCCGAGAAATGTAATTTTGATGTTAACTCCCAAACCGCTGCGCAGAAGTCAACCAAACTTCACCCAATAGTGTATTGTATCACAATCTAGTAGTTACATTTGAAAATTTTGTTCTAGGACATTTTGTTTGAACGCAATCATCAAACTTAATTAAAAAAGTCATTTAAGCCTTTTCACAGTGAGATCTATGCGATATGGCCGAGAAATGTAATTTTAATGTTAACTCCCAAACCGCTGCGCAGAAGTCAACCAAACTTCACCCAATAGTGTATTTTATCACAATCTAGTAGTGACATTTGGAAATTTAGTTCTAGGACATTTGATTTGAGAGCAATCATTAAACTTAATTAAAAAAGTCATTTAAGCCTTTTCACAGTGAGATCTATGCGATATGGCCGAGAAATGTAATTTTGATGTTAACTCCCAAACCGCTGCGCAGAAGTCAACCAAACTTCACCCATTAGTGTATTGTATCACAATCTAGTAATTACATGTGGAAATTTGGTTCTAGGACATTTGATTTGAGCGCAATCCTCAAACTTAGGTCAAAAAAGCCATTTAAGCCTTTTCACAGTGAGATCTATGCGATATGGCCGAGAAATGTAATTTTGATGTTAACTCCCAAACCGCTGCGCAGAAGTCAACCAAACTTCACCCAATAGTGTATTGTATCACAATCTAGTAGTTACATTTGAAAATTTTGTTCTATGACATTTTGTTTGAACGCAATCATCAAACTTAATTAAAAAAGTCATTTAAGCCTTTTCACAGTGAGATCTATGCGATATGGCCGAGAAATGTAATTTTGATGTTAACTCCCAAACCGCTGCGCAGAAGTCAACCAAACTTCACCCATTAGTGTATTGTATCACAATCTAGTAGTTACATGTGGAAATTTGGTTATTGGACATTTGGTTTGAGCGCAATCATTAAACTTAGGTCAAAAAAGCCATTTAAGCCTTTTCACAGTGAGATCTATGCGATATGGCCGAGAAATGTAATTTTGATGTTAACTCCCAAACCGCTGCGCAGAAGTCAACCAAACTTCACCCAATAGTGTATTGTATCACAATCTAGTAGTTACATTTGAAAATTTTGTTCTAGGAAATTTTGTTTGAGCGCAATCATCAAACTTAATTAAAAAAGTCATTTAAGCCTTTTCACAGTGAGATCTATGCGATATGGCCGAGAAATGTAATTTTGATGTTAACTCCCAAACCTCTGCGCAGAAGTCAACCAAACTTCACCCATTAGTGTATTGTATCACAATCTAGTAGTTACATGTGGAAATTTTGTTCTAGGACATTTGATTTGAGCGCAATCCTCAAACTTAGGTCAAAAAAGCCATTTAAGCCTTTTCACAGTGAGATCTATGCGATATGGCCGAGAAATGTAATTTTGATGTTAACTCCCAAACCGCTGCGCAGAAGTCAACCAAACTTCACCCAATAGTGTATTGTATCACATTCTAGTAGTTACATTTAAAAATTTCGTTCTAGGACATTTGGTTTGAGCGCAATCTTTAAACTTAGGTCAAAAAAGCCATTTAAGCCTTTTCACAGTGAGATCTATGCGATATGGCCGAGAAATGTAATTTTGATGTTAACTCCCAAACCGCTGCGCAGAAGTCAACCAAACTTCACCCAGTAGTGTATTGTATCACAATCTAGTAGTTACATTTGAAAATTTTGTTCTAGGACATTTTGTTTGAACGCAATCATCAAACTTAATTAAAAAAGTCATTTAAGCCTTTTCACAGTGAGATCTATGCGATATGGCCGAGAAATGTAATTTTGATGTTAACTCCCAAACCGCTGCGCAGAAGTCAACCAAACTTCACCCAATAGTGTATTGTATCACAATCTAGTAGTTACATTTGGAAATTTGGTTCTTGGACATTTGATTTGAGCGCAATCCTCAAACTTAGGTCAAAAAAGCCATTTAAGCCTTTTCACAGTGAGATCTATGCGATATGGCCGAGAAATGTAATTTTGATGTTAACTCCCAAACCGCTGCGCAGAAGTCAACCAAACTTCACCCAATAGTGTATTGTATCACAATCTAGTAGTTACATTTGAAAATTTTGTTCTAGGACATTTTGTTTGAAAGCAATCATCAAACTTAATTAAAAAAGTCATTTAAGCCTTTTCACAGTGAGATCTATGCGATATGGCCGAGAAATGTAATTTTGATGTTAACTCCCAAACCGCTGCGCAGAAGTCAACCAAACTTCACCCAATAGTGTATTTTATCACAATCTAGTAGTTACATTTGGAAATTTAGTTCTAGGACATTTGATTTGAGCGCAATCATTAAACTTAATTAAAAAAGTCATTTAAGCCTTTTCACAGTGAGATCTATGCGATATGGCCGAGAAATGTAATTTTGATGTTAACTCCCAAACCGCTGCGCAGAAGTCAACCAAACTTCACCCAATAGTGTATTGTATCACATTCTAGTAGTTACATTTGAAAATTTCGTTCTAGGACATTTGGTTTGAGCGCAATCATTAAACTTAGGTCAAAAAAGCCATTTAAGCCTTTTCACAGTGAGATCTATGCGATATGGCCGAGAAATGTAATTTTGATGTTAACTCCCAAACCGCTGCGCAGAAGTCAACCAAACTTCACCCAATAGTGTATTGTATCACAATCTAGTAGTTACATTTGAAAATTTTGTTCTAGGAAATTTTGTTTGAGCGCAATCATCAAACTTAATTAAAAAAGTCATTTAAGCCTTTTCACAGTGAGATCTATGCGATATGGCCGAGAAATGTAATTTTGATGTTAACTCCCAAACCGCTGCGCAGAAGTCAACCAAACTTCACCCATTAGTGTATTGTATCACAATCTAGTAGTTACATGTGAAAATTTGGTTCTAGGACATTTGATTTGAGCGCAATCCTCAAACTTAGGTCAAAAAAGCCATTTAAGCCTTTTCACAGTGAGATCTATGCGATATGGCCGAGAAATGTAATTTTGATGTTAACTCCCAAACCGCTGCGCAGAAGTCAACCAAACTTCACCCAATAGTGTATTGTATCATATTCTAGTAGTTACATTTGAAAATTTCGTTCTAGGACATTTGGTTTGAGCGCAATCATTAAACTTAGGTCAAAAAAGCCATTTAAGCCTTTTCACAGTGAGATCTATGCGATATGGCCGAGAAATGTAATTTTGATGTTAACTCCCAAACCGCTGCGCAGAAGTCAACCAAACTTCACCCAATAGTGTATTGTATCACAATCTAGTAGTTACATTTGGAAATTTGGTTCTTGGACATTTGATTTGAGCGCAATCCTCAAACTTAGGTCAAAAAAGCCATTTAAGCCTTTTCACAGTGAGATCTATGCGATATGGCCGAGAAATGTAATTTTGATGTTAACTCCCAAACCGCTGCGCAGAAGTCAACCAAACTTCACCCAATAGTGTATTGTATCACAATCTAGTAGTTACATTTGAAAATTTTGTTCTAGGAAATTTTGTTTGAGCGCAATCATCAAACTTAATTAAAAAAAGTCATTTAAGCCTTTTCACAGTGAGATCTATGCGATATGGCCGAGAAATGTAATTTTGATGTTAACTCCCAAACCGCTGCGCAGAAGTCAACCAAACTTCACCCATTAGTGTATTGTATCACAATCTAGTAGTTACATGTGAAAATTTGGTTCTAGGACATTTGATTTGAGCGCAATCCTCAAACTTAGGTCAAAAAAGCCATTTAAGCCTTTTCACAGTGAGATCTATGCGATATGGCCGAGAAATGTAATTTTGATGTTAACTCCCAAACCGCTGCGCAGAAGTCAACCAAACTTCACCCAATAGTGTATTGTATCACATTCTAGTAGTTACATTTGAAAATTTCGTTCTAGGACATTTGGTTTGAGCGCAATCATCAAACTTAATTAAAAAAGTCATTTAAGCCTTTTCACAGTGAGATCTATGCGATATGGCCGAGAAATGTAATTTTGATGTTAACTCCCAAACCTCTGCGCAGAAGTCAACCAAACTTCACCCATTAGTGTATTGTATCACAATCTAGTAGTTACATGTGGAAATTTTGTTCTAGGACATTTGATTTGAGCGCAATCCTCAAACTTAGGTCAAAAAAGCCATTTAAGCCTTTTCACAGTGAGATCTATGCGATATGGCCGAGAAATGTAATTTTGATGTTAACTCCCAAACCGCTGCGCAGAAGTCAACCAAACTTCACCCAATAGTGTATTGTATCACATTCTAGTAGTTACATTTGAAAATTTCGTTCTAGGACATTTGGTTTGAGCGCAATCTTTAAACTTAGGTCAAAAAAGCCATTTAAGCCTTTTCACAGTGAGATCTATGCGATATGGCCGAGAAATGTAATTTTGATGTTAACTCCCAAACCGCTGCGCAGAAGTCAACCAAACTTCACCCAGTAGTGTATTGTATCACAATCTAGTAGTTACATTTGAAAATTTTGTTCTAGTACATTTTGTTTGAACGCAATCATCAAACTTAATTAAAAAAGTCATTTAAGCCTTTTCACAGTGAGATCTATGCGATATGGCCGAGAAATGTAATTTTGATGTTAACTCCCAAACCGCTGCGCAGAAGTCAACCAAACTTCACCCAATAGTGTATTGTATCACAATCTAGTAGTTACATTTGGAAATTTGGTTCTTGGACATTTGATTTGAGCGCAATCCTCAAACTTAGGTCAAAAAAGCCATTTAAGCCTTTTCACAGTGAGATCTATGCGATATGGCCGAGAAATGTAATTTTGATGTTAACTCCCAAACCGCTGCGCAGAAGTCAACCAAACTTCACCCATTAGTGTATTGTATCACAATCTAGTAGTTACATGTGAAAATTTGGTTCTAGGACATTTGATTTGAGCGCAATCCTCAAACTTAGGTCAAAAAAGCCATTTAAGCCTTTTCACAGTGAGATCTATGCGATATGGCCGAGAAATGTAATTTTGATGTTAACTCCCAAACCGCTGCGCAGAAGTCAACCAAACTTCACCCAATAGTGTATTGTATCACATTCTAGTAGTTACATTTGAAAATTTCGTTCTAGGACATTTGGTTTGAGCGCAATCATCAAACTTAATTAAAAAAGTCATTTAAGCCTTTTCACAGTGAGATCTATGCGATATGGCCGAGAAATGTAATTTTGATGTTAACTCCCAAACCTCTGCGCAGAAGTCAACCAAACTTCACCCATTAGTGTATTGTATCACAATCTAGTAGTTACATGTGGAAATTTTGTTCTAGGACATTTGATTTGAGCGCAATCCTCAAACTTAGGTCAAAAAAGCCATTTAAGCCTTTTCACAGTGAGATCTATGCGATATGGCCGAGAAATGTAATTTTGATGTTAACTCCCAAACCGCTGCGCAGAAGTCAACCAAACTTCACCCAATAGTGTATTGTATCACATTCTAGTAGTTACATTTGAAAATTTCGTTCTAGGACATTTGGTTTGAGCGCAATCTTTAAACTTAGGTCAAAAAAGCCATTTAAGCCTTTTCACAGTGAGATCTATGCGATATGGCCGAGAAATGTAATTTTGATGTTAACTCCCAAACCGCTGCGCAGAAGTCAACCAAACTTCACCCAGTAGTGTATTGTATCACAATCTAGTAGTTACATTTGAAAATTTTGTTCTAGTACATTTTGTTTGAACGCAATCATCAAACTTAATTAAAAAAGTCATTTAAGCCTTTTCACAGTGAGATCTATGCGATATGGCCGAGAAATGTAATTTTGATGTTAACTCCCAAACCGCTGCGCAGAAGTCAACCAAACTTCACCCAATAGTGTATTGTATCACAATCTAGTAGTTACATTTGGAAATTTGGTTCTTGGACATTTGATTTGAGCGCAATCCTCAAACTTAGGTCAAAAAAGCCATTTAAGCCTTTTCACAGTGAGATCTATGCGATATGGCCGAGAAATGTAATTTTGATGTTAACTCCCAAACCGCTGCGCAGAAGTCAACCAAACTTCACCCAATAGTGTATTGTATCACAATCTAGTAGTTACATTTGAAAATTTTGTTCTAGGACATTTTGTTTGAACGCAATCATCAAACTTAATTAAAAAAGTCATTTAAGCCTTTTCACAGTGAGATCTATGCGATATGGCCGAGAAATGTAATTTTGATGTTAACTCCCAAACCGCTGCGCAGAAGTCAACCAAACTTCACCCAATAGTGTATTTTATCACAATCTAGTAGTTACAATTGGAAATTTAGTTCTAGGACATTTGATTTGAGCGCAATCATTAAACTTAATTTAAAAAGTCATTTAAGCCTTTTCACAGTGAGATCTATGCGATATGGCCGAGAAATGTAATTTTGATGTTAACTCCCAAACCGCTGCGCAGAAGTCAACCAAACTTCACCCATTAGTGTATTGTATCACAATCTAGTAATTACATGTGGAAATTTGGTTCTAGGACATTTGATTTGAGCGCAATCCTCAAACTTAGGTCAAAAAAGCCATTTAAGCCTTTTCACAGTGAGATCTATGCGATATGGCCGAGAAATGTAATTTTGATGTTAACTCCCAAACCGCTGCGCAGAAGTCAACCAAACTTCACCCAATAGTGTATTGTATCACAATCTAGTAGTTACATTTGAAAATTTTGTTCTATGACATTTTGTTTGAACGCAATCATCAAACTTAATTAAAAAAGTCATTTAAGCCTTTTCACAGTGAGATCTATGCGATATGGCCGAGAAATGTAATTTTGATGTTAACTCCCAAACCGCTGCGCAGAAGTCAACCAAACTTCACCCATTAGTGTATTGTATCACAATCTAGTAGTTACATGTGGAAATTTGGTTATTGGACATTTGGTTTGAGCGCAATCATTAAACTTAGGTCAAAAAAGCCATTTAAGCCTTTTCACAGTGAGATCTATGCGATATGGCCGAGAAATGTAATTTTGATGTTAACTCCCAAACCGCTGCGCAGAAGTCAACCAAACTTCACCTAATAGTGTATTGTATCACAATCTAGTAGTTACATTTGAAAATTTTGTTCTAGGAAATTTTGTTTGAGCGCAATCATCAAACTTAATTAAAAAAGTCATTTAAGCCTTTTCACAGTGAGATCTATGCGATATGGCCGAGAAATGTAATTTTGATGTTAACTCCCAAACCTCTGCGCAGAAGTCAACCAAACTTCACCCATTAGTGTATTGTATCACAATCTAGTAGTTACATGTGGAAATTTTGTTCTAGGACATTTGATTTGAGCGCAATCCTCAAACTTAGGTCAAAAAAGCCATTTAAGCCTTTTCACAGTGAGATCTATGCGATATGGCCGAGAAATGTAATTTTGATGTTAACTCCCAAACCGCTGCGCAGAAGTCAACCAAACTTCACCCAATAGTGTATTGTATCACATTCTAGTAGTTACATTTGAAAATTTCGTTCTAGGACATTTGGTTTGAGCGCAATCTTTAAACTTAGGTCAAAAAAGCCATTTAAGCCTTTTCACAGTGAGATCTATGCGATATGGCCGAGAAATGTAATTTTGATGTTAACTCCCAAACCGCTGCGCAGAAGTCAACCAAACTTCACCCAATAGTGTATTGTATCACAATCTAGTAGTTACATTTGAAAATTTTGTTCTAGGACATTTTGTTTGAACGCAATCATCAAACTTAATTAAAAAAGTCATTTAAGCCTTTTCACAGTGAGATCTATGCGATATGGCCGAGAAATGTAATTTTGATGTTAACTCCCAAACCGCTGCGCAGAAGTCAACCAAACTTCACCCAATAGTGTATTGTATCACATTCTAGTAGTTACATTTGAAAATTTCGTTCAAGGACATTTGGTTTGAGCGCAATCTTTAAACTTAGGTCAAAAAAGCCATTTAAGCCTTTTCACAGTGAGATCTATGCGATATGGCCGAGAAATGTAATTTTGATGTTAACTCCCAAACCGCTGCGCAGAAGTCAACCAAACTTCACCCAATAGTGTATTGTATCACAATCTAGTAGTTACATTTGAAAATTTTGTTCTAGGACATTTTGTTTGAACGCAATCATCAAACTTAATTAAAAAAGTCATTTAAGCCTTTTCACAGTGAGATCTATGCGATATGGCCGAAAAATGTAATTTTGATGTTAACTCCCAAACCGCTGCGCAGAAGTCAACCAAACTTCACCCAATAGTGTATTGTATCACAATCTAGTAGTTACATTTGGAAATTTGGTTCTTGGACATTTGATTTGAGCGCAATCCTCAAACTTAGGTCAAAAAAGCCATTTAAGCCTTTTCACAGTGAGATCTATGCGATATGGCCGAGAAATGTAATTTTGATGTTAACTCCCAAACCGCTGCGCAGAAGTCAACCAAACTTCACCCAATAGTGTATTGTATCACAATCTAGTAGTTACATTTGAAAATTTTGTTCTAGGACATTTTGTTTGAACGCAATCATCAAACTTAATTAAAAAAGTCATTTAAGCCTTTTCACAGTGAGATCTATGCGATATGGCCGAGAAATGTAATTTTGATGTTAACTCCCAAACCGCTGCGCAGAAGTCAACCAAACTTCACCCATTAGTGTATTGTATCACAATCTAGTAGTTACATGTGGAAATTTGGTTATTGGACATTTGGTTTGAGCGCAATCATTAAACTTAGGTCAAAAAAGCCATTTAAGCCTTTTCACAGTGAGATCTATGCGATATGGCCGAGAAATGTAATTTTGATGTTAACTCCCAAACCGCTGCGCAGAAGTCAACCAAACTTCACCCAATAGTGTATTGTATCACAATCTAGTAGTTACATTTGAAAATTTTGTTCTAGGAAATTTTGTTTGAGCGCAATCATCAAACTTAATTAAAAAAGTCATTTAAGCCTTTTCACAGTGAGATCTATGCGATATGGCCGAGAAATGTAATTTTGATGTTAACTCCCAAACCGCTGCGCAGAAGTCAACCAAACTTCACCCATTAGTGTATTGTATCACAATCTAGTAGTTACATGTGAAAATTTCGTTCTAGGACATTTTGTTTGAACGCAATCATCAAACTTAATTAAAAAAGTCATTTAAGCCTTTTCACAGTGAGATCTATGCGATATGGCCGAGAAATGTAATTTTGATGTTAACTCCCAAACCGCTGCGCAGAAGTCAACCAAACTTCACCCAATAGTGTATTGTATCACATTCTAGTAGTTACATTTGGAAATTTGGTTTTTGGACATTTGGTTTGAGCGCAATCCTCAAACTTAGGTCAAAAAAGCCATTTAAGCCTTTTCACAGTGAGATCTATGCGATATGGCCGAGAAATGTAATTTTGATGTTAACTCCCAAACCGCTGCGCAGAAGTCAACCAAACTTCACCCAATAGTGTATTGTATCACAATCTAGTAGTTACATTTGAAAATTTTGTTCTAGGACATTTGGTTTGAGCGCAATCTTTAAACTTAATTAAAAAAGTCATTTAAGCCTTTTCACAGTGAGATCTATGCGATATGGCCGAGAAATGTAATTTTGATGTTAACTCCCAAACCGCTGCGCAGAAGTCAACCAAACTTCACCCATTAGTGTATTGTATCACAATCTAGTAGTTACATGTGAAAATTTGGTTCTAGGACATTTGATTTGAGCGCAATCCTCAAACTTAGGTCAAAAAAGCCATTTAAGCCTTTTCACAGTGAGATCTATGCGATATGGCCGAGAAATGTAATTTTGATGTTAACTCCCAAACCGCTGCGCAGAAGTCAACCAAACTTCACCCAAGAGTGTATTGTATCACAATCTAGTAGTTACATTTGAAAATTTTGTTCTATGACATTTTGTTTGAACGCAATCATCAAACTTAATTAAAAAAGTCATTTAAGCCTTTTCACAGTGAGATCTATGCGATATGGCCGAGAAATGTAATTTTGATGTTAACTCCCAAACCGCTGCGCAGAAGTCAACCAAACTTCACCCATTAGTGTATTGTATCACAATCTAGTAGTTACATGTGGAAATTTGGTTATTGGACATTTGGTTTGAGCGCAATCATTAAACTTAGGTCAAAAAAGCCATTTAAGCCTTTTCACAGTGAGATCTATGCGATATGGCCGAGAAATGTAATTTTGATGTTAACTCCCAAACCGCTGCGCAGAAGTCAACCAAACTTCACCCAATAGTGTATTGTATCACAATCTAGTAGTTACATTTGAAAATTTTGTTCTAGGAAATTTTGTTTGAGCGCAATCATCAAACTTAATTAAAAAAGTCATTTAAGCCTTTTCACAGTGAGATCTATGCGATATGGCCGAGAAATGTAATTTTGATGTTAACTCCCAAACCGCTGCGCAGAAGTCAACCAAACTTCACCCAATAGTGTATTGTATCACAATCTAGTAGTTACATTTGGAAATTTGGTTCTTGGACATTTGATTTGAGCGCAATCCTCAAACTTAGGTCAAAAAAGCCATTTAAGCCTTTTCACAGTGAGATCTATGCGATATGGCCGAGAAATGTAATTTTGATGTTAACTCCCAAACCGCTGCGCAGAAGTCAACCAAACTTCACCCAATAGTGTATTGTATCACAATCTAGTAGTTACATTTGAAAATTTTGTTCTAGGACATTTTGTTTGAACGCAATCATCAAACTTAATTAAAAAAGTCATTTAAGCCTTTTCACAGTGAGATCTATGCGATATGGCCGAGAAATGTAATTTTGATGTTAACTCCCAAACCGCTGCGCAGAAGTCAACCAAACTTCACCCATTAGTGTATTGTATCACAATCTAGTAGTTACATGTGGAAATTTGGTTCTTGGACATTTGATTTGAGCGCAATCCTCAAACTTAGGTCAAAAAAGCCATTTAAGCCTTTTCACAGTGAGATCTATGCGATATGGCCGAGAAATGTAATTTTGATGTTAACTCCCAAACCGCTGCGCAGAAGTCAACCAAACTTCACCCAATAGTGTATTGTATCACAATCTAGTAGTTACATTTGAAAATTTTGTTCTAGGAAATTTTGTTTGAGCGCAATCATCAAACTTAATTAAAAAAGTCATTTAAGCCTTTTCACAGTGAGATCTATGCGATATGGCCGAGAAATGTAATTTTGATGTTAACTCCCAAACCGCTGCGCAGAAGTCAACCAAACTTCACCCATTAGTGTATTGTATCACAATCTAGTAGTTACATGTGAAAATTTTGTTCTAGGACATTTTGTTTGAACGCAATCATCAAACTTAATTAAAAAAGTCATTTAAGCCTTTTCACAGTGAGATCTATGCGATATGGCCGAGAAATGTAATTTTGATGTTAACTCCCAAACCGCTGCGCAGAAGTCAACCAAACTTCACCTAATAGTGTATTGTATCACAATCTAGTAGTTACATTTGAAAATTTTGTTCTAGGAAATTTTGTTTGAGCGCAATCATCAAACTTAATTAAAAAAGTCATTTAAGCCTTTTCACAGTGAGATCTATGCGATATGGCCGAGAAATGTAATTTTGATGTTAACTCCCAAACCTCTGCGCAGAAGTCAACCAAACTTCACCCATTAGTGTATTGTATCACAATCTAGTAGTTACATGTGGAAATTTTGTTCTAGGACATTTGATTTGAGCGCAATCCTCAAACTTAGGTCAAAAAAGCCATTTAAGCCTTTTCACAGTGAGATCTATGCGATATGGCCGAGAAATGTAATTTTGATGTTAACTCCCAAACCGCTGCGCAGAAGTCAACCAAACTTCACCCAATAGTGTATTGTATCACATTCTAGTAGTTACATTTGAAAATTTCGTTCTAGGACATTTGGTTTGAGCGCAATCTTTAAACTTAGGTCAAAAAAGCCATTTAAGCCTTTTCACAGTGAGATCTATGCGATATGGCCGAGAAATGTAATTTTGATGTTAACTCCCAAACCGCTGCGCAGAAGTCAACCAAACTTCACCCAATAGTGTATTGTATCACAATCTAGTAGTTACATTTGAAAATTTTGTTCTAGGACATTTTGTTTGAACGCAATCATCAAACTTAATTAAAAAAGTCATTTAAGCCTTTTCACAGTGAGATCTATGCGATATGGCCGAGAAATGTAATTTTGATGTTAACTCCCAAACCGCTGCGCAGAAGTCAACCAAACTTCACCCAATAGTGTATTGTATCACATTCTAGTAGTTACATTTGAAAATTTCGTTCTAGGACATTTGGTTTGAGCGCAATCTTTAAACTTAGGTCAAAAAAGCCATTTAAGCCTTTTCACAGTGAGATCTATGCGATATGGCCGAGAAATGTAATTTTGATGTTAACTCCCAAACCGCTGCGCAGAAGTCAACCAAACTTCACCCAATAGTGTATTGTATCACAATCTAGTAGTTACATTTGAAAATTTTGTTCTAGGACATTTTGTTTGAACGCAATCATCAAACTTAATTAAAAAAGTCATTTAAGCCTTTTCACAGTGAGATCTATGCGATATGGCCGAGAAATGTAATTTTGATGTTAACTCCCAAACCGCTGCGCAGAAGTCAACCAAACTTCACCCAATAGTGTATTGTATCACAATCTAGTAGTTACATTTGGAAATTTGGTTCTTGGACATTTGATTTGAGCGCAATCCTCAAACTTAGGTCAAAAAAGCCATTTAAGCCTTTTCACAGTGAGATCTATGCGATATGGCCGAGAAATGTAATTTTGATGTTAACTCCCAAACCGCTGCGCAGAAGTCAACCAAACTTCACCCAATAGTGTATTGTATCACAATCTAGTAGTTACATTTGAAAATTTTGTTCTAGGACATTTTGTTTGAACGCAATCATCAAACTTAATTAAAAAAGTCATTTAAGCCTTTTCACAGTGAGATCTATGCGATATGGCCGAGAAATGTAATTTTGATGTTAACTCCCAAACCGCTGCGCAGAAGTCAACCAAACTTCACCCATTAGTGTATTGTATCACAATCTAGTAGTTACATGTGGAAATTTGGTTATTGGACATTTGGTTTGAGCGCAATCATTAAACTTAGGTCAAAAAAGCCATTTAAGCCTTTTCACAGTGAGATCTATGCGATATGGCCGAGAAATGTAATTTTGATGTTAACTCCCAAACCGCTGCGCAGAAGTCAACCAAACTTCACCCAATAGTGTATTGTATCACAATCTAGTAGTTACATTTGAAAATTTTGTTCTAGGAAATTTTGTTTGAGCGCAATCATCAAACTTAATTAAAAAAGTCATTTAAGCCTTTTCACAGTGAGATCTATGCGATATGGCCGAGAAATGTAATTTTGATGTTAACTCCCAAACCGCTGCGCAGAAGTCAACCAAACTTCACCCATTAGTGTATTGTATCACAATCTAGTAGTTACATGTGAAAATTTTGTTCTAGGACATTTTGTTTGAACGCAATCATCAAACTTAATTAAAAAAGTCATTTAAGCCTTTTCACAGTGAGATCTATGCGATATGGCCGAGAAATGTAATTTTGATGTTAACTCCCAAACCGCTGCGCAGAAGTCAACCAAACTTCACCCAATAGTGTATTGTATCACATTCTAGTAGTTACATTTGGAAATTTGGTTTTTGGACATTTGGTTTGAGCGCAATCCTCAAACTTAGGTCAAAAAAGCCATTTAAGCCTTTTCACAGTGAGATCTATGGGATATGGCCGAGAAATGTAATTTTGATGTTAACTCCCAAACCGCTGCGCAGAAGTCAACCAAACTTCACCCAATATTGTATTGTATCACAATCTAGTAGTTACATTTGAAAATTTTGTTCTAGGACATTTGGTTTGAGCGCAATCTTTAAACTTAATTAAAAAAGTCATTTAAGCCTTTTCACAGTGAGATCTATGCGATATGGCCGAGAAATGTAATTTTGATGTTAACTCCCAAACCGCTGCGCAGAAGTCAACCAAACTTCACCCATTAGTGTATTGTATCACAATCTAGTAGTTACATGTGAAAATTTGGTTCTAGGACATTTGATTTGAGCGCAATCCTCAAACTTAGGTCAAAAAAGCCATTTAAGCCTTTTCACAGTGAGATCTATGCGATATGGCCGAGAAATGTAATTTTGATGTTAACTCCCAAACCGCTGCGCAGAAGTCAACCAAACTTCACCCAATAGTGTATTGTATCACATTCTAGTAGTTACATTTGAAAATTTCGTTCTAGGACATTTGGTTTGAGCGCAATCATTAAACTTAGATCAAAAAAGCCATTTAAGCCTTTTCACAGTGTGATCTATGCGATATGGCCGAGAAATGTAATTTTGATGTTAACTCCCAAACCGCTGCGCAGAAGTCAACCAAACTTCACCCAATAGTGTATTGTATCACATTCTAGTAGTTACATTTGAAAATTTCGTTCTAGGACATTTGGTTTGAGCGCAATCTTTAAACTTAGGTCAAAAAAGCCATTTAAGCCTTTTCACAGTGAGATCTATGCGATATGGCCGAGAAATGTAATTTTGATGTTAACTCCCAAACCGCTGCGCAGAAGTCAACCAAACTTCACCCAATAGTGTATTGTATCACAATCTAGTAGTTACATTTGAAAATTTTGTTCTAGGACATTTTGTTTGAACGCAATCATCAAACTTAATTAAAAAAGTCATTTAAGCCTTTTCACAGTGAGATCTATGCGATATGGCCGAGAAATGTAATTTTGATGTTAACTCCCAAACCGCTGCGCAGAAGTCAACCAAACTTCACCAAATAGTGTATTTTATCACAATCTAGTAGTTACATTTAGAAATTTAGTTCTAGGACATTTGATTTGAGCGCAATCATTAAACTTAATTAAAAAAGTCATTTAAGCCTTTTCACAGTGAGATCTATGCGATATGGCCGAGAAATGTAATTTTGATGTTAACTCCCAAACCGCTGCGCAGAAGTCAACCAAACTTCACCCATTAGTGTATTGTATCACAATCTAGTAATTACATGTGGAAATTTGGTTCTAGGACATTTGATTTGAGCGCAATCCTCAAACTTAGGTCAAAAAAGCCATTTAAGCCTTTTCACAGTGAGCTCTATGCGATATGGCCGAGAAATGTAATTTTGATGTTAACTCCCAAACCGCTGCGCAGAAGTCAACCAAACTTCACCCAAGAGTGTATTGTATCACAATCTAGTAGTTACATTTGAAAATTTTGTTCTATGACATTTTGTTTGAACGCAATCATCAAACTTAATTAAAAAAGTCATTTAAGCCTTTTCACAGTGAGATCTATGCGATATGGCCGAGAAATGTAATTTTGATGTTAACTCCCAAACCGCTGCGCAGAAGTCAACCAAACTTCACCCAATAGTGTATTGTATCACAATCTAGTAGTTACATTTGAAAATTTTGTTCTAGGAAATTTTGTTTGAGCGCAATCATCAAACTTAATTAAAAAAGTCATTTAAGCCTTTTCACAGTGAGATCTATGCGATATGGCCGAGAAATGTAATTTTGATGTTAACTCCCAAACCGCTGCGCAGAAGTCAACCAAACTTCACCCAATAGTGTATTGTATCACAATCTAGTAGTTACATTTGAAAATTTTGTTCTAGGAAATTTTGTTTGAGCGCAATCATCAAACTTAATTAAAAAAGTCATTTAAGCCTTTTCACAGTGAGATCTATGCGATATGGCCGAGAAATGTAATTTTGATGTTAACTCCCAAACCGCTGCGCAGAAGTCAACCAAACTTCACCCATTAGTGTATTGTATCACAATCTAGTAGTTACATGTGAAAATTTTGTTCTAGGACATTTTGTTTGAACGCAATCATCAAACTTAATTAAAAAAGTCATTTAAGCCTTTTCACAGTGAGATCTATGCGATATGGCCGAGAAATGTAATTTTGATGTTAACTCCCAAACCGCTGCGCAGAAGTCAACCAAACTTCACCCAATAGTGTATTGTATCACATTTTAGTAGTTACATTTGGAAATTTGGTTTTTGGACATTTGGTTTGAGCGCAATCCTCAAACTTAGGTCAAAAAAGCCATTTAAGCCTTTTCACAGTGAGATCTATGCGATATGGCCGAGAAATGTAATTTTGATGTTAACTCCCAAACCGCTGCGCAGAAGTCAACCAAACTTCACCCAATAGTGTATTGTATCACAATCTAGTAGTTACATTTGAAAATTTTGTTCTAGGACATTTGGTTTGAGCGCAATCTTTAAACTTAATTAAAAAAGTCATTTAAGCCTTTTCACAGTGAGATCTATGCGATATGGCCGAGAAATGTAATTTTGATGTTAACTCCCAAACCGCTGCGCAGAAGTCAACCAAACTTCACCCATTAGTGTATTGTATCACAATCTAGTAGTTACATGTGAAAATTTGGTTCTAGGACATTTGATTTGAGCGCAATCCTCAAACTTAGGTCAAAAAAGCCATTTAAGCCTTTTCACAGTGAGATCTATGCGATATGGCCGAGAAATGTAATTTTGATGTTAACTCCCAAACCGCTGCGCAGAAGTCAACCAAACTTCACCCAATAGTGTATTGTATCACATTCTAGTAGTTACATTTGAAAATTTCGTTCTAGGACATTTGGTTTGAGCGCAATCATTAAACTTAGGTCAAAAAAGCCATTTAAGCCTTTTCACAGTGAGATCTATGCGATATGGCCGAGAAATGTAATTTTGATGTTAACTCCCAAACCGCTGCGCAGAAGTCAACCAAACTTCACCCAATAGTGTATTGTATCACATTCTAGTAGTTACATTTGAAAATTTCGTTCTAGGACATTTGGTTTGAGCGCAATCTTTAAACTTAGGTCAAAAAAGCCATTTAAGCCTTTTCACAGTGAGATCTATGCGATATGGCCGAGAAATGTAATTTTGATGTTAACTCCCAAACCGCTGCGCAGAAGTAAACCAAACTTCACCCAATAGTGTATTGTATCACAATCTAGTAGTTACATTTGAAAATTTTGTTCTAGGACATTTTGTTTGAACGCAATCATCAAACTTAATTAAAAAAGTCATTTAAGCCTTTTCACAGTGAGATCTATGCGATATGGCCGAGAAATGTAATTTTGATGTTAACTCCCAAACCGCTGCGCAGAAGTCAACCAAACTTCACCAAATAGTGTATTTTATCACAATCTAGTAGTTACATTTGGAAATTTAGTTCTAGGACATTTGATTTGAGCGCAATCATTAAACTTAATTAAAAAAGTCATTTAAGCCTTTTCACAGTGAGATCTATGCGATATGGCCGAGAAATGTAATTTTGATGTTAACTCCCAAACCGCTGCGCAGAAGTCAACCAAACTTCACCCATTAGTGTATTGTATCACAATCTAGTAATTACATGTGGAAATTTGGTTCTAGGACATTTGATTTGAGCGCAATCCTCAAACTTAGGTCAAAAAAGCCATTTAAGCCTTTTCACAGTGAGATCTATGCGATATGGCCGAGAAATGTAATTTTGATGTTAACTCCCAAACCGCTGCGCAGAAGTCAACCAAACTTCACCCAAGAGTGTATTGTATCACAATCTAGTAGTTACATTTGAAAATTTTGTTCTATGACATTTTGTTTGAACGCAATCATCAAACTTAATTAAAAAAGTCATTTAAGCCTTTTCACAGTGAGATCTATGCGATATGGCCGAGAAATGTAATTTTGATGTTAACTCCCAAACCGCTGCGCAGAAGTCAACCAAACTTCACCCAATAGTGTATTGTATCACAATCTAGTAGTTACATTTGGAAATTTGGTTCTTGGACATTTGATTTGAGCGCAATCCTCAAACTTAGGTCAAAAAAGCCATTTAAGCCTTTTCACAGTGAGATCTATGCGATATGGCCGAGAAATGTAATTTTGATGTTAACTCCCAAACCGCTGCGCAGAAGTCAACCAAACTTCACCCAATAGTGTATTGTATCACAATCTAGTAGTTACATTTGAAAATTTTGTTCTAGGACATTTTGTTTGAACGCAATCATCAAACTTAATTAAAAAAGTCATTTAAGCCTTTTCACAGTGAGATCTATGCGATATGGCCGAGAAATGTAATTTTGATGTTAACTCCCAAACCGCTGCGCAGAAGTCAACCAAACTTCACCCAATAGTGTATTGTATCACAATCTAGTAGTTACATTTGAAAATTTTGTTCTAGGAAATTTTGTTTGAGCGCAATCATCAAACTTAATTAAAAAAGTCATTTAAGCCTTTTCACAGTGAGATCTATGCGATATGGCCGAGAAATGTAATTTTGATGTTAACTCCCAAACCGCTGCGCAGAAGTCAACCAAACTTCACCCATTAGTGTATTGTATCACAATCTAGTAGTTACATGTGAAAATTTTGTTCTAGGACATTTTGTTTGAACGCAATCATCAAACTTAATTAAAAAAGTCATTTAAGCCTTTTCACAGTGAGATCTATGCGATATGGCCGAGAAATGTAATTTTGATGTTAACTCCCAAACCGCTGCGCAGAAGTCAACCAAACTTCACCCAATAGTGTATTGTATCACATTCTAGTAGTTACATTTGGAAATTTGGTTTTTGGACATTTGGTTTGAGCGCAATCCTCAAACTTAGGTCAAAAAAGCCATTTAAGCCTTTTCACAGTGAGATCTATGCGATATGGCCGAGAAATGTAATTTTGATGTTAACTCCCAAACCGCTGCGCAGAAGTCAACCAAACTTCACCCAATAGTGTATTGTATCACAATCTAGTAGTTACATTTGAAAATTTTGTTCTAGGACATTTGGTTTGAGCGCAATCTTTAAACTTAATTAAAAAAGTCATTTAAGCCTTTTCACAGTGAGATCTATGCGATATGGCCGAGAAATGTAATTTTGATGTTAACTCCCAAACCGCTGCGCAGAAGTCAACCAAACTTCACCCATTAGTGTATTGTATCACAATCTAGTAGTTACATGTGAAAATTTGGTTCTAGGACATTTGATTTGAGCGCAATCCTCAAACTTAGGTCAAAAAAGCCATTTAAGCCTTTTCACAGTGAGATCTATGCGATATGGCCGAGAAATGTAATTTTGATGTTAACTCCCAAACCGCTGCGCAGAAGTCAACCAAACCACCCAATAGTGTATTGTATCACATTCTAGTAGTTACATTTGAAAATTTCGTTCTAGGACATTTGGTTTGAGCGCAATCATTAAACTTAGGTCAAAAAAGCCATTTAAGCCTTTTCACAGTGAGATCTATGCGATATGGCCGAGAAATGTAATTTTGATGTTAACTCCCAAACCGCTGCGCAGAAGTCAACCAAACTTCACCCAATAGTGTATTGTATCACATTCTAGTAGTTACATTTGAAAATTTCGTTCTAGGACATTTGGTTTGAGCGCAATCTTTAAACTTAGGTCAAAAAAGCCATTTAAGCCTTTTCACAGTGAGATCTATGCGATATGGCCGAGAAATGTAATTTTGATGTTAACTCCCAAACCGCTGCGCAGAAGTCAACCAAACTTCACCCAATAGTGTATTGTATCACAATCTAGTAGTTACATTTGAAAATTTTGTTCTAGGACATTTTGTTTGAACGCAATCATCAAACTTAATTAAAAAAGTCATTTAAGCCTTTTCACAGTGAGATCTATGCGATATGGCCGAGAAATGTAATTTTGATGTTAACTCCCAAACCGCTGCGCAGAAGTCAACCAAACTTCACCCAATAGTGTATTTTATCACAATCTAGTAGTTACATTTGGAAATTTAGTTCTAGGACATTTGATTTGAGCGCAATCATTAAACTTAATTAAAAAAGTCATTTAAGCCTTTTCACAGTGAGATCTATGCGATATGGCCGAGAAATGTAATTTTGATGTTAACTCCCAAACCGCTGCGCAGAAGTCAACCAAACTTCACCCATTAGTGTATTGTATCACAATCTAGTAATTACATGTGGAAATTTGGTTCTAGGACATTTGATTTGAGCGCAATCCTCAAACTTAGGTCAAAAAAGGCATTTAAGCCTTTTCACAGTGAGATCTATGCGATATGGCCGAGAAATGTAATTTTGATGTTAACTCCCAAACCGCTGCGCAGAAGTCAACCAAACTTCACCCAAGAGTGTATTGTATCACAATCTAGTAGTTACATTTGAAAATTTTGTTCTATGACATTTTGTTTGAACGCAATCATCAAACTTAATTAAAAAAGTCATTTAAGCCTTTTCACAGTGAGATCTATGCGATATGGCCGAGAAATGTAATTTTGATGTTAACTCCCAAACCGCTGCGCAGAAGTCAACCAAACTTCACCCATTAGTGTATTGTATCACAATCTAGTAGTTACATGTGGAAATTTGGTTATTGGACATTTGGTTTGAGCGCAATCATTAAACTTAGGTCAAAAAAGCCATTTAAGCCTTTTCACAGTGAGATCTATGCGATATGGCCGAGAAATGTAATTTTGATGTTAACTCCCAAACCGCTGCGCAGAAGTCAACCAAACTTCACCCAATAGTGTATTGTATCACAATCTAGTAGTTACATTTGAAAATTTTGTTCTAGGAAATTTTGTTTGAGCGCAATCATCAAACTTAATTAAAAAAGTCATTTAAGCCTTTTCACAGTGAGATCTATGCGATATGGCCGAGAAATGTAATTTTGATGTTAACTCCCAAACCGCTGCGCAGAAGTCAACCAAACTTCACCCAATAGTGTATTGTATCACAATCTAGTAGTTACATTTGGAAATTTGGTTCTTGGACATTTGATTTGAGCGCAATCCTCAAACTTAGGTCAAAAAAGCCATTTAAGCCTTTTCACAGTGAGATCTATGCGATATGGCCGAGAAATGTAATTTTGATGTTAACTCCCAAACCGCTGCGCAGAAGTCAACCAAACTTCACCCAATAGTGTATTGTATCACAATCTAGTAGTTACATTTGAAAATTTTGTTCTAGGACATTTTGTTTGAACGCAATCATCAAACTTAATTAAAAAAGTCATTTAAGCCTTTTCACAGTGAGATCTATGCGATATGGCCGAGAAATGTAATTTTGATGTTAACTCCCAAACCGCTGCGCAGAAGTCAACCAAACTTCACCCATTAGTGTATTGTATCACAATCTAGTAGTTACATGTGGAAATTTGGTTATTGGACATTTGGTTTGAGCGCAATCATTAAACTTAGGTCAAAAAAGCCATTTAAGCCTTTTCACAGTGAGATCTATGCGATATGGCCGAGAAATGTAATTTTGATGTTAACTCCCAAACCGCTGCGCAGAAGTCAACCAAACTTCACCCAATAGTGTATTGTATCACAATCTAGTAGTTACATTTGAAAATTTTGTTCTAGGAAATTTTGTTTGAGCGCAATCATCAAACTTAATTAAAAAAGTCATTTAAGCCTTTTCACAGTGAGATCTATGCGATATGGCCGAGAAATGTAATTTTGATGTTAACTCCCAAACCGCTGCGCAGAAGTCAACCAAACTTCACCCATTAGTGTATTGTATCACAATCTAGTAGTTACATGTGAAAATTTTGTTCTAGGACATTTTGTTTGAACGCAATCATCAAACTTAATTAAAAAAGTCATTTAAGCCTTTTCACAGTGAGATCTATGCGATATGGCCGAGAAATGTAATTTTGATGTTAACTCCCAAACCGCTGCGCAGAAGTCAACCAAACTTCACCCAATAGTGTATTGTATCACAATCTAGTAGTTACATTTGAAAATTTTGTTCTAGGAAATTTTGTTTGAGCGCAATCATCAAACTTAATTAAAAAAGTCATTTAAGCCTTTTCACAGTGAGATCTATGCGATATGGCCGAGAAATGTAATTTTGATGTTAACTCCCAAACCTCTGCGCAGAAGTCAACCAAACTTCACCCATTAGTGTATTGTATCACAATCTAGTAGTTACATGTGGAAATTTTGTTCTAGGACATTTGATTTGAGCGCAATCCTCAAACTTAGGTCAAAAAAGCCATTTAAGCCTTTTCACAGTGAGATCTATGCGATATGGCCGAGAAATGTAATTTTGATGTTAACTCCCAAACCGCTGCGCAGAAGTCAACCAAACTTCACCCAATAGTGTATTGTATCACATTCTAGTAGTTACATTTGAAAATTTCGTTCTAGGACATTTGGTTTGAGCGCAATCTTTAAACTTAGGTCAAAAAAGCCATTTAAGCCTTTTCACAGTGAGATCTATGCGATATGGCCGAGAAATGTAATTTTGATGTTAACTCCCAAACCGCTGCGCAGAAGTCAACCAAACTTCACCCAATAGTGTATTGTATCACAATCTAGTAGTTACATTTGAAAATTTTGTTCTAGGACATTTTGTTTGAACGCAATCATCAAACTTAATTAAAAAAGTCATTTAAGCCTTTTCACAGTGAGATCTATGCGATATGGCCGAGAAATGTAATTTTGATGTTAACTCCCAAACCGCTGCGCAGAAGTCAACCAAACTTCACCCAATAGTGTATTGTATCACATTCTAGTAGTTACATTTGAAAATTTCGTTCTAGGACATTTGGTTTGAGCGCAATCTTTAAACTTAGGTCAAAAAAGCCATTTAAGCCTTTTCACAGTGAGATCTATGCGATATGGCCGAGAAATGTAATTTTGATGTTAACTCCCAAACCGCTGCGCAGAAGTCAACCAAACTTCACCCAATAGTGTATTGTATCACAATCTAGTAGTTACATTTGAAAATTTTGTTCTAGGACATTTTGTTTGAACGCAATCATCAAACTTAATTAAAAAAGTCATTTAAGCCTTTTCACAGTGAGATCTATGCGATATGGCCGAGAAATGTAATTTTGATGTTAACTCCCAAACCGCTGCGCAGAAGTCAACCAAACTTCACCCAATAGTGTATTGTATCACAATCTAGTAGTTACATTTGGAAATTTGGTTCTTGGACATTTGATTTGAGCGCAATCCTCAAACTTAGGTCAAAAAAGCCATTTAAGCCTTTTCACAGTGAGATCTATGCGATATGGCCGAGAAATGTAATTTTGATGTTAACTCCCAAACCGCTGCGCAGAAGTCAACCAAACTTCACCCAATAGTGTATTGTATCACAATCTAGTAGTTACATTTGAAAATTTTGTTCTAGGACATTTTGTTTGAGCGCAATCTTTAAACTTAATTAAAAAAGTCATTTAAGCCTTTTCACAGTGAGATCTATGCGATATGGCCGAGAAATGTAATTTTGATGTTAACTCCCAAACCGCTGCGCAGAAGTCAACCAAACTTCACCCATTAGTGTATTGTATCACAATCTAGTAGTTACATGTGAAAATTTGGTTCTAGGACATTTGATTTGAGCGCAATCCTCAAACTTAGGTCAAAAAAGCCATTTAAGCCTTTTCACAGTGAGATCTATGCGATATGGCCGAGAAATGTAATTTTGATGTTAACTCCCAAACCGCTGCGCAGAAGTCAACCAAACATCACCCAATAGTGTATTGTATCACATTCTAGTAGTTACATTTGAAAATTTCGTTCTAGGACATTTGGTTTGAGCGCAATCATTAAACTTAGGTCAAAAAAGCCATTTAAGCCTTTTCACAGTGAGATCTATGCGATATGGCCGAGAAATGTAATTTTGATGTTAACTCCCAAACCGCTGCGCAGAAGTCAACCAAACTTCACCCAATAGTGTATTGTATCACATTCTAGTAGTTACATTTGAAAATTTCGTTCTAGGACATTTGGTTTGAGCGCAATCTTTAAACTTAGGTCAAAAAAGCCATTTAAGCCTTTTCACAGTGAGATCTATGCGATATGGCCGAGAAATGTAATTTTGATGTTAACTCCCAAACCGCTGCGCAGAAGTCAACCAAACTTCACCCAATAGTGTATTGTATCACAATCTAGTAGTTACATTTGAAAATTTTGTTCTAGGACATTTTGTTTGAACGCAATCATCAAACTTAATTAAAAAAGTCATTTAAGCCTTTTCACAGTGAGATCTATGCGATATGGCCGAGAAATGTAATTTTGATGTTAACTCCCAAACCGCTGCGCAGAAGTCAACCAAACTTCACCCAATAGTGTATTTTATCACAATCTAGTAGTTACATTTGGAAATTTAGTTCTAGGACATTTGATTTGAGCGCAATCATTAAACTTAATTAAAAAAGTCATTTAAGCCTTTTCACAGTGAGATCTATGCGATATGGCCGAGAAATGTAATTTTGATGTTAACTCCCAAACCGCTGCGCAGAAGTCAACCAAACTTCACCCATTAGTGTATTGTATCACAATCTAGTAATTACATGTGGAAATTTGGTTCTAGGACATTTGATTTGAGCGCAATCCTCAAACTTAGGTCAAAAAAGCCATTTAAGCCTTTTCACAGTGAGATCTATGCGATATGGCCGAGAAATGTAATTTTGATGTTAACTCCCAAACCGCTGCGCAGAAGTCAACCAAACTTCACCCAAGAGTGTATTGTATCACAATCTAGTAGTTACATTTGAAAATTTTGTTCTATGACATTTTGTTTGAACGCAATCATCAAACTTAATTAAAAAAGTCATTTAAGCCTTTTCACAGTGAGATCTATGCGATATGGCCGAGAAATGTAATTTTGATGTTAACTCCCAAACCGCTGCGCAGAAGTCAACCAAACTTCACCCATTAGTGTATTGTATCACAATCTAGTAGTTACATGTGGAAATTTGGTTATTGGACATTTGGTTTGAGCGCAATCATTAAACTTAGGTCAAAAAAGCCATTTAAGCCTTTTCACAGTGAGATCTATGCGATATGGCCGAGAAATGTAATTTTGATGTTAACTCCCAAACCGCTGCGCAGAAGTCAACCAAACTTCACCCAATAGTGTATTGTATCACAATCTAGTAGTTACATTTGAAAATTTTGTTCTAGGAAATTTTGTTTGAGCGCAATCATCAAACTTAATTAAAAAAGTCATTTAAGCCTTTTCACAGTGAGATCTATGCGATATGGCCGAGAAATGTAATTTTGATGTTAACTCCCAAACCGCTGCGCAGAAGTCAACCAAACTTCACCCAATAGTGTATTGTATCACAATCTAGTAGTTACATTTGGAAATTTGGTTCTTGGACATTTGATTTGAGCGCAATCCTCAAACTTAGGTCAAAAAAGCCATTTAAGCCTTTTCACAGTGAGATCTATGCGATATGGCCGAGAAATGTAATTTTGATGTTAACTCCCAAACCGCTGCGCAGAAGTCAACCAAACTTCACCCAATAGTGTATTGTATCACAATCTAGTAGTTACATTTGAAAATTTTGTTCTAGGACATTTTGTTTGAACGCAATCATCAAACTTAATTAAAAAAGTCATTTAAGCCTTTTCACAGTGAGATCTATGCGATATGGCCGAGAAATGTAATTTTGATGTTAACTCCCAAACCGCTGCGCAGAAGTCAACCAAACTTCACCCATTAGTGTATTGTATCACAATCTAGTAGTTACATGTGGAAATTTGGTTATTGGACATTTGGTTTGAGCGCAATCATTAAACTTAGGTCAAAAAAGCCATTTAAGCCTTTTCACAGTGAGATCTATGCGATATGGCCGAGAAATGTAATTTTGATGTTAACTCCCAAACCGCTGCGCAGAAGTCAACCAAACTTCACCCAATAGTGTATTGTATCACAATCTAGTAGTTACATTTGAAAATTTTGTTCTAGGAAATTTTGTTTGAGCGCAATCATCAAACTTAATTAAAAAAGTCATTTAAGCCTTTTCACAGTGAGATCTATGCGATATGGCCGAGAAATGTAATTTTGATGTTAACTCCCAAACCGCTGCGCAGAAGTCAACCAAACTTCACCCATTAGTGTATTGTATCACAATCTAGTAGTTACATGTGAAAATTTTGTTCTAGGACATTTTGTTTGAACGCAATCATCAAACTTAATTAAAAAAGTCATTTAAGCCTTTTCACAGTGAGATCTATGCGATATGGCCGAGAAATGTAATTTTGATGTTAACTCCCAAACCGCTGCGCAGAAGTCAACCAAACTTCACCCAATAGTGTATTGTATCACAATCTAGTAGTTACATTAGAAAATTTTGTTCTAGGAAATTTTGTTTGAGCGCAATCATCAAACTTAATTAAAAAAGTCATTTAAGCCTTTTCACAGTGAGATCTATGCGATATGGCCGAGAAATGTAATTTTGATGTTAACTCCCAAACCTCTGCGCAGAAGTCAACCAAACTTCACCCATTAGTGTATTGTATCACAATCTAGTAGTTACATGTGGAAATTTGGTTCTAGGACATTTGATTTGAGCGCAATCCTCAAACTTAGGTCAAAAAAGCCATTTAAGCCTTTTCACAGTGAGATCTATGCGATATGGCCGAGAAATGTAATTTTGATGTTAACTCCCAAACCGCTGCGCAGAAGTCAACCAAACTTCACCCAATAGTGTATTGTATCACATTCTAGTAGTTACATTTGAAAATTTCGTTCTAGGACATTTGGTTTGAGCGCAATCTTTAAACTTAGGTCAAAAAAGCCATTTAAGCCTTTTCACAGTGAGATCTATGCGATATGGCCGAGAAATGTAATTTTGATGTTAACTCCCAAACCGCTGCGCAGAAGTCAACCAAACTTCACCCAATAGTGTATTGTATCACAATCTAGTAGTTACATTTGAAAATTTTGTTCTAGGACATTTTGTTTGAACGCAATCATCAAACTTAATTAAAAAAGTCATTTAAGCCTTTTCACAGTGAGATCTATGCGATATGGCCGAGAAATGTAATTTTGATGTTAACTCCCAAACCGCTGCGCAGAAGTCAACCAAACTTCACCCAATAGTGTATTGTATCACATTCTAGTAGTTACATTTGAAAATTTCGTTCTAGGACATTTGGTTTGAGCGCAATCTTTAAACTTAGGTCAAAAAAGCCATTTAAGCCTTTTCACAGTGAGATCTATGCGATATGGCCGAGAAATGTAATTTTGATGTTAACTCCCAAACCGCTGCGCAGAAGTCAACCAAACTTCACCCAATAGTGTATTGTATCACAATCTAGTAGTTACATTTGAAAATTTTGTTCTAGGACATTTTGTTTGAACGCAATCATCAAACTTAATTAAAAAAGTCATTTAAGCCTTTTCACAGTGAGATCTATGCGATATGGCCGAGAAATGTAATTTTGATGTTAACTCCCAAACCGCTGCGCAGAAGTCAACCAAACTTCACCCAATAGTGTATTGTATCACATTCTAGTAGTTACATTTGAAAATTTCGTTCTAGGACATTTGGTTTGAGCGCAATCTTTAAACTTAGGTCAAAAAAGCCATTTAAGCCTTTTCACAGTGAGATCTATGCGATATGGCCGAGAAATGTAATTTTGATGTTAACTCCCAAACCGCTGCGCAGAAGTCAACCAAACTTCACCCAATAGTGTATTGTATCACAATCTAGTAGTTACATTTGAAAATTTTGTTCTAGGACATTTTGTTTGAACGCAATCATCAAACTTAATTAAAAAAGTCATTTAAGCCTTTTCACAGTGAGATCTATGCGATATGGCCGAGAAATGTAATTTTGATGTTAACTCCCAAACCGCTGCGCAGAAGTCAACCAAACTTCACCCAATAGTGTATTGTATCACATTCTAGTAGTTACATTTGAAAATTTCGTTCTAGGACATTTGGTTTGAGCGCAATCTTTAAACTTAGGTCAAAAAAGCCATTTAAGCCTTTTCACAGTGAGATCTATGCGATATGGCCGAGAAATGTAATTTTGATGTTAACTCCCAAACCGCTGCGCAGAAGTCAACCAAACTTCACCCAATAGTGTATTGTATCACAATCTAGTAGTTACATTTGAAAATTTTGTTCTAGGACATTTTGTTTGAACGCAATCATCAAACTTAATTAAAAAAGTCATTTAAGCCTTTTCACAGTGAGATCTATGCGATATGGCCGAGAAATGTAATTTTGATGTTAACTCCCAAACCGCTGCGCAGAAGTCAACCAAACTTCACCCAATAGTGTATTGTATCACAATCTAGTAGTTACATTTGGAAATTTGGTTCTTGGACATTTGATTTGAGCGCAATCCTCAAACTTAGGTCAAAAAAGCCATTTAAGCCTTTTCACAGTGAGATCTATGCGATATGGCCGAGAAATGTAATTTTGATGTTAACTCCCAAACCGCTGCGCAGAAGTCAACCAAACTTCACCCAATAGTGTATTGTATCACAATCTAGTAGTTACATTTGAAAATTTTGTTCTAGGACATTTTGTTTGAACGCAATCATCAAACTTAATTAAAAAAGTCATTTAAGCCTTTTCACAGTGAGATCTATGCGATATGGCCGAGAAATGTAATTTTGATGTTAACTCCCAAACCGCTGCGCAGAAGTCAACCAAACTTCACCCATTAGTGTATTGTATCACAATCTAGTAGTTACATGTGGAAATTTGGTTATTGGACATTTGGTTTGAGCGCAATCATTAAACTTAGGTCAAAAAAGCCATTTAAGCCTTTTCACAGTGAGATCTATGCGATATGGCCGAGAAATGTAATTTTGATGTTAACTCCCAAACCGCTGCGCAGAAGTCAACCAAACTTCACCCAATAGTGTATTGTATCACAATCTAGTAGTTACATTTGAAAATTTTGTTCTAGGAAATTTTGTTTGAGCGCAATCATTAAACTTAATTAAAAAAGTCATTTAAGCCTTTTCACAGTGAGATCTATGCGATATGGCCGAGAAATGTAATTTTGATGTTAACTCCCAAACCGCTGCGCAGAAGTCAACCAAACTTCACCCAATAGTGTATTGTATCACAATCTAGTAGTTACATGTGGAAATTTGGTTATTGGACATTTGGTTTGAGCGCAATCATTAAACTTAGGTCAAAAAAGCCATTTAAGCCTTTTCACAGTGAGATCTATGCGATATGGCCGAGAAATGTAATTTTGATGTTAACTCCCAAACCGCTGCGCAGAAGTCAACCAAACTTCACCCAATAGTGTATTGTATCACAATCTAGTAGTTACATTTGAAAATTTTGTTCTAGGAAATTTTGTTTGAGCGCAATCATCAAAATTAATTAAAAAAGTCATTTAAGCCTTTTCACAGTGAGATCTATGCGATATGGCCGAGAAATGTAATTTTGATGTTAACTCCCAAACCGCTGCGCAGAAGTCAACCAAACTTCACCCATTAGTGTATTGTATCACAATCTAGTAGTTACATGTGAAAATTTTGTTCTAGGACATTTTGTTTGAACGCAATCATCAAACTTAATTAAAAAAGTCATTTAAGCCTTTTCACAGTGAGATCTATGCGATATGGCCGAGAAATGTAATTTTGATGTTAACTCCCAAACCGCTGCGCAGAAGTCAACCAAACTTCACCCAATAGTGTATTGTATCACATTCTAGTAGTTACATTTGGAAATTTGGTTTTTGGACATTTGGTTTGAGCGCAATCCTCAAACTTAGGTCAAAAAAGCCATTTAAGCCTTTTCACAGTGAGATCTATGCGATATGGCCAAGAAATGTAATTTTGATGTTAACTCCCAAACCGCTGCGCAGAAGTCAACCAAACTTCACCCAATAGTGTATTGTATCACAATCTAGTAGTTACATTTGAAAATTTTGTTCTAGGACATTTGGTTTGAGCGCAATCTTTAAACTTAATTAAAAAAGTCATTTAAGCCTTTTCACAGTGAGATCTATGCGATATGGCCGAGAAATGTAATTTTGATGTTAACTCCCAAACCGCTGCGCAGAAGTCAACCAAACTTCACCCATTAGTGTATTGTATCACAATCTAGTAGTTACATGTGAAAATTTGGTTCTAGGACATTTGATTTGAGCGCAATCCTCAAACTTAGGTCAAAAAAGCCATTTAAGCCTTTTCACAGTGAGATCTATGCGATATGGCCGAGAAATGTAATTTTGATGTTAACTCCCAAACCGCTGCGCAGAAGTCAACCAAACATCACCCAATAGTGTATTGTATCACATTCTAGTAGTTACATTTGAAAATTTCGTTCTAGGACATTTGGTTTGAGCGCAATCATTAAACTTAGGTCAAAAAAGCCATTTAAGCCTTTTCACAGTGAGATCTATGCGATATGGCCGAGAAATGTAATTTTGATGTTAACTCCCAAACCGCTGCGCAGAAGTCAACCAAACTTCACCCAATAGTGTATTGTATCACATTCTAGTAGTTACATTTGAAAATTTCGTTCTAGGACATTTGGTTTGAGCGCAATCTTTAAACTTAGGTCAAAAAAGCCATTTAAGCCTTTTCACAGTGAGATCTATGCGATATGGCCGAGAAATGTAATTTTGATGTTAACTCCCAAACCGCTGCGCAGAAGTCAACCAAACTTCACCCAATAGTGTATTGTATCACAATCTAGTAGTTACATTTGAAAATTTTGTTCTAGGACATTTTGTTTGAACGCAATCATCAAACTTAATTAAAAAAGTCATTTAAGCCTTTTCACAGTGAGATCTATGCGATATGGCCGAGAAATGTAATTTTGATGTTAACTCCCAAACCGCTGCGCAGAAGTCAACCAAACTTCACCCAATAGTGTATTTTATCACAATCTAGTAGTTACATTTGGAAATTTAGTTCTAGGACATTTGATTTGAGCGCAATCATTAAACTTAATTAAAAAAGTCATTTAAGCCTTTTCACAGTGAGATCTATGCGATATGGCCGAGAAATGTAATTTTGATGTTAACTCCCAAACCGCTGCGCAGAAGTCAACCAAACTTCACCCATTAGTGTATTGTGTCACAATCTAGTAATTACATGTGGAAATTTGGTTCTAGGACATTTGATTTGAGCGCAATCCTCAAACTTAGGTCAAAAAAGCCATTTAAGCCTTTTCACAGTGAGATCTATGCGATATGGCCGAGAAATGTAATTTTGATGTTAACTCCCAAACCGCTGCGCAGAAGTCAACCAAACTTCACCCAAGAGTGTATTGTATCACAATCTAGTAGTTACATTTGAAAATTTTGTTCTATGACATTTTGTTTGAACGCAATCATCAAACTTAATTAAAAAAGTCATTTAAGCCTTTTCACAGTGAGATCTATGCGATATGGCCGAGAAATGTAATTTTGATGTTAACTCCCAAACCGCTGCGCAGAAGTCAACCAAACTTCACCCATTAGTGTATTGTATCACAATCTAGTAGTTACATGTGGAAATTTGGTTATTGGACATTTGGTTTGAGCGCAATCATTAAACTTAGGTCAAAAAAGCCATTTAAGCCTTTTCACAGTGAGATCTATGCGATATGGCCGAGAAATGTAATTTTGATGTTAACTCCCAAACCGCTGCGCAGAAGTCAACCAAACTTCACCCAATAGTGTATTGTATCACAATCTAGTTGTTACATTTGAAAATTTTGTTCTAGGAAATTTTGTTTGAGCGCAATCATCAAACTTAATTAAAAAAGTCATTTAAGCCTTTTCACAGTGAGATCTATGCGATATGGCCGAGAAATGTAATTTTGATGTTAACTCCCAAACCGCTGCGCAGAAGTCAACCAAACTTCACCCATTAGTGTATTGTATCACAATCTAGTAGTTACATGTGAAAATTTTGTTCTAGGACATTTTGTTTGAACGCAATCATCAAACTTAATTAAAAAAGTCATTTAAGCCTTTTCACAGTGAGATCTATGCGATATGGCCGAGAAATGTAATTTTGATGTTAACTCCCAAACCGCTGCGCAGAAGTCAACCAAACTTCACCTAATAGTGTATTGTATCACAATCTAGTAGTTACATTTGAAAATTTTGTTCTAGGAAATTTTGTTTGAGCGCAATCATCAAACTTAATTAAAAAAGTCATTTAAGCCTTTTCACAGTGAGATCTATGCGATATGGCCGAGAAATGTAATTTTGATGTTAACTCCCAAACCTCTGCGCAGAAGTCAACCAAACTTCACCCATTAGTGTATTGTATCACAATCTAGTAGTTACATGTGGAAATTTTGTTCTAGGACATTTGATTTGAGCGCAATCCTCAAACTTAGGTCAAAAAAGCCATTTAAGCCTTTTCACAGTGAGATCTATGCGATATGGCCGAGAAATGTAATTTTGATGTTAACTCCCAAACCGCTGCGCAGAAGTCAACCAAACTTCACCCAATAGTGTATTGTATCACATTCTAGTAGTTACATTTGAAAATTTCGTTCTAGGACATTTGGTTTGAGCGCAATCTTTAAACTTAGGTCAAAAAAGCCATTTAAGCCTTTTCACAGTGAGATCTATGCGATATGGCCGAGAAATGTAATTTTGATGTTAACTCCCAAACCGCTGCGCAGAAGTCAACCAAACTTCACCCAATAGTGTATTGTATCACAATCTAGTAGTTACATTTGAAAATTTTGTTCTAGGACATTTTGTTTGAACGCAATCATCAAACTTAATTAAAAAAGTCATTTAAGCCTTTTCACAGTGAGATCTATGCGATATGGCCGAGAAATGTAATTTTGATGTTAACTCCCAAACCGCTGCGCAGAAGTCAACCAAACTTCACCCAATAGTGTATTGTATCACATTCTAGTAGTTACATTTGAAAATTTCGTTCTAGGACATTTGGTTTGAGCGCAATCTTTAAACTTAGGTCAAAAAAGCCATTTAAGCCTTTTCACAGTGAGATCTATGCGATATGGCCGAGAAATGTAATTTTGATGTTAACTCCCAAACCGCTGCGCAGAAGTCAACCAAACTTCACCCAATAGTGTATTGTATCACAATCTAGTAGTTACATTTGAAAATTTTGTTCTAGGACATTTTGTTTGAACGCAATCATCAAACTTAATTAAAAAAGTCATTTAAGCCTTTTCACAGTGAGATCTATGCGATATGGCCGAGAAATGTAATTTTGATGTTAACTCCCAAACCGCTGCGCAGAAGTCAACCAAACTTCACCCAATAGTGTATTGTATCACAATCTAGTAGTTACATTTGGAAATTTGGTTCTTGGACATTTGATTTGAGCGCAATCCTCAAACTTAGGTCAAAAAAGCCATTTAAGCCTTTTCACAGTGAGATCTATGCGATATGGCCGAGAAATGTAATTTTGATGTTAACTCCCAAACCGCTGCGCAGAAGTCAACCAAACTTCACCCAATAGTGTATTGTATCACAATCTAGTAGTTACATTTGAACATTTTGTTCTAGGACATTTTGTTTGAACGCAATCATCAAACTTAATTAAAAAAGTCATTTAAGCCTTTTCACAGTGAGATCTATGCGATATGGCCGAGAAATGTAATTTTGATGTTAACTCCCAAACCGCTGCGCAGAAGTCAACCAAACTTCACCCATTAGTGTATTGTATCACAATCTAGTAGTTACATGTGGAAATTTGGTTATTGGACATTTGGTTTGAGCGCAATCATTAAACTTAGGTCAAAAAAGCCATTTAAGCCTTTTCACAGTGAGATCTATGCGATATGGCCGAGAAATGTAATTTTGATGTTAACTCCCAAACCGCTGCGCAGAAGTCAACCAAACTTCACCCAATAGTGTATTGTATCACAATCTAGTAGTTACATTTGAAAATTTTGTTCTAGGAAATTTTGTTTGAGCGCAATCATCAAACTTAATTAAAAAAGTCATTTAAGCCTTTTCACAGTGAGATCTATGCGATATGGCCGAGAAATGTAATTTTGATGTTAACTCCCAAACCGCTGCGCAGAAGTCAACCAAACTTCACCCATTAGTGTATTGTATCACAATCTAGTAGTTACATGTGAAAATTTTGTTCTAGGACATTTTGTTTGAACGCAATCATCAAACTTAATTAAAAAAGTCATTTAAGCCTTTTCACAGTGAGATCTATGCGATATGGCCGAGAAATGTAATTTTGATGTTAACTCCCAAACCGCTGCGCAGAAGTCAACCAAACTTCACCCAATAGTGTATTGTATCACATTCTAGTAGTTACATTTGGAAATTATGTTTTTGGACATTTGGTTTGAGCGCAATCCTCAAACTTAGGTCAAAAAAGCCATTTAAGCCTTTTCACAGTGAGATCTATGCGATATGGCCGAGAAATGTAATTTTGATGTTAACTCCCAAACCGCTGCGCAGAAGTCAACCAAACTTCACCCAATAGTGTATTGTATCACAATCTAGTAGTTACATTTGAAAATTTTGTTCTAGGACATTTGGTTTGAGCGCAATCTTTAAACTTAATTAAAAAAGTCATTTAAGCCTTTTCACAGTGAGATCTATGCGATATGGCCGAGAAATGTAATTTTGATGTTAACTCCCAAACCGCTGCGCAGAAGTCAACCAAACTTCACCCATTAGTGTATTGTATCACAATCTAGTAGTTACATGTGAAAATTTGGTTCTAGGACATTTGATTTGAGCGCAATCCTCAAACTTAGGTCAAAAAAGCCATTTAAGCCTTTTCACAGTGAGATCTATGCGATATGGCCGAGAAATGTAATTTTGATGTTAACTCCCAAACCGCTGCGCAGAAGTCAACCAAACTTCACCCAATAGTGTATTGTATCACATTCTAGTAGTTACATTTGAAAATTTCGTTCTAGGACATTTGGTTTGAGCGCAATCATTAAACTTAGGTCAAAAAAGCCATTTAAGCCTTTTCACAGTGAGATCTATGCGATATGGCCGAGAAATGTAATTTTGATGTTAACTCCCAAACCGCTGCGCAGAAGTCAACCAAACTTCACCCAATAGTGTATTGTATCACATTCTAGTAGTTACATTTGAAAATTTCGTTCTAGGACATTTGGTTTGAGCGCAATCTTTAAACTTAGGTCAAAAAAGCCATTTAAGCCTTTTCACAGTGAGATCTATGCGATATGGCCGAGAAATGTAATTTTGATGTTAACTCCCAAACCGCTGCGCAGAAGTCAACCAAACTTCACCCAATAGTGTATTGTATCACAATCTAGTAGTTACATTTGGAAATTTGGTTCTTGGACATTTGATTTGAGCGCAATCCTCAAACTTAGGTCAAAAAAGCCATTTAAGCCTTTTCACAGTGAGATCTATGCGATATGGCCGAGAAATGTAATTTTGATGTTAACTCCCAAACCGCTGCGCAGAAGTCAACCAAACTTCACCCAATAGTGTATTGTATCACAATCTAGTAGTTACATTTGAAAATTTTGTTCTAGGAAATTTTGTTTGAGCGCAATCATCAAACTTAATTAAAAAAAGTCATTTAAGCCTTTTCACAGTGAGATCTATGCGATATGGCCGAGAAATGTAATTTTGATGTTAACTCCCAAACCGCTGCGCAGAAGTCAACCAAACTTCACCCAATAGTGTATTGTATCACATTCTAGTAGTTACATTTGAAAATTTCGTTCTAGGACATTTGGTTTGAGCGCAATCATCAAACTTAATTAAAAAAGTCATTTAAGCCTTTTCACAGTGAGATCTATGCGATATGGCCGAGAAATGTAATTTTGATGTTAACTCCCAAACCTCTGCGCAGAAGTCAACCAAACTTCACCCATTAGTGTATTGTATCACAATCTAGTAGTTACATGTGAAAATTTGGTTCTAGGACATTTGATTTGAGCGCAATCCTCAAACTTAGGTCAAAAAAGCCATTTAAGCCTTTTCACAGTGAGATCTATGCGATATGGCCGAGAAATATAATTTTGATGTTAACTCCCAAACCGCTGCGCAGAAGTCAACCAAACTTCACCCAATAGTGTATTGTATCACATTCTAGTAGTTACATTTGAAAATTTCGTTCTAGGACATTTGGTTTGAGCGCAATCTTTAAACTTAGGTCAAAAAAGCCATTTAAGCCTTTTCACAGTGAGATCTATGCGATATGGCCGAGGAATGTAATTTTGATGTTAACTCCCAAACCGCTGCGCAGAAGTCAACCAAACTTCACCCAATAGTGTATTGTATCACAATCTAGTAGTTACATTTGAAAATTTTGTTCTAGGACATTTTGTTTGAACGCAATCATCAAACTTAATTAAAAAAGTCATTTAAGCCTTTTCACAGTGAGATCTATGCGATATGGCCGAGAAATGTAATTTTGATGTTAACTCCCAAACCGCTGCGCAGAAGTCAACCAAACTTCACCCAATAGTGTATTGTATCACAATCTAGTAGTTACATTTGGAAATTTGGTTCTTGGACATTTGATTTGAGCGCAATCCTCAAACTTAGGTCAAAAAAGCCATTTAAGCCTTTTCACAGTGAGATCTATGCGATATGGCCGAGAAATGTAATTTTGATGTTAACTCCCAAACCGCTGCGCAGAAGTCAACCAAACTTCACCCAATAGTGTATTGTATCACAATCTAGTAGTTACATTTGAAAATTTTGTTCTAGGACATTTTGTTTGAACGCAATCATCAAACTTAATTAAAAAAGTCATTTAAGCCTTTTCACAGTGAGATCTATGCGATATGGCCGAGAAATGTAATTTTGATGTTAACTCCCAAACCGCTGCGCAGAAGTCAACCAAACTTCACCCACTAGTGTATTGTATCACAATCTAGTAGTTACATTTGAAAATTTTGTTCTAGGACATTTTGTTTGAACGCAATCATCAAACTTAATTAAAAAAGTCATTTAAGCCTTTTCACAGTGAGATCTATGCGATATGGCCGAGAAATGTAATTTTGATGTTAACTCCCAAACCGCTGCGCAGAAGTCAACCAAACTTCACCCAATAGTGTATTTTATCACAATCTAGTAGTGACATTTGGAAATTTAGTTCTAGGACATTTTATTTGAGAGCAATCATTAAACTTAATTAAAAAAGTCATTTAAGCCTTTTCACAGTGAGATCTATGCGATATGGCCGAGAAATGTAATTTTGATGTTAACTCCCAAACCGCTGCGCAGAAGTCAACCAAACTTCACCCATTAGTGTATTGTATCACAATCTAGTAATTACATGTGGAAATTTGGTTCTAGGACATTTGATTTGAGCGCAATCCTCAAACTTAGGTCAAAAAAGCCATTTAAGCCTTTTCACAGTGAGATCTATGCGATATGGCCGAGAAATGTAATTTTGATGTTAACTCCCAAACCGCTGCGCAGAAGTCAACCAAACTTCACCCAATAGTGTATTGTATCACAATCTAGTAGTTACATTTGAAAATTTTGTTCTATGACATTTTGTTTGAACGCAATCATCAAACTTAATTAAAAAAGTCATTTAAGCCTTTTCACAGTGAGATCTATGCGATATGGCCGAGAAATGTAATTTTGATGTTAACTCCCAAACCGCTGCGCAGAAGTCAACCAAACTTCACCCATTAGTGTATTGTATCACAATCTAGTAGTTACATGTGGAAATTTGGTTATTGGACATTTGGTTTGAGCGCAATCATTAAACTTAGGTCAAAAAAGCCATTTAAGCCTTTTCACAGTGAGATCTATGCGATATGGCCGAGAAATGTAATTTTGATGTTAACTCCCAAACCGCTGCGCAGAAGTCAACCAAACTTCACCCAATAGTGTATTGTATCACAATCTAGTAGTTACATTTGAAAATTTTGTTCTAGGAAATTTTGTTTGAGCGCAATCATCAAACTTAATTAAAAAAGTCATTTAAGCCTTTTCACAGTGAGATCTATGCGATATGGCCGAGAAATGTAATTTTGATGTTAACTCCCAAACCTCTGCGCAGAAGTCAACCAAACTTCACCCATTAGTGTATTGTATCACAATCTAGTAGTTACATGTGGAAATTTTGTTCTAGGACATTTGATTTGAGCGCAATCCTCAAACTTAGGTCAAAAAAGCCATTTAAGCCTTTTCACAGTGAGATCTATGCGATATGGCCGAGAAATGTAATTTTGATGTTAACTCCCAAACCGCTGCGCAGAAGTCAACCAAACTTCACCCAATAGTGTATTGTATCACATTCTAGTAGTTACATTTGAAAATTTCGTTCTAGGACATTTGGTTTGAGCGCAATCTTTAAACTTAGGTCAAAAAAGCCATTTAAGCCTTTTCACAGTGAGATCTATGCGATATGGCCGAGAAATGTAATTTTGATGTTAACTCCCAAACCGCTGCGCAGAAGTCAACCAAACTTCACCCAGTAGTGTATTGTATCACAATCTAGTAGTTACATTTGAAAATTTTGTTCTAGGACATTTGGTTTGAGCGCAATCATTAAACTTAGGTCAAAAAAGCCATTTAAGCCTTTTCACAGTGAGATCTATGCGATATGGCCGAGAAATGTAATTTTGATGTTAACTCCCAAACCGCTGCGCAGAAGTCAACCAAACTTCACCCAATAGTGTATTGTATCACAATCTAGTAGTTACATTTGAAAATTTTGTTCTAGGAAATTTTGTTTGAGCGCAATCATCAAACTTAATTAAAAAAGTCATTTAAGCCTTTTCACAGTGAGATCTATGCGATATGGCCGAGAAATGTAATTTTGATGTTAACTCCCAAACCTCTGCGCAGAAGTCAACCAAACTTCACCCATTAGTGTATTGTATCACAATCTAGTAGTTACAAGTGGAAATTTTGTTCTAGGACATTTGATTTGAGCGCAATCCTCAAACTTAGGTCAAAAAAGCCATTTAAGCCTTTTCACAGTGAGATCTATGCGATATGGCCGAGAAATGTAATTTTGATGTTAACTCCCAAACCGCTGCGCAGAAGTCAACCAAACTTCACCCAATAGTGTATTGTATCACATTCTAGTAGTTACATTTGAAAATTTCGTTCTAGGACATTTGGTTTGAGCGCAATCTTTAAACTTAGGTCAAAAAAGCCATTTAAGCCTTTTCACAGTGAGATCTATGCGATATGGCCGAGAAATGTAATTTTGATGTTAACTCCCAAACCGCTGCGCAGAAGTCAACCAAACTTCACCCAGTAGTGTATTGTATCACAATCTAGTAGTTACATTTGAAAATTTTGTTCTAGGACATTTTGTTTGAACGCAATCATCAAACTTAATTAAAAAAGTCATTTAAGCCTTTTCACAGTGAGATCTATGCGATATGGCCGAGAAATGTAATTTTGATGTTAACTCCCAAACCGCTGCGCAGAAGTCAACCAAACTTCACCCAATAGTGTATTGTATCACAATCTAGTAGTTACATTTGGAAATTTGGTTCTTGGACATTTGATTTGAGCGCAATCCTCAAACTTAGGTCAAAAAAGCCATTTAAGCCTTTTCACAGTGAGATCTATGCGATATGGCCGAGAAATGTAATTTTGATGTTAACTCCCAAACCGCTGCGCAGAAGTCAACCAAACTTCACCCAATAGTGTATTGTATCACAATCTAGTAGTTACATTTGAAAATTTTGTTCTAGGACATTTTGTTTGAACGCAATCATCAAACTTAATTAAAAAAGTCATTTAAGCCTTTTCACAGTGAGATCTATGCGATATGGCCGAGAAATGTAATTTTGATGTTAACTCCCAAACCGCTGCGCAGAAGTCAACCAAACTTCACCCAATAGTGTATTTTATCACAATCTAGTAGTTACAATTGGAAATTTAGTTCTAGGACATTTGATTTGAGCGCAATCATTAAACTTAATTTAAAAAGTCATTTAAGCCTTTTCACAGTGAGATCTATGCGATATGGCCGAGAAATGTAATTTTGATGTTAACTCCCAAACCGCTGCGCAGAAGTCAACCAAACTTCACCCATTAGTGTATTGTATCACAATCTAGTAATTACATGTGGAAATTTGGTTCTAGGACATTTGATTTGAGCGCAATCCTCAAACTTAGGTCAAAAAAGCCATTTAAGCCTTTTCACAGTGAGATCTATGCGATATGGCCGAGAAATGTAATTTTGATGTTAACTCCCAAACCGCTGCGCAGAAGTCAACCAAACTTCACCCAATAGTGTATTGTATCACAATCTAGTAGTTACATTTGAAAATTTTGTTCTATGACATTTTGTTTGAACGCAATCATCAAACTTAATTAAAAAAGTCATTTAAGCCTTTTCACAGTGAGATCTATGCGATATGGCCGAGAAATGTAATTTTGATGTTAACTCCCAAACCGCTGCGCAGAAGTCAACCAAACTTCACCCATTAGTGTATTGTATCACAATCTAGTAGTTACATGTGGAAATTTGGTTATTGGACATTTGGTTTGAGCGCAATCATTAAACTTAGGTCAAAAAAGCCATTTAAGCCTTTTCACAGTGAGATCTATGCGATATGGCCGAGAAATGTAATTTTGATGTTAACTCCCAAACCGCTGCGCAGAAGTCAACCAAACTTCACCCAATAGTGTATTGTATCACAATCTAGTAGTTACATTTGAAAATTTTGTTCTAGGAAATTTTGTTTGAGCGCAATCATCAAACTTAATTAAAAAAGTCATTTAAGCCTTTTCACAGTGAGATCTATGCGATATGGCCGAGAAATGTAATTTTGATGTTAACTCCCAAACCTCTGCGCAGAAGTCAACCAAACTTCACCCATTAGTGTATTGTATCACAATCTAGTAGTTACATGTGGAAATTTTGTTCTAGGACATTTGATTTGAGCGCAATCCTCAAACGTAGGTCAAAAAAGCCATTTAAGCCTTTTCACAGTGAGATCTATGCGATATGGCCGAGAAATGTAATTTTGATGTTAACTCCCAAACCGCTGCGCAGAAGTCAACCAAACTTCACCCAATAGTGTATTGTATCACATTCTAGTAGTTACATTTGAAAATTTCGTTCTAGGACATTTGGTTTGAGCGCAATCTTTAAACTTAGGTCAAAAAAGCCATTTAAGCCTTTTCACAGTGAGATCTATGCGATATGGCCGAGAAATGTAATTTTGATGTTAACTCCCAAACCGCTGCGCAGAAGTCAACCAAACTTCACCCAGTAGTGTATTGTATCACAATCTAGTAGTTACATTTGAAAATTTTGTTCTAGGACATTTTGTTTGAACGCAATCATCAAACTTAATTAAAAAAGTCATTTAAGCCTTTTCACAGTGAGATCTATGCGATATGGCCGAGAAATGTAATTTTGATGTTAACTCCCAAACCGCTGCGCAGAAGTCAACCAAACTTCACCCAATAGTGTATTGTATCACAATCTAGTAGTTACATTTGGAAATTTGGTTCTTGGACATTTGATTTGAGCGCAATCCTCAAACTTAGGTCAAAAAAGCCATTTAAGCCTTTTCACAGTGAGATCTATGCGATATGGCCGAGAAATGTAATTTTGATGTTAACTCCCAAACCGCTGCGCAGAAGTCAACCAAACTTCACCCAATAGTGTATTGTATCACAATCTAGTAGTTACATTTGAAAATTTTGTTCTAGGACATTTTGTTTGAACGCAATCATCAAACTTAATTAAAAAAGTCATTTAAGCCTTTTCACAGTGAGATCTATGCGATATGGCCGAGAAATGTAATTTTGATGTTAACTCCCAAACCGCTGCGCAGAAGTCAACCAAACTTCACCCAATAGTGTATTTTATCACAATCTAGTAGTTACATTTGGAAATTTAGTTCTAGGACATTTGATTTGAGCGCAATCATTAAACTTAATTAAAAAAGTCATTTAAGCCTTTTCACAGTGAGATCTATGCGATATGGCCGAGAAATGTAATTTTGATGTTAACTCCCAAACCGCTGCGCAGAAGTCAACCAAACTTCACCCAATAGTGTATTGTATCACATTCTAGTAGTTACATTTGAAAATTTCGTTCTAGGACATTTGGTTTGAGCGCAATCATTAAACTTAGGTCAAAAAAGCCATTTAAGCCTTTTCACAGTGAGATCTATGCGATATGGCCGAGAAATGTAATTTTGATGTTAACTCCCAAACCGCTGCGCAGAAGTCAACCAAACTTCACCCATTAGTGTATTGTATCACAATCTAGTAGTTACATTTGAAAATTTTGTTCTAGGAAATTTTGTTTGAGCGCAATCATCAAACTTAATTAAAAAAAGTCATTTAAGCCTTTTCACAGTGAGATCTATGCGATATGGCCGAGAAATGTAATTTTGATGTTAACTCCCAAACCGCTGCGCAGAAGTCAACCAAACTTCACCCATTAGTGTATTGTATCACAATCTAGTAGTTACATGTGAAAATTTGGTTCTAGGACATTTGATTTGAGCGCAATCCTCAAACTTAGGTCAAAAAAGCCATTTAAGCCTTTTCACAGTGAGATCTATGCGATATGGCCGAGAAATGTAATTTTGATGTTAACTCCCAAACCGCTGCGCAGAAGTCAACCAAACTTCACCCAATAGTGTATTGTATCACATTCTAGTAGTTACATTTGAAAATTTCGTTCTAGGACATTTGGTTTGAGCGCAATCATCAAACTTAATTAAAAAAGTCATTTAAGCCTTTTCACAGTGAGATCTATGCGATATGGCCGAGAAATGTAATTTTGATGTTAACTCCCAAACCGCTGCGCAGAAGTCAACCAAACTTCACCCAATAGTGTATTGTATCACAATCTAGTAGTTACATTTGAAAATTTTGTTCTAGGAAATTTTGTTTGAGCGCAATCCTCAAACTTAGGTCAAAAAAGCCATTTAAGCCTTTTCACAGTGAGATCTATGCGATATGGCCGAGAAATGTAATTTTGATGTTAACTCCCAAACCTCTGCGCAGAAGTCAACCAAACTTCACCCATTAGTGTATTGTATCACAATCTAGTAGTTACATGTGGAAATTTTGTTCTAGGACATTTGATTTGAGCGCAATCCTCAAACGTAGGTCAAAAAAGCCATTTAAGCCTTTTCACAGTGAGATCTATGCGATATGGCCGAGAAATGTAATTTTGATGTTAACTCCCAAACCGCTGCGCAGAAGTCAACCAAACTTCACCCAATAGTGTATTGTATCACATTCTAGTAGTTACATTTGAAAATTTCGTTCTAGGACATTTGGTTTGAGCGCAATCTTTAAACTTAGGTCAAAAAAGCCATTTAAGCCTTTTCACAGTGAGATCTATGCGATATGGCCGAGAAATGTAATTTTGATGTTAACTCCCAAACCGCTGCGCAGAAGTCAACCAAACTTCACCCAGTAGTGTATTGTATCACAATCTAGTAGTTACATTTGAAAATTTTGTTCTAGGACATTTTGTTTGAACGCAATCATCAAACTTAATTAAAAAAGTCATTTAAGCCTTTTCACAGTGAGATCTATGCGATATGGCCGAGAAATGTAATTTTGATGTTAACTCCCAAACCGCTGCGCAGAAGTCAACCAAACTTCACCCAATAGTGTATTGTATCACAATCTAGTAGTTACATTTGGAAATTTGGTTCTTGGACATTTGATTTGAGCGCAATCCTCAAACTTAGGTCAAAAAAGCCATTTAAGCCTTTTCACAGTGAGATCTATGCGATATGGCCGAGAAATGTAATTTTGATGTTAACTCCCAAACCGCTGCGCAGAAGTCAACCAAACTTCACCCAATAGTGTATTGTATCACAATCTAGTAGTTACATTTGAAAATTTTGTTCTAGGACATTTTGTTTGAACGCAATCATCAAACTTAATTAAAAAAGTCATTTAAGCCTTTTCACAGTGAGATCTATGCGATATGGCCGAGAAATGTAATTTTGATGTTAACTCCCAAACCGCTGCGCAGAAGTCAACCAAACTTCACCCAATAGTGTATTTTATCACAATCTAGTAGTTACATTTGGAAATTTAGTTCTAGGACATTTGATTTGAGCGCAATCATTAAACTTAATTAAAAAAGTCATTTAAGCCTTTTCACAGTGAGATCTATGCGATATGGCCGAGAAATGTAATTTTGATGTTAACTCCCAAACCGCTGCGCAGAAGTCAACCAAACTTCACCCAATAGTGTATTGTATCACATTCTAGTAGTTACATTTGAAAATTTCGTTCTAGGACATTTGGTTTGAGCGCAATCATTAAACTTAGGTCAAAAAAGCCATTTAAGCCTTTTCATAGTGAGATCTATGCGATATGGCCGAGAAATGTAATTTTGATGTTAACTCCCAAACCGCTGCGCAGAAGTCAACCAAACTTCACCCATTAGTGTATTGTATCACAATCTAGTAGTTACATGTGGAAATTTGGTTCTAGGACATTTGATTTGAGCGCAATCCTCAAACTTAGGTCAAAAAAGCCATTTAAGCCTTTTCACAGTGAGATCTATGCGATATGGCCGAGAAATGTAATTTTGATGTTAACTCCCAAACCGCTGCGCAGAAGTCAACCAAACTTCACCCAATAGTGTATTGTATCACAATCTAGTAGTTACATTTGAAAATTTTGTTCTAGGAAATTTTGTTTGAGCGCAATCATCAAACTTAATTAAAAAAAGTCATTTAAGCCTTTTCACAGTGAGATCTATGCGATATGGCCGAGAAATGTAATTTTGATGTTAACTCCCAAACCGCTGCGCAGAAGTCAACCAAACTTCACCCATTAGTGTATTGTATCACAATCTAGTAGTTACATGTGAAAATTTGGTTCTAGGACATTTGATTTGAGCGCAATCCTCAAACTTAGGTCAAAAAAGCCATTTAAGCCTTTTCACAGTGAGATCTATGCGATATGGCCGAGAAATGTAATTTTGATGTTAACTCCCAAACCGCTGCGCAGAAGTCAACCAAACTTCACCCAATAGTGTATTGTATCACATTCTAGTAGTTACATTTGAAAATTTCGTTCTAGGACATTTGGTTTGAGCGCAATCATCAAACTTAATTAAAAAAGTCATTTAAGCCTTTTCACAGTGAGATCTATGCGATATGGCCGAGAAATGTAATTTTGATGTTAACTCCCAAACCTCTGCGCAGAAGTCAACCAAACTTCACCCATTAGTGTATTGTATCACAATCTAGTAGTTACATGTGAAAATTTGGTTCTAGGACATTTGATTTGAGCGCAATCCTCAAACTTAGGTCAAAAAAGCCATTTAAGCCTTTTCACAGTGAGATCTATGCGATATGGCCGAGAAATGTAATTTTGATGTTAACTCCCAAACCGCTGCGCAGAAGTCAACCAAACTTCACCCAATAGTGTATTGTATCACATTCTAGTAGTTACATTTGAAAATTTCGTTCTAGGACATTTGGTTTGAGCGCAATCTTTAAACTTAGGTCAAAAAAGCCATTTAAGCCTTTTCACAGTGAGATCTATGCGATATGGCCGAGGAATGTAATTTTGATGTTAACTCCCAAACCGCTGCGCAGAAGTCAACCAAACTTCACCCAATAGTGTATTGTATCACAATCTAGTAGTTACATTTGAAAATTTTGTTCTAGGACATTTTGTTTGAACGCAATCATCAAACTTAATTAAAAAAGTCATTTAAGCCTTTTCACAGTGAGATCTATGCGATATGGCCGAGAAATGTAATTTTGATGTTAACTCCCAAACCGCTGCGCAGAAGTCAACCAAACTTCACCCAATAGTGTATTGTATCACAATCTAGTAGTTACATTTGGAAATTTGGTTCTTGGACATTTGATTTGAGCGCAATCCTCAAACTTAGGTCAAAAAAGCCATTTAAGCCTTTTCACAGTGAGATCTATGCGATATGGCCGAGAAATGTAATTTTGATGTTAACTCCCAAACCGCTGCGCAGAAGTCAACCAAACTTCACCCAATAGTGTATTGTATCACAATCTAGTAGTTACATTTGGAAATTTGGTTCTTGGACATTTGATTTGAGCGCAATCCTCAAACTTAGGTCAAAAAAGCCATTTAAGCCTTTTCACAGTGAGATCTATGCGATATGGCCGAGAAATGTAATTTTGATGTTAACTCCCAAACCGCTGCGCAGAAGTCAACCAAACTTCACCCAATAGTGTATTGTATCACAATCTAGTAGTTACATTTGAAAATTTTGTTCTAGGACATTTTGTTTGAACGCAATCATCAAACTTAATTAAAAAAGTCATTTAAGCCTTTTCACAGTGAGATCTATGCGATATGGCCGAGAAATGTAATTTTGATGTTAACTCCCAAACCGCTGCGCAGAAGTCAACCAAACTTCACCCACTAGTGTATTGTATCACAATCTAGTAGTTACATTTGAAAATTTTGTTCTAGGACATTTTGTTTGAACGCAATCATCAAACTTAATTAAAAAAGTCATTTAAGCCTTTTCACAGTGAGATCTATGCGATATGGCCGAGAAATGTAATTTTGATGTTAACTCCCAAACCGCTGCGCAGAAGTCAACCAAACTTCACCCAATAGTGTATTTTATCACAATCTAGTAGTGACATTTGGAAATTTAGTTCTAGGACATTTTATTTGAGAGCAATCATTAAACTTAATTAAAAAAGTCATTTAAGCCTTTTCACAGTGAGATCTATGCGATATGGCCGAGAAATGTAATTTTGATGTTAACTCCCAAACCGCTGCGCAGAAGTCAACCAAACTTCACCCATTAGTGTATTGTATCACAATCTAGTAATTACATGTGGAAATTTGGTTCTAGGACATTTGATTTGAGCGCAATCCTCAAACTTAGGTCAAAAAAGCCATTTAAGCCTTTTCACAGTGAGATCTATGCGATATGGCCGAGAAATGTAATTTTGATGTTAACTCCCAAACCGCTGCGCAGAAGTCAACCAAACTTCACCCAATAGTGTATTGTATCACAATCTAGTAGTTACATTTGAAAATTTTGTTCTATGACATTTTGTTTGAACGCAATCATCAAACTTAATTAAAAAAGTCATTTAAGCCTTTTCACAGTGAGATCTATGCGATATGGCCGAGAAATGTAATTTTGATGTTAACTCCCAAACCGCTGCGCAGAAGTCAACCAAACTTCACCCATTAGTGTATTGTATCACAATCTAGTAGTTACATGTGGAAATTTGGTTATTGGACATTTGGTTTGAGCGCAATCATTAAACTTAGGTCAAAAAAGCCATTTAAGCCTTTTCACAGTGAGATCTATGCGATATGGCCGAGAAATGTAATTTTGATGTTAACTCCCAAACCGCTGCGCAGAAGTCAACCAAACTTCACCCAATAGTGTATTGTATCACAATCTAGTAGTTACATTTGAAAATTTTGTTCTAGGAAATTTTGTTTGAGCGCAATCATCAAACTTAATTAAAAAAGTCATTTAAGCCTTTTCACAGTGAGATCTATGCGATATGGCCGAGAAATGTAATTTTGATGTTAACTCCCAAACCTCTGCGCAGAAGTCAACCAAACTTCACCCATTAGTGTATTGTATCACAATCTAGTAGTTACATGTGGAAATTTTGTTCTAGGACATTTGATTTGAGCGCAATCCTCAAACTTAGGTCAAAAAAGCCATTTAAGCCTTTTCACAGTGAGATCTATGCGATATGGCCGAGAAATGTAATTTTGATGTTAACTCCCAAACCGCTGCGCAGAAGTCAACCAAACTTCACCCAATAGTGTATTGTATCACATTCTAGTAGTTACATTTGAAAATTTCGTTCTAGGACATTTGGTTTGAGCGCAATCTTTAAACTTAGGTCAAAAAAGCCATTTAAGCCTTTTCACAGTGAGATCTATGCGATATGGCCGAGAAATGTAATTTTGATGTTAACTCCCAAACCGCTGCGCAGAAGTCAACCAAACTTCACCCAGTAGTGTATTGTATCACAATCTAGTAGTTACATTTGAAAATTTTGTTCTAGGACATTTGGTTTGAGCGCAATCATTAAACTTAGGTCAAAAAAGCCATTTAAGCCTTTTCACAGTGAGATCTATGCGATATGGCCGAGAAATGTAATTTTGATGTTAACTCCCAAACCGCTGCGCAGAAGTCAACCAAACTTCACCCAATAGTGTATTGTATCACAATCTAGTAGTTACATTTGAAAATTTTGTTCTAGGAAATTTTGTTTGAGCGCAATCATCAAACTTAATTAAAAAAGTCATTTAAGCCTTTTCACAGTGAGATCTATGCGATATGGCCGAGAAATGTAATTTTGATGTTAACTCCCAAACCGCTGCGCAGAAGTCAACCAAACTTCACCCAATAGTGCATTGTATCACAATCTAGTAGTTACATTTGGAAATTTGGTTCTTGGACATTTGATTTGAGCGCAATCCTCAAACTTAGGTCAAAAAAGCCATTTAAGCCTTTTCACAGTGAGATCTATGCGATATGGCCGAGAAATGTAATTTTGATGTTAACTCCCAAACCGCTGCGCAGAAGTCAACCAAACTTCACCCAATAGTGTATTGTATCACAATCTAGTAGTTACATTTGAAAATTTTGTTCTAGGACATTTTGTTTGAACGCAATCATCAAACTTAATTAAAAAAGTCATTTAAGCCTTTTCACAGTGAGATCTATGCGATATGGCCGAGAAATGTAATTTTGATGTTAACTCCCAAACCGCTGCGCAGAAGTCAACCAAACTTCACCCAATAGTGTATTTTATCACAATCTAGTAGTTACAATTGGAAATTTAGTTCTAGGACATTTGATTTGAGCGCAATCATTAAACTTAATTTAAAAAGTCATTTAAGCCTTTTCACAGTGAGATCTATGCGATATGGCCGAGAAATGTAATTTTGATGTTAACTCCCAAACCGCTGCGCAGAAGTCAACCAAACTTCACCCATTAGTGTATTGTATCACAATCTAGTAATTACATGTGGAAATTTGGTTCTAGGACATTTGATTTGAGCGCAATCCTCAAACTTAGGTCAAAAAAGCCATTTAAGCCTTTTCACAGTGAGATCTATGCGATATGGCCGAGAAATGTAATTTTGATGTTAACTCCCAAACCGCTGCGCAGAAGTCAACCAAACTTCACCCAATAGTGTATTGTATCACAATCTAGTAGTTACATTTGAAAATTTTGTTCTATGACATTTTGTTTGAACGCAATCATCAAACTTAATTAAAAAAGTCATTTAAGCCTTTTCACAGTGAGATCTATGCGATATGGCCGAGAAATGTAATTTTGATGTTAACTCCCAAACCGCTGCGCAGAAGTCAACCAAACTTCACCCATTAGTGTATTGTATCACAATCTAGTAGTTACATGTGGAAATTTGGTTATTGGACATTTGGTTTGAGCGCAATCATTAAACTTAGGTCAAAAAAGCCATTTAAGCCTTTTCACAGTGAGATCTATGCGATATGGCCGAGAAATGTAATTTTGATGTTAACTCCCAAACCGCTGCGCAGAAGTCAACCAAACTTCACCTAATAGTGTATTGTATCACAATCTAGTAGTTACATTTGAAAATTTTGTTCTAGGAAATTTTGTTTGAGCGCAATCATCAAACTTAATTAAAAAAGTCATTTAAGCCTTTTCACAGTGAGATCTATGCGATATGGCCGAGAAATGTAATTTTGATGTTAACTCCCAAACCTCTGCGCAGAAGTCAACCAAACTTCACCCATTAGTGTATTGTATCACAATCTAGTAGTTACATGTGGAAATTTTGTTCTAGGACATTTGATTTGAGCGCAATCCTCAAACTTAGGTCAAAAAAGCCATTTAAGCCTTTTCACAGTGAGATCTATGCGATATGGCCGAGAAATGTAATTTTGATGTTAACTCCCAAACCGCTGCGCAGAAGTCAACCAAACTTCACCCAATAGTGTATTGTATCACAATCTAGTAGTTACATTTGAAAATTTTGTTCTAGGACATTTTGTTTGAACGCAATCATCAAACTTAATTAAAAAAGTCATTTAAGCCTTTTCACAGTGAGATCTATGCGATATGGCCGAGAAATGTAATTTTGATGTTAACTCCCAAACCGCTGCGCAGAAGTCAACCAAACTTCACCCAATAGTGTATTGTATCACATTCTAGTAGTTACATTTGAAAATTTCGTTCAAGGACATTTGGTTTGAGCGCAATCTTTAAACTTAGGTCAAAAAAGCCATTTAAGCCTTTTCACAGTGAGATCTATGCGATATGGCCGAGAAATGTAATTTTGATGTTAACTCCCAAACCGCTGCGCAGAAGTCAACCAAACTTCACCCAATAGTGTATTGTATCACAATCTAGTAGTTACATTTGAAAATTTTGTTCTAGGACATTTTGTTTGAACGCAATCATCAAACTTAATTAAAAAAGTCATTTAAGCCTTTTCACAGTGAGATCTATGCGATATGGCCGAAAAATGTAATTTTGATGTTAACTCCCAAACCGCTGCGCAGAAGTCAACCAAACTTCACCCAATAGTGTATTGTATGACAATCTAGTAGTTACATTTGGAAATTTGGTTCTTGGACATTTGATTTGAGCGCAATCCTCAAACTTAGGTCAAAAAAGCCATTTAAGCCTTTTCACAGTGAGATCTATGCGATATGGCCGAGAAATGTAATTTTGATGTTAACTCCCAAACCGCTGCGCAGAAGTCAACCAAACTTCACCCAATAGTGTATTGTATCACAATCTAGTAGTTACATTTGAAAATTTTGTTCTAGGACATTTTGTTTGAACGCAATCATCAAACTTAATTAAAAAAGTCATTTAAGCCTTTTCACAGTGAGATCTATGCGATATGGCCGAGAAATGTAATTTTGATGTTAACTCCCAAACCGCTGCGCAGAAGTCAACCAAACTTCACCCATTAGTGTATTGTATCACAATCTAGTAGTTACATGTGGAAATTTGGTTATTGGACATTTGGTTTGAGCGCAATCATTAAACTTAGGTCAAAAAAGCCATTTAAGCCTTTTCACAGTGAGATCTATGCGATATGGCCGAGAAATGTAATTTTGATGTTAACTCCCAAACCGCTGCGCAGAAGTCAACCAAACTTCACCCAATAGTGTATTGTATCACAATCTAGTAGTTACATTTGAAAATTTTGTTCTAGGAAATTTTGTTTGAGCGCAATCATCAAACTTAATTAAAAAAGTCATTTAAGCCTTTTCACAGTGAGATCTATGCGATATGGCCGAGAAATGTAATTTTGATGTTAACTCCCAAACCGCTGCGCAGAAGTCAACCAAACTTCACCCATTAGTGTATTGTATCACAATCTAGTAGTTACATGTGAAAATTTTGTTCTAGGACATTTTGTTTGAACGCAATCATCAAACTTAATTAAAAAAGTCATTTAAGCCTTTTCACAGTGAGATCTATGCGATATGGCCGAGAAATGTAATTTTGATGTTAACTCCCAAACCGCTGCGCAGAAGTCAACCAAACTTCACCCAATAGTGTATTGTATCACATTCTAGTAGTTACATTTGGAAATTTGGTTTTTGGACATTTGGTTTGAGCGCAATCCTCAAACTTAGGTCAAAAAAGCCATTTAAGCCTTTTCACAGTGAGATCTATGCGATATGGCCGAGAAATGTAATTTTGATGTTAACTCCCAAACCGCTGCGCAGAAGTCAACCAAACTTCACCCAATAGTGTATTGTATCACAATCTAGTAGTTACATTTGAAAATTTTGTTCTAGGACATTTGGTTTGAGCGCAATCTTTAAACTTAATTAAAAAAGTCATTTAAGCCTTTTCACAGTGAGATCTATGCGATATGGCCGAGAAATGTAATTTTGATGTTAACTCCCAAACCGCTGCGCAGAAGTCAACCAAACTTCACCCATTAGTGTATTGTATCACAATCTAGTAGTTACATGTGAAAATTTGGTTCTAGGACATTTGATTTGAGCGCAATCCTCAAACTTAGGTCAAAAAAGCCATTTAAGCCTTTTCACAGTGAGATCTATGCGATATGGCCGAGAAATGTAATTTTGATGTTAACTCCCAAACCGCTGCGCAGAAGTCAACCAAACTTCACCCAATAGTGTATTGTATCACATTCTAGTAGTTACATTTGAAAATTTCGTTCTAGGACATTTGGTTTGAGCGCAATCATTAAACTTAGGTCAAAAAAGCCATTTAAGCCTTTTCACAGTGAGATCTATGCGATATGGCCGAGAAATGTAATTTTGATGTTAACTCCCAAACCGCTGCGCAGAAGTCAACCAAACTTCACCCAATAGTGTATTGTATCACATTCTAGTAGTTACATTTGAAAATTTCGTTCTAGGACATTTGGTTTGAGCGCAATCTTTAAACTTAGGTCAAAAAAGCCATTTAAGCCTTTTCACAGTGAGATCTATGCGATATGGCCGAGAAATGTAATTTTGATGTTAACTCCCAAACCGCTGCGCAGAAGTCAACCAAACTTCACCCAATAGTGTATTGTATCACAATCTAGTAGTTACATTTGAAAATTTTGTTCTAGGACATTTTGTTTGAACGCAATCATCAAACTTAATTAAAAAAGTCATTTAAGCCTTTTCACAGTGAGATCTATGCGATATGGCCGAGAAATGTAATTTTGATGTTAACTCCCAAACCGCTGCGCAGAAGTCAACCAAACTTCACCCAATAGTGTATTTTATCACAATCTAGTAGTTACATTTGGAAATTTAGTTCTAGGACATTTGATTTGAGCGCAATCATTAAACTTAATTAAAAAAGTCATTTAAGCCTTTTCACAGTGAGATCTATGCGATATGGCCGAGAAATGTAATTTTGATGTTAACTCCCAAACCGCTGCGCAGAAGTCAACCAAACTTCACCCAATAGTGTATTGTATCACATTCTAGTAGTTACATTTGAAAATTTCGTTCTAGGACATTTGGTTTGAGCGCAATCTTTAAACTTAGGTCAAAAAAGCCATTTAAGCCTTTTCACAGTGAGATCTATGCGATATGGCCGAGAAATGTAATTTTGATGTTAACTCCCAAACCGCTGCGCAGAAGTCAACCAAACTTCACCCAGTAGTGTATTGTATCACAATCTAGTAGTTACATTAGAAAATTTTGTTCTAGGACATTTGGTTTGAGCGCAATCATTAAACTTAGGTCAAAAAAGCCATTTAAGCCTTTTCACAGTGAGATCTATGCGATATGGCCGAGAAATGTAATTTTGATGTTAACTCCCAAACCGCTGCGCAGAAGTCAACCAAACTTCACCCAATAGTGTATTGTATCACAATCTAGTAGTTACATTTGAAAATTTTGTTCTAGGACATTTTGTTTGAACGCAATCATCAAACTTAATTAAAAAAGTCATTTAAGCCTTTTCACAGTGAGATCTATGCGATATGGCCGAGAAATGTAATTTTGATGTTAACTCCCAAACCGCTGCGCAGAAGTCAACCAAACTTCACCCACTAGTGTATTGTATCACAATCTAGTAGTTACATTTGAAAATTTTGTTCTAGGACATTTTGTTTGAACGCAATCATCAAACTTAATTAAAAAAGTCATTTAAGCCTTTTCACAGTGAGATCTATGCGATATGGCCGAGAAATGTAATTTTGATGTTAACTCCCAAACCGCTGCGCAGAAGTCAACCAAACTTCACCCAATAGTGTATTTTATCACAATCTAGTAGTGACATTTGGAAATTTAGTTCTAGGACATTTTATTTGAGAGCAATCATTAAACTTAATTAAAAAAGTCATTTAAGCCTTTTCACAGTGAGATCTATGCGATATGGCCGAGAAATGTAATTTTGATGTTAACTCCCAAACCGCTGCGCAGAAGTCAACCAAACTTCACCCATTAGTGTATTGTATCACAATCTAGTAATTACATGTGGAAATTTGGTTCTAGGACATTTGATTTGAGCGCAATCCTCAAACTTAGGTCAAAAAAGCCATTTAAGCCTTTTCACAGTGAGATCTATGCGATATGGCCGAGAAATGTAATTTTGATGTTAACTCCCAAACCGCTGCGCAGAAGTCAACCAAACTTCACCCAATAGTGTATTGTATCACAATCTAGTAGTTACATTTGAAAATTTTGTTCTATGACATTTTGTTTGAACGCAATCATCAAACTTAATTAAAAAAGTCATTTAAGCCTTTTCACAGTGAGATCTATGCGATATGGCCGAGAAATGTAATTTTGATGTTAACTCCCAAACCGCTGCGCAGAAGTCAACCAAACTTCACCCATTAGTGTATTGTATCACAATCTAGTAGTTACATGTGGAAATTTGGTTATTGGACATTTGGTTTGAGCGCAATCATTAAACTTAGGTCAAAAAAGCCATTTAAGCCTTTTCACAGTGAGATCTATGCGATATGGCCGAGAAATGTAATTTTGATGTTAACTCCCAAACCGCTGCGCAGAAGTCAACCAAACTTCACCCAATAGTGTATTGTATCACAATCTAGTAGTTACATTTGAAAATTTTGTTCTAGGAAATTTTGTTTGAGCGCAATCATCAAACTTAATTAAAAAAGTCATTTAAGCCTTTTCACAGTGAGATCTATGCGATATGGCCGAGAAATGTAATTTTGATGTTAACTCCCAAACCTCTGCGCAGAAGTCAACCAAACTTCACCCATTAGTGTATTGTATCACAATCTAGTAGTTACATGTGGAAATTTTGTTCTAGGACATTTGATTTGAGCGCAATCCTCAAACTTAGGTCAAAAAAGCCATTTAAGCCTTTTCACAGTGAGATCTATGCGATATGGCCGAGAAATGTAATTTTGATGTTAACTCCCAAACCGCTGCGCAGAAGTCAACCAAACTTCACCCAATAGTGTATTGTATCACATTCTAGTAGTTACATTTGAAAATTTCGTTCTAGGACATTTGGTTTGAGCGCAATCTTTAAACTTAGGTCAAAAAAGCCATTTAAGCCTTTTCACAGTGAGATCTATGCGATATGGCCGAGAAATGTAATTTTGATGTTAACTCCCAAACCGCTGCGCAGAAGTCAACCAAACTTCACCCAGTAGTGTATTGTATCACAATCTAGTAGTTACATTTGAAAATTTTGTTCTAGGACATTTGGTTTGAGCGCAATCATTAAACTTAGGTCAAAAAAGCCATTTAAGCCTTTTCACAGTGAGATCTATGCGATATGGCCGAGAAATGTAATTTTGATGTTAACTCCCAAACCGCTGCGCAGAAGTCAACCAAACTTCACCCAATAGTGTATTGTATCACAATCTAGTAGTTACATTTGAAAATTTTGTTCTAGGAAATTTTGTTTGAGCGCAATCATCAAACTTAATTAAAAAAGTCATTTAAGCCTTTTCACAGTGAGATCTATGCGATATGGCCGAGAAATGTAATTTTGATGTTAACTCCCAAACCGCTGCGCAGAAGTCAACCAAACTTCACCCAATAGTGCATTGTATCACAATCTAGTAGTTACATTTGGAAATTTGGTTCTTGGACATTTGATTTGAGCGCAATCCTCAAACTTAGGTCAAAAAAGCCATTTAAGCCTTTTCACAGTGAGATCTATGCGATATGGCCGAGAAATGTAATTTTGATGTTAACTCCCAAACCGCTGCGCAGAAGTCAACCAAACTTCACCCAATAGTGTATTGTATCACAATCTAGTAGTTACATTTGAAAATTTTGTTCTAGGACATTTTGTTTGAACGCAATCATCAAACTTAATTAAAAAAGTCATTTAAGCCTTTTCACAGTGAGATCTATGCGATATGGCCGAGAAATGTAATTTTGATGTTAACTCCCAAACCGCTGCGCAGAAGTCAACCAAACTTCACCCAATAGTGTATTTTATCACAATCTAGTAGTTACAATTGGAAATTTAGTTCTAGGACATTTGATTTGAGCGCAATCATTAAACTTAATTTAAAAAGTCATTTAAGCCTTTTCACAGTGAGATCTATGCGATATGGCCGAGAAATGTAATTTTGATGTTAACTCCCAAACCGCTGCGCAGAAGTCAACCAAACTTCACCCATTAGTGTATTGTATCACAATCTAGTAATTACATGTGGAAATTTGGTTCTAGGACATTTGATTTGAGCGCAATCCTCAAACTTAGGTCAAAAAAGCCATTTAAGCCTTTTCACAGTGAGATCTATGCGATATGGCCGAGAAATGTAATTTTGATGTTAACTCCCAAACCGCTGCGCAGAAGTCAACCAAACTTCACCCAATAGTGTATTGTATCACAATCTAGTAGTTACATTTGAAAATTTTGTTCTATGACATTTTGTTTGAACGCAATCATCAAACTTAATTAAAAAAGTCATTTAAGCCTTTTCACAGTGAGATCTATGCGATATGGCCGAGAAATGTAATTTTGATGTTAACTCCCAAACCGCTGCGCAGAAGTCAACCAAACTTCACCCATTAGTGTATTGTATCACAATCTAGTAGTTACATGTGGAAATTTGGTTATTGGACATTTGGTTTGAGCGCAATCATTAAACTTAGGTCAAAAAAGCCATTTAAGCCTTTTCACAGTGAGATCTATGCGATATGGCCGAGAAATGTAATTTTGATGTTAACTCCCAAACCGCTGCGCAGAAGTCAACCAAACTTCACCTAATAGTGTATTGTATCACAATCTAGTAGTTACATTTGAAAATTTTGTTCTAGGAAATTTTGTTTGAGCGCAATCATCAAACTTAATTAAAAAAGTCATTTAAGCCTTTTCACAGTGAGATCTATGCGATATGGCCGAGAAATGTAATTTTGATGTTAACTCCCAAACCTCTGCGCAGAAGTCAACCAAACTTCACCCATTAGTGTATTGTATCACAATCTAGTAGTTACATGTGGAAATTTTGTTCTAGGACATTTGATTTGAGCGCAATCCTCAAACTTAGGTCAAAAAAGCCATTTAAGCCTTTTCACAGTGAGATCTATGCGATATGGCCGAGAAATGTAATTTTGATGTTAACTCCCAAACCGCTGCGCAGAAGTCAACCAAACTTCACCCAATAGTGTATTGTATCACAATCTAGTAGTTACATTTGAAAATTTTGTTCTAGGACATTTTGTTTGAACGCAATCATCAAACTTAATTAAAAAAGTCATTTAAGCCTTTTCACAGTGAGATCTATGCGATATGGCCGAGAAATGTAATTTTGATGTTAACTCCCAAACCGCTGCGCAGAAGTCAACCAAACTTCACCCAATAGTGTATTGTATCACATTCTAGTAGTTACATTTGAAAATTTCGTTCAAGGACATTTGGTTTGAGCGCAATCTTTAAACTTAGGTCAAAAAAGCCATTTAAGCCTTTTCACAGTGAGATCTATGCGATATGGCCGAGAAATGTAATTTTGATGTTAACTCCCAAACCGCTGCGCAGAAGTCAACCAAACTTCACCCAATAGTGTATTGTATCACAATCTAGTAGTTACATTTGAAAATTTTGTTCTAGGACATTTTGTTTGAACGCAATCATCAAACTTAATTAAAAAAGTCATTTAAGCCTTTTCACAGTGAGATCTATGCGATATGGCCGAAAAATGTAATTTTGATGTTAACTCCCAAACCGCTGCGCAGAAGTCAACCAAACTTCACCCAATAGTGTATTGTATGACAATCTAGTAGTTACATTTGGAAATTTGGTTCTTGGACATTTGATTTGAGCGCAATCCTCAAACTTAGGTCAAAAAAGCCATTTAAGCCTTTTCACAGTGAGATCTATGCGATATGGCCGAGAAATGTAATTTTGATGTTAACTCCCAAACCGCTGCGCAGAAGTCAACCAAACTTCACCCAATAGTGTATTGTATCACAATCTAGTAGTTACATGTGGAAATTTGGTTATTGGACATTTGGTTTGAGCGCAATCATTAAACTTAGGTCAAAAAAGCCATTTAAGCCTTTTCACAGTGAGATCTATGCGATATGGCCGAGAAATGTAATTTTGATGTTAACTCCCAAACCGCTGCGCAGAAGTCAACCAAACTTCACCCAATAGTGTATTGTATCACAATCTAGTAGTTACATTTGAAAATTTTGTTCTAGGAAATTTTGTTTGAGCGCAATCATCAAACTTAATTAAAAAATTCATTTAAGCCTTTTCACAGTGAGATCTATGCGATATGGCCGAGAAATGTAATTTTGATGTTAACTCCCAAACCGCTGCGCAGAAGTCAACCAAACTTCACCCATTAGTGTATTGTATCACAATCTAGTAGTTACATGTGAAAATTTTGTTCTAGGACATTTTGTTTGAACGCAATCATCAAACTTAATTAAAAAAGTCATTTAAGCCTTTTCACAGTGAGATCTATGCGATATGGCCGAGAAATGTAATTTTGATGTTAACTCCCAAACCGCTGCGCAGAAGTCAACCAAACTTCACCCAATAGTGTATTGTATCACATTCTAGTAGTTACATTTGGAAATTTGGTTTTTGGACATTTGGTTTGAGCGCAATCCTCAAACTTAGGTCAAAAAAGCCATTTAAGCCTTTTCACAGTGAGATCTATGCGATATGGCCGAGAAATGTAATTTTGATGTTAACTCCCAAACCGCTGCGCAGAAGTCAACCAAACTTCACCCAATAGTGTATTGTATCACAATCTAGTAGTTACATTTGAAAATTTTGTTCTAGGACATTTGGTTTGAGCGCAATCTTTAAACTTAATTAAAAAAGTCATTTAAGCCTTTTCACAGTGAGATCTATGCGATATGGCCGAGAAATGTAATTTTGATGTTAACTCCCAAACCGCTGCGCAGAAGTCAACCAAACTTCACCCATTAGTGTATTGTATCACAATCTAGTAGTTACATGTGAAAATTTGGTTCTAGGACATTTGATTTGAGCGCAATCCTCAAACTTAGGTCAAAAAAGCCATTTAAGCCTTTTCACAGTGAGATCTATGCGATATGGCCGAGAAATGTAATTTTGATGTTAACTCCCAAACCGCTGCGCAGAAGTCAACCAAACTTCACCCAATAGTGTATTGTATCACATTCTAGTAGTTACATTTGAAAATTTCGTTCTAGGACATTTGGTTTGAGCGCAATCATTAAACTTAGGTCAAAAAAGCCATTTAAGCCTTTTCACAGTGAGATCTATGCGATATGGCCGAGAAATGTAATTTTGATGTTAACTCCCAAACCGCTGCGCAGAAGTCAACCAAACTTCACCCAATAGTGTATTGTATCACATTCTAGTAGTTACATTTGAAAATTTCGTTCTAGGACATTTGGTTTGAGCGCAATCTTTAAACTTAGGTCAAAAAAGCCATTTAAGCCTTTTCACAGTGAGATCTATGCGATATGGCCGAGAAATGTAATTTTGATGTTAACTCCCAAACCGCTGCGCAGAAGTCAACCAAACTTCACCCAATAGTGTATTGTATCACAATCTAGTAGTTACATTTGAAAATTTTGTTCTAGGACATTTTGTTTGAACGCAATCATCAAACTTAATTAAAAAAGTCATTTAAGCCTTTTCACAGTGAGATCTATGCGATATGGCCGAGAAATGTAATTTTGATGTTAACTCCCAAACCGCTGCGCAGAAGTCAACCAAACTTCACCCAATAGTGTATTTTATCACAATCTAGTAGTTACATTTGGAAATTTAGTTCTAGGACATTTGATTTGAGCGCAATCATTAAACTTAATTAAAAAAGTCATTTAAGCCTTTTCACAGTGAGATCTATGCGATATGGCCGAGAAATGTAATTTTGATGTTAACTCCCAAACCGCTGCGCAGAAGTCAACCAAACTTCACCCAATAGTGTATTGTATCACATTCTAGTAGTTACATTTGAAAATTTCGTTCTAGGACATTTGGTTTGAGCGCAATCTTTAAACTTAGGTCAAAAAAGCCATTTAAGCCTTTTCACAGTGAGATCTATGCGATATGGCCGAGAAATGTAATTTTGATGTTAACTCCCAAACCGCTGCGCAGAAGTCAACCAAACTTCACCCAGTAGTGTATTGTATCACAATCTAGTAGTTACATTTGAAAATTTTGTTCTAGGACATTTTGTTTGAACGCAATCATCAAACTTAATTAAAAAAGTCATTTAAGCCTTTTCACAGTGAGATCTATGCGATATGGCCGAGAAATGTAATTTTGATGTTAACTCCCAAACCGCTGCGCAGAAGTCAACCAAACTTCACCCAATAGTGTATTGTATCACAATCTAGTAGTTACATTTGGAAATTTGGTTCTTGGACATTTGATTTGAGCGCAATCCTCAAACTTAGGTCAAAAAAGCCATTTAAGCCTTTTCACAGTGAGATCTATGCGATATGGCCGAGAAATGTAATTTTGATGTTAACTCCCAAACCGCTGCGCAGAAGTCAACCAAACTTCACCCAATAGTGTATTGTATCACAATCTAGTAGTTACATTTGAAAATTTTGTTCTAGGACATTTTGTTTGAACGCAATCATCAAACTTAATTAAAAAAGTCATTTAAGCCTTTTCACAGTGAGATCTATGCGATATGGCCGAGAAATGTAATTTTGATGTTAACTCCCAAACCGCTGCGCAGAAGTCAACCAAACTTCACCCAATAGTGTATTTTATCACAATCTAGTAGTTACATTTGGAAATTTAGTTCTAGGACATTTGATTTGAGCGCAATCATTAAACTTAATTAAAAAAGTCATTTAAGCCTTTTCACAGTGAGATCTATGCGATATGGCCGAGAAATGTAATTTTGATGTTAACTCCCAAACCGCTGCGCAGAAGTCAACCAAACTTCACCCAATAGTGTATTGTATCACATTCTAGTAGTTACATTTGAAAATTTCGTTCTAGGACATTTGGTTTGAGCGCAATCATTAAACTTAGGTCAAAAAAGCCATTTAAGCCTTTTCACAGTGAGATCTATGCGATATGGCCGAGAAATGTAATTTTGATGTTAACTCCCAAACCGCTGCGCAGAAGTCAACCAAACTTCACCCATTAGTGTATTGTATCACAATCTAGTAGTTACATTTGAAAATTTTGTTCTAGGAAATTTTGTTTGAGCGCAATCATCAAACTTAATTAAAAAAAGTCATTTAAGCCTTTTCACAGTGAGATCTATGCGATATGGCCGAGAAATGTAATTTTGATGTTAACTCCCAAACCGCTGCGCAGAAGTCAACCAAACTTCACCCATTAGTGTATTGTATCACAATCTAGTAGTTACATGTGAAAATTTGGTTCTAGGACATTTGATTTGAGCGCAATCCTCAAACTTAGGTCAAAAAAGCCATTTAAGCCTTTTCACAGTGAGATCTATGCGATATGGCCGAGAAATGTAATTTTGATGTTAACTCCCAAACCGCTGCGCAGAAGTCAACCAAACTTCACCCAATAGTGTATTGTATCACATTCTAGTAGTTACATTTGAAAATTTCGTTCTAGGACATTTGGTTTGAGCGCAATCATCAAACTTAATTAAAAAAGTCATTTAAGCCTTTTCACAGTGAGATCTATGCGATATGGCCGAGAAATGTAATTTTGATGTTAACTCCCAAACCGCTGCGCAGAAGTCAACCAAACTTCACCCAATAGTGTATTGTATCACAATCTAGTAGTTACATTTGAAAATTTTGTTCTAGGAAATTTTGTTTGAGCGCAATCCTCAAACTTAGGTCAAAAAAGCCATTTAAGCCTTTTCACAGTGAGATCTATGCGATATGGCCGAGAAATGTAATTTTGATGTTAACTCCCAAACCTCTGCGCAGAAGTCAACCAAACTTCACCCATTAGTGTATTGTATCACAATCTAGTAGTTACATGTGGAAATTTTGTTCTAGGACATTTGATTTGAGCGCAATCCTCAAACGTAGGTCAAAAAAGCCATTTAAGCCTTTTCACAGTGAGATCTATGCGATATGGCCGAGAAATGTAATTTTGATGTTAACTCCCAAACCGCTGCGCAGAAGTCAACCAAACTTCACCCAATAGTGTATTGTATCACATTCTAGTAGTTACATTTGAAAATTTCGTTCTAGGACATTTGGTTTGAGCGCAATCTTTAAACTTAGGTCAAAAAAGCCATTTAAGCCTTTTCACAGTGAGATCTATGCGATATGGCCGAGAAATGTAATTTTGATGTTAACTCCCAAACCGCTGCGCAGAAGTCAACCAAACTTCACCCAGTAGTGTATTGTATCACAATCTAGTAGTTACATTTGAAAATTTTGTTCTAGGACATTTTGTTTGAACGCAATCATCAAACTTAATTAAAAAAGTCATTTAAGCCTTTTCACAGTGAGATCTATGCGATATGGCCGAGAAATGTAATTTTGATGTTAACTCCCAAACCGCTGCGCAGAAGTCAACCAAACTTCACCCAATAGTGTATTGTATCACAATCTAGTAGTTACATTTGGAAATTTGGTTCTTGGACATTTGATTTGAGCGCAATCCTCAAACTTAGGTCAAAAAAGCCATTTAAGCCTTTTCACAGTGAGATCTATGCGATATGGCCGAGAAATGTAATTTTGATGTTAACTCCCAAACCGCTGCGCAGAAGTCAACCAAACTTCACCCAATAGTGTATTGTATCACAATCTAGTAGTTACATTTGAAAATTTTGTTCTAGGACATTTTGTTTGAACGCAATCATCAAACTTAATTAAAAAAGTCATTTAAGCCTTTTCACAGTGAGATCTATGCGATATGGCCGAGAAATGTAATTTTGATGTTAACTCCCAAACCGCTGCGCAGAAGTCAACCAAACTTCACCCAATAGTGTATTTTATCACAATCTAGTAGTTACATTTGGAAATTTAGTTCTAGGACATTTGATTTGAGCGCAATCATTAAACTTAATTAAAAAAGTCATTTAAGCCTTTTCACAGTGAGATCTATGCGATATGGCCGAGAAATGTAATTTTGATGTTAACTCCCAAACCGCTGCGCAGAAGTCAACCAAACTTCACCCAATAGTGTATTGTATCACATTCTAGTAGTTACATTTGAAAATTTCGTTCTAGGACATTTGGTTTGAGCGCAATCATTAAACTTAGGTCAAAAAAGCCATTTAAGCCTTTTCACAGTGAGATCTATGCGATATGGCCGAGAAATGTAATTTTGATGTTAACTCCCAAACCGCTGCGCAGAAGTCAACCAAACTTCACCCATTAGTGTATTGTATCACAATCTAGTAGTTACATGTGGAAATTTGGTTCTAGGACATTTGATTTGAGCGCAATCCTCAAACTTAGGTCAAAAAAGCCATTTAAGCCTTTTCACAGTGAGATCTATGCGATATGGCCGAGAAATGTAATTTTGATGTTAACTCCCAAACCGCTGCGCAGAAGTCAACCAAACTTCACCCAATAGTGTATTGTATCACAATCTAGTAGTTACATTTGAAAATTTTGTTCTAGGAAATTTTGTTTGAGCGCAATCATCAAACTTAATTAAAAAAAGTCATTTAAGCCTTTTCACAGTGAGATCTATGCGATATGGCCGAGAAATGTAATTTTGATGTTAACTCCCAAACCGCTGCGCAGAAGTCAACCAAACTTCACCCATTAGTGTATTGTATCACAATCTAGTAGTTACATGTGAAAATTTGGTTCTAGGACATTTGATTTGAGCGCAATCCTCAAACTTAGGTCAAAAAAGCCATTTAAGCCTTTTCACAGTGAGATCTATGCGATATGGCCGAGAAATGTAATTTTGATGTTAACTCCCAAACCGCTGCGCAGAAGTCAACCAAACTTCACCCAATAGTGTATTGTATCACATTCTAGTAGTTACATTTGAAAATTTCGTTCTAGGACATTTGGTTTGAGCGCAATCATCAAACTTAATTAAAAAAGTCATTTAAGCCTTTTCACAGTGAGATCTATGCGATATGGCCGAGAAATGTAATTTTGATGTTAACTCCCAAACCTCTGCGCAGAAGTCAACCAAACTTCACCCATTAGTGTATTGTATCACAATCTAGTAGTTACATGTGAAAATTTGGTTCTAGGACATTTGATTTGAGCGCAATCCTCAAACTTAGGTCAAAAAAGCCATTTAAGCCTTTTCACAGTGAGATCTATGCGATATGGCCGAGAAATGTAATTTTGATGTTAACTCCCAAACCGCTGCGCAGAAGTCAACCAAACTTCACCCAATAGTGTATTGTATCACATTCTAGTAGTTACATTTGAAAATTTCGTTCTAGGACATTTGGTTTGAGCGCAATCTTTAAACTTAGGTCAAAAAAGCCATTTAAGCCTTTTCACAGTGAGATCTATGCGATATGGCCGAGGAATGTAATTTTGATGTTAACTCCCAAACCGCTGCGCAGAAGTCAACCAAACTTCACCCAATAGTGTATTGTATCACAATCTAGTAGTTACATTTGAAAATTTTGTTCTAGGACATTTTGTTTGAACGCAATCATCAAACTTAATTAAAAAAGTCATTTAAGCCTTTTCACAGTGAGATCTATGCGATATGGCCGAGAAATGTAATTTTGATGTTAACTCCCAAACCGCTGCGCAGAAGTCAACCAAACTTCACCCAATAGTGTATTGTATCACAATCTAGTAGTTACATTTGGAAATTTGGTTCTTGGACATTTGATTTGAGCGCAATCCTCAAACTTAGGTCAAAAAAGCCATTTAAGCCTTTTCACAGTGAGATCTATGCGATATGGCCGAGAAATGTAATTTTGATGTTAACTCCCAAACCGCTGCGCAGAAGTCAACCAAACTTCACCCAATAGTGTATTGTATCACAATCTAGTAGTTACATTTGAAAATTTTGTTCTAGGACATTTTGTTTGAACGCAATCATCAAACTTAATTAAAAAAGTCATTTAAGCCTTTTCACAGTGAGATCTATGCGATATGGCCGAGAAATGTAATTTTGATGTTAACTCCCAAACCGCTGCGCAGAAGTCAACCAAACTTCACCCACTAGTGTATTGTATCACAATCTAGTAGTTACATTTGAAAATTTTGTTCTAGGACATTTTGTTTGAACGCAATCATCAAACTTAATTAAAAAAGTCATTTAAGCCTTTTCACAGTGAGATCTATGCGATATGGCCGAGAAATGTAATTTTGATGTTAACTCCCAAACCGCTGCGCAGAAGTCAACCAAACTTCACCCAATAGTGTATTTTATCACAATCTAGTAGTGACATTTGGAAATTTAGTTCTAGGACATTTTATTTGAGAGCAATCATTAAACTTAATTAAAAAAGTCATTTAAGCCTTTTCACAGTGAGATCTATGCGATATGGCCGAGAAATGTAATTTTGATGTTAACTCCCAAACCGCTGCGCAGAAGTCAACCAAACTTCACCCATTAGTGTATTGTATCACAATCTAGTAATTACATGTGGAAATTTGGTTCTAGGACATTTGATTTGAGCGCAATCCTCAAACTTAGGTCAAAAAAGCCATTTAAGCCTTTTCACAGTGAGATCTATGCGATATGGCCGAGAAATGTAATTTTGATGTTAACTCCCAAACCGCTGCGCAGAAGTCAACCAAACTTCACCCAATAGTGTATTGTATCACAATCTAGTAGTTACATTTGAAAATTTTGTTCTATGACATTTTGTTTGAACGCAATCATCAAACTTAATTAAAAAAGTCATTTAAGCCTTTTCACAGTGAGATCTATGCGATATGGCCGAGAAATGTAATTTTGATGTTAACTCCCAAACCGCTGCGCAGAAGTCAACCAAACTTCACCCATTAGTGTATTGTATCACAATCTAGTAGTTACATGTGGAAATTTGGTTATTGGACATTTGGTTTGAGCGCAATCATTAAACTTAGGTCAAAAAAGCCATTTAAGCCTTTTCACAGTGAGATCTATGCGATATGGCCGAGAAATGTAATTTTGATGTTAACTCCCAAACCGCTGCGCAGAAGTCAACCAAACTTCACCCAATAGTGTATTGTATCACAATCTAGTAGTTACATTTGAAAATTTTGTTCTAGGAAATTTTGTTTGAGCGCAATCATCAAACTTAATTAAAAAAGTCATTTAAGCCTTTTCACAGTGAGATCTATGCGATATGGCCGAGAAATGTAATTTTGATGTTAACTCCCAAACCTCTGCGCAGAAGTCAACCAAACTTCACCCATTAGTGTATTGTATCACAATCTAGTAGTTACATGTGGAAATTTTGTTCTAGGACATTTGATTTGAGCGCAATCCTCAAACTTAGGTCAAAAAAGCCATTTAAGCCTTTTCACAGTGAGATCTATGCGATATGGCCGAGAAATGTAATTTTGATGTTAACTCCCAAACCGCTGCGCAGAAGTCAACCAAACTTCACCCAATAGTGTATTGTATCACATTCTAGTAGTTACATTTGAAAATTTCGTTCTAGGACATTTGGTTTGAGCGCAATCTTTAAACTTAGGTCAAAAAAGCCATTTAAGCCTTTTCACAGTGAGATCTATGCGATATGGCCGAGAAATGTAATTTTGATGTTAACTCCCAAACCGCTGCGCAGAAGTCAACCAAACTTCACCCAGTAGTGTATTGTATCACAATCTAGTAGTTACATTTGAAAATTTTGTTCTAGGACATTTGGTTTGAGCGCAATCATTAAACTTAGGTCAAAAAAGCCATTTAAGCCTTTTCACAGTGAGATCTATGCGATATGGCCGAGAAATGTAATTTTGATGTTAACTCCCAAACCGCTGCGCAGAAGTCAACCAAACTTCACCCAATAGTGTATTGTATCACAATCTAGTAGTTACATTTGAAAATTTTGTTCTAGGAAATTTTGTTTGAGCGCAATCATCAAACTTAATTAAAAAAGTCATTTAAGCCTTTTCACAGTGAGATCTATGCGATATGGCCGAGAAATGTAATTTTGATGTTAACTCCCAAACCGCTGCGCAGAAGTCAACCAAACTTCACCCAATAGTGCATTGTATCACAATCTAGTAGTTACATTTGGAAATTTGGTTCTTGGACATTTGATTTGAGCGCAATCCTCAAACTTAGGTCAAAAAAGGCATTTAAGCCTTTTCACAGTGAGATCTATGCGATATGGCCGAGAAATGTAATTTTGATGTTAACTCCCAAACCGCTGCGCAGAAGTCAACCAAACTTCACCCAATAGTGTATTGTATCACAATCTAGTAGTTACATTTGAAAATTTTGTTCTAGGACATTTTGTTTGAACGCAATCATCAAACTTAATTAAAAAAGTCATTTAAGCCTTTTCACAGTGAGATCTATGCGATATGGCCGAGAAATGTAATTTTGATGTTAACTCCCAAACCGCTGCGCAGAAGTCAACCAAACTTCACCCAATAGTGTATTTTATCACAATCTAGTAGTTACAATTGGAAATTTAGTTCTAGGACATTTGATTTGAGCGCAATCATTAAACTTAATTTAAAAAGTCATTTAAGCCTTTTCACAGTGAGATCTATGCGATATGGCCGAGAAATGTAATTTTGATGTTAACTCCCAAACCGCTGCGCAGAAGTCAACCAAACTTCACCCATTAGTGTATTGTATCACAATCTAGTAATTACATGTGGAAATTTGGTTCTAGGACATTTGATTTGAGCGCAATCCTCAAACTTAGGTCAAAAAAGCCATTTAAGCCTTTTCACAGTGAGATCTATGCGATATGGCCGAGAAATGTAATTTTGATGTTAACTCCCAAACCGCTGCGCAGAAGTCAACCAAACTTCACCCAATAGTGTATTGTATCACAATCTAGTAGTTACATTTGAAAATTTTGTTCTATGACATTTTGTTTGAACGCAATCATCAAACTTAATTAAAAAAGTCATTTAAGCCTTTTCACAGTGAGATCTATGCGATATGGCCGAGAAATGTAATTTTGATGTTAACTCCCAAACCGCTGCGCAGAAGTCAACCAAACTTCACCCATTAGTGTATTGTATCACAATCTAGTAGTTACATGTGGAAATTTGGTTATTGGACATTTGGTTTGAGCGCAATCATTAAACTTAGGTCAAAAAAGCCATTTAAGCCTTTTCACAGTGAGATCTATGCGATATGGCCGAGAAATGTAATTTTGATGTTAACTCCCAAACCGCTGCGCAGAAGTCAACCAAACTTCACCTAATAGTGTATTGTATCACAATCTAGTAGTTACATTTGAAAATTTTGTTCTAGGAAATTTTGTTTGAGCGCAATCATCAAACTTAATTAAAAAAGTCATTTAAGCCTTTTCACAGTGAGATCTATGCGATATGGCCGAGAAATGTAATTTTGATGTTAACTCCCAAACCTCTGCGCAGAAGTCAACCAAACTTCACCCATTAGTGTATTGTATCACAATCTAGTAGTTACATGTGGAAATTTTGTTCTAGGACATTTGATTTGAGCGCAATCCTCAAACTTAGGTCAAAAAAGCCATTTAAGCCTTTTCACAGTGAGATCTATGCGATATGGCCGAGAAATGTAATTTTGATGTTAACTCCCAAACCGCTGCGCAGAAGTCAACCAAACTTCACCCAATAGTGTATTGTATCACAATCTAGTAGTTACATTTGAAAATTTTGTTCTAGGACATTTTGTTTGAACGCAATCATCAAACTTAATTAAAAAAGTCATTTAAGCCTTTTCACAGTGAGATCTATGCGATATGGCCGAGAAATGTAATTTTGATGTTAACTCCCAAACCGCTGCGCAGAAGTCAACCAAACTTCACCCAATAGTGTATTGTATCACATTCTAGTAGTTACATTTGAAAATTTCGTTCAAGGACATTTGGTTTGAGCGCAATCTTTAAACTTAGGTCAAAAAAGCCATTTAAGCCTTTTCACAGTGAGATCTATGCGATATGGCCGAGAAATGTAATTTTGATGTTAACTCCCAAACCGCTGCGCAGAAGTCAACCAAACTTCACCCAATAGTGTATTGTATCACAATCTAGTAGTTACATTTGAAAATTTTGTTCTAGGACATTTTGTTTGAACGCAATCATCAAACTTAATTAAAAAAGTCATTTAAGCCTTTTCACAGTGAGATCTATGCGATATGGCCGAAAAATGTAATTTTGATGTTAACTCCCAAACCGCTGCGCAGAAGTCAACCAAACTTCACCCAATAGTGTATTGTATGACAATCTAGTAGTTACATTTGGAAATTTGGTTCTTGGACATTTGATTTGAGCGCAATCCTCAAACTTAGGTCAAAAAAGCCATTTAAGCCTTTTCACAGTGAGATCTATGCGATATGGCCGAGAAATGTAATTTTGATGTTAACTCCCAAACCGCTGCGCAGAAGTCAACCAAACTTCACCCAATAGTGTATTGTATCACAATCTAGTAGTTACATTTGAAAATTTTTTTCTAGGACATTTTGTTTGAACGCAATCATCAAACTTAATTAAAAAAGTCATTTAAGCCTTTTCACAGTGAGATCTATGCGATATGGCCGAGAAATGTAATTTTGATGTTAACTCCCAAACCGCTGCGCAGAAGTCAACCAAACTTCACCCATTAGTGTATTGTATCACAATCTAGTAGTTACATGTGGAAATTTGGTTATTGGACATTTGGTTTGAGCGCAATCATTAAACTTAGGTCAAAAAAGCCATTTAAGCCTTTTCACAGTGAGATCTATGCGATATGGCCGAGAAATGTAATTTTGATGTTAACTCCCAAACCGCTGCGCAGAAGTCAACCAAACTTCACCCAATAGTGTATTGTATCACAATCTAGTAGTTACATTTGAAAATTTTGTTCTAGGAAATTTTGTTTGAGCGCAATCATCAAACTTAATTAAAAAAGTCATTTAAGCCTTTTCACAGTGAGATCTATGCGATATGGCCGAGAAATGTAATTTTGATGTTAACTCCCAAACCGCTGCGCAGAAGTCAACCAAACTTCACCCATTAGTGTATTGTATCACAATCTAGTAGTTACATGTGAAAATTTTGTTCTAGGACATTTTGTTTGAACGCAATCATCAAACTTAATTAAAAAAGTCATTTAAGCCTTTTCACAGTGAGATCTATGCGATATGGCCGAGAAATGTAATTTTGATGTTAACTCCCAAACCGCTGCGCAGAAGTCAACCAAACTTCACCCAATAGTGTATTGTATCACATTCTAGTAGTTACATTTGGAAATTTGGTTTTTGGACATTTGGTTTGAGCGCAATCCTCAAACTTAGGTCAAAAAAGCCATTTAAGCCTTTTCACAGTGAGATCTATGCGATATGGCCGAGAAATGTAATTTTGATGTTAACTCCCAAACCGCTGCGCAGAAGTCAACCAAACTTCACCCAATAGTGTATTGTATCACAATCTAGTAGTTACATTTGAAAATTTTGTTCTAGGACATTTGGTTTGAGCGCAATCTTTAAACTTAATTAAAAAAGTCATTTAAGCCTTTTCACAGTGAGATCTATGCGATATGGCCGAGAAATGTAATTTTGATGTTAACTCCCAAACCGCTGCGCAGAAGTCAACCAAACTTCACCCATTAGTGTATTGTATCACAATCTAGTAGTTACATGTGAAAATTTGGTTCTAGGACATTTGATTTGAGCGCAATCCTCAAACTTAGGTCAAAAAAGCCATTTAAGCCTTTTCACAGTGAGATCTATGCGATATGGCCGAGAAATGTAATTTTGATGTTAACTCCCAAACCGCTGCGCAGAAGTCAACCAAACTTCACCCAATAGTGTATTGTATCACATTCTAGTAGTTACATTTGAAAATTTCGTTCTAGGACATTTGGTTTGAGCGCAATCATTAAACTTAGGTCAAAAAAGCCATTTAAGCCTTTTCACAGTGAGATCTATGCGATATGGCCGAGAAATGTAATTTTGATGTTAACTCCCAAACCGCTGCGCAGAAGTCAACCAAACTTCACCCAATAGTGTATTGTATCACATTCTAGTAGTTACATTTGAAAATTTCGTTCTAGGACATTTGGTTTGAGCGCAATCTTTAAACTTAGGTCAAAAAAGCCATTTAAGCCTTTTCACAGTGAGATCTATGCGATATGGCCGAGAAATGTAATTTTGATGTTAACTCCCAAACCGCTGCGCAGAAGTCAACCAAACTTCACCCAATAGTGTATTGTATCACAATCTAGTAGTTACATTTGAAAATTTTGTTCTAGGACATTTTGTTTGAACGCAATCATCAAACTTAATTAAAAAAGTCATTTAAGCCTTTTCACAGTGAGATCTATGCGATATGGCCGAGAAATGTAATTTTGATGTTAACTCCCAAACCGCTGCGCAGAAGTCAACCAAACTTCACCCAATAGTGTATTTTATCACAATCTAGTAGTTACATTTGGAAATTTAGTTCTAGGACATTTGATTTGAGCGCAATCATTAAACTTAATTAAAAAAGTCATTTAAGCCTTTTCACAGTGAGATCTATGCGATATGGCCGAGAAATGTAATTTTGATGTTAACTCCCAAACCGCTGCGCAGAAGTCAACCAAACTTCACCCATTAGTGTATTGTATCACAATCTAGTAATTACATGTGGAAATTTGGTTCTAGGACATTTGATTTGAGCGCAATCCTCAAACTTAGGTCAAAAAAGCCATTTAAGCCTTTTCACAGTGAGATCTATGCGATATGGCCGAGAAATGTAATTTTGATGTTAACTCCCAAACCGCTGCGCAGAAGTCAACCAAACTTCACCCAAGAGTGTATTGTATCACAATCTAGTAGTTACATTTGAAAATTTTGTTCTATGACATTTTGTTTGAACGCAATCATCAAACTTAATTAAAAAAGTCATTTAAGCCTTTTCACAGTGAGATCTATGCGATATGGCCGAGAAATGTAATTTTGATGTTAACTCCCAAACCGCTGCGCAGAAGTCAACCAAACTTCACCCATTAGTGTATTGTATCACAATCTAGTAGTTACATGTGGAAATTTGGTTATTGGACATTTGGTTTGAGCGCAATCATTAAACTTAGGTCAAAAAAGCCATTTAAGCCTTTTCACAGTGAGATCTATGCGATATGGCCGAGAAATGTAATTTTGATGTTAACTCCCAAACCGCTGCGCAGAAGTCAACCAAACTTCACCCAATAGTGTATTGTATCAAAATCTAGTAGTTACATTTGAAAATTTTGTTCTAGGAAATTTTGTTTGAGCGCAATCATCAAACTTAATTAAAAAAGTCATTTAAGCCTTTTCACAGTGAGATCTATGCGATATGGCCGAGAAATGTAATTTTGATGTTAACTCCCAAACCGCTGCGCAGAAGTCAACCAAACTTCACCCAATAGTGTATTGTATCACAATCTAGTAGTTACATTTGGAAATTTGGTTCTTGGACATTTGATTTGAGCGCAATCCTCAAACTTAGGTCAAAAAAGCCATTTAAGCCTTTTCACAGTGAGATCTATGCGATATGGCCGAGAAATGTAATTTTGATGTTAACTCCCAAACCGCTGCGCAGAAGTCAACCAAACTTCACCCAATAGTGTATTGTATCACAATCTAGTAGTTACATTTGAAAATTTTGTTCTAGGACATTTTGTTTGAACGCAATCATCAAACTTAATTAAAAAAGTCATTTAAGCCTTTTCACAGTGAGATCTATGCGATATGGCCGAGAAATGTAATTTTGATGTTAACTCCCAAACCGCTGCGCAGAAGTCAACCAAACTTCACCCATTAGTGTATTGTATCACAATCTAGTAGTTACATGTGGAAATTTGGTTATTGGACATTTGGTTTGAGCGCAATCATTAAACTTAGGTCAAAAAAGCCATTTAAGCCTTTTCACAGTGAGATCTATGCGATATGGCCGAGAAATGTAATTTTGATGTTAACTCCCAAACCGCTGCGCAGAAGTCAACCAAACTTCACCCAATAGTGTATTGTATCACAATCTAGTAGTTACATTTGAAAATTTTGTTCTAGGAAATTTTGTTTGAGCGCAATCATCAAACTTAATTAAAAAAGTCATTTAAGCCTTTTCACAGTGAGATCTATGCGATATGGCCGAGAAATGTAATTTTGATGTTAACTCCCAAACCGCTGCGCAGAAGTCAACCAAACTTCACCCATTAGTGTATTGTATCACAATCTAGTAGTTACATGTGAAAATTTTGTTCAAGGACATTTGGTTTGAGCGCAATCTTTAAACTTAGGTCAAAAAAGCCATTTAAGCCTTTTCACAGTGAGATCTATGCGATATGGCCGAGAAATGTAATTTTGATGTTAACTCCCAAACCGCTGCGCAGAAGTCAACCAAACTTCACCCAATAGTGTATTGTATCACAATCTAGTAGTTACATTTGAAAATTTTGTTCTAGGACATTTTGTTTGAACGCAATCATCAAACTTAATTAAAAAAGTCATTTAAGCCTTTTCACAGTGAGATCTATGCGATATGGCCGAAAAATGTAATTTTGATGTTAACTCCCAAACCGCTGCGCAGAAGTCAACCAAACTTCACCCAATAGTGTATTGTATGACAATCTAGTAGTTACATTTGGAAATTTGGTTCTTGGACATTTGATTTGAGCGCAATCCTCAAACTTAGGTCAAAAAAGCCATTTAAGCCTTTTCACAGTGAGATCTATGCGATATGGCCGAGAAATGTAATTTTGATGTTAACTCCCAAACCGCTGCGCAGAAGTCAACCAAACTTCACCCAATAGTGTATTGTATCACAATCTAGTAGTTACATTTGAAAATTTTGTTCTAGGACATTTTGTTTGAACGCAATCATCAAACTTAATTAAAAAAGTCATTTAAGCCTTTTCACAGTAAGATCTATGCGATATGGCCGAGAAATGTAATTTTGATGTTAACTCCCAAACCGCTGCGCAGAAGTCAACCAAACTTCACCCATTAGTGTATTGTATCACAATCTAGTAGTTACATGTGGAAATTTGGTTATTGGACATTTGGTTTGAGCGCAATCATTAAACTTAGGTCAAAAAAGCCATTTAAGCCTTTTCACAGTGAGATCTATGCGATATGGCCGAGAAATGTAATTTTGATGTTAACTCCCAAACCGCTGCGCAGAAGTCAACCAAACTTCACCCAATAGTGTATTGTATCACAATCTAGTAGTTACATTTGAAAATTTTGTTCTAGGAAATTTTGTTTGAGCGCAATCATCAAACTTAATTAAAAAAGTCATTTAAGCCTTTTCACAGTGAGATCTATGCGATATGGCCGAGAAATGTAATTTTGATGTTAACTCCCAAACCGCTGCGCAGAAGTCAACCAAACTTCACCCATTAGTGTATTGTATCACAATCTAGTAGTTACATGTGAAAATTTTGTTCTAGGACATTTTGTTTGAACGCAATCATCAAACTTAATTAAAAAAGTCATTTAAGCCTTTTCACAGTGAGATCTATGCGATATGGCCGAGAAATGTAATTTTGATGTTAACTCCCAAACCGCTGCGCAGAAGTCAACCAAACTTCACCCAATAGTGTATTGTATCACATTCTAGTAGTTACATTTGGAAATTTGGTTTTTGGACATTTGGTTTGAGCGCAATCCTCAAACTTAGGTCAAAAAAGCCATTTAAGCCTTTTCACAGTGAGATCTATGCGATATGGCCGAGAAATGTAATTTTGATGTTAACTCCCAAACCGCTGCGCAGAAGTCAACCAAACTTCACCCAATAGTGTATTGTATCACAATCTAGTAGTTACATTTGAAAATTTTGTTCTAGGACATTTGGTTTGAGCGCAATCTTTAAACTTAATTAAAAAAGTCATTTAAGCCTTTTCACAGTGAGATCTATGCGATATGGCCGAGAAATGTAATTTTGATGTTAACTCCCAAACCGCTGCGCAGAAGTCAACCAAACTTCACCCATTAGTGTATTGTATCACAATCTAGTAGTTACATGTGAAAATTTGGTTCTAGGACATTTGATTTGAGCGCAATCCTCAAACTTAGGTCAAAAAAGCCATTTAAGCCTTTTCACAGTGAGATCTATGCGATATGGCCGAGAAATGTAATTTTGATGTTAACTCCCAAACCGCTGCGCAGAAGTCAACCAAACTTCACCCAATAGTGTATTGTATCACATTCTAGTAGTTACATTTGAAAATTTCGTTCTAGGACATTTGGTTTGAGCGCAATCATTAAACTTAGGTCAAAAAAGCCATTTAAGCCTTTTCACAGTGAGATCTATGCGATATGGCCGAGAAATGTAATTTTGATGTTAACTCCCAAACCGCTGCGCAGAAGTCAACCAAACTTCACCCAATAGTGTATTGTATCACATTCTAGTAGTTACATTTGAAAATTTCGTTCTAGGACATTTGGTTTGAGCGCAATCTTTAAACTTAGGTCAAAAAAGCCATTTAAGCCTTTTCACAGTGAGATCTATGCGATATGGCCGAGAAATGTAATTTTGATGTTAACTCCCAAACCGCTGCGCAGAAGTCAACCAAACTTCACCCAATAGTGTATTGTATCACAATCTAGTAGTTACATTTGAAAATTTTGTTCTAGGACATTTTGTTTGAACGCAATCATCAAACTTAATTAAAAAAGTCATTTAAGCCTTTTCACAGTGAGATCTATGCGATATGGCCGAGAAATGTAATTTTGATGTTAACTCCCAAACCGCTGCGCAGAAGTCAACCAAACTTCACCCAATAGTGTATTTTATCACAATCTAGTAGTTACATTTGGAAATTTAGTTCTAGGACATTTGATTTGAGCGCAATCATTAAACTTAATTAAAAAAGTCATTTAAGCCTTTTCACAGTGAGATCTATGCGATATGGCCGAGAAATGTAATTTTGATGTTAACTCCCAAACCGCTGCGCAGAAGTCAACCAAACTTCACCCATTAGTGTATTGTATCACAATCTAGTAATTACATGTGGAAATTTGGTTCTAGGACATTTGATTTGAGCGCAATCCTCAAACTTAGGTCAAAAAAGCCATTTAAGCCTTTTCACAGTGAGATCTATGCGATATGGCCGAGAAATGTAATTTTGATGTTAACTCCCAAACCGCTGCGCAGAAGTCAACCAAACTTCACCCAAGAGTGTATTGTATCACAATCTAGTAGTTACATTTGAAAATTTTGTTCTATGACATTTTGTTTGAACGCAATCATCAAACTTAATTAAAAAAGTCATTTAAGCCTTTTCACAGTGAGATCTATGCGATATGGCCGAGAAATGTAATTTTGATGTTAACTCCCAAACCGCTGCGCAGAAGTCAACCAAACTTCACCCATTAGTGTATTGTATCACAATCTAGTAGTTACATGTGGAAATTTGGTTATTGGACATTTGGTTTGAGCGCAATCATTAAACTTAGGTCAAAAAAGCCATTTAAGCCTTTTCACAGTGAGATCTATGCGATATGGCCGAGAAATGTAATTTTGATGTTAACTCCCAAACCGCTGCGCAGAAGTCAACCAAACTTCACCCAATAGTGTATTGTATCAAAATCTAGTAGTTACATTTGAAAATTTTGTTCTAGGAAATTTTGTTTGAGCGCAATCATCAAACTTAATTAAAAAAGTCATTTAAGCCTTTTCACAGTGAGATCTATGCGATATGGCCGAGAAATGTAATTTTGATGTTAACTCCCAAACCGCTGCGCAGAAGTCAACCAAACTTCACCCAATAGTGTATTGTATCACAATCTAGTAGTTACATTTGGAAATTTGGTTCTTGGACATTTGATTTGAGCGCAATCCTCAAACTTAGGTCAAAAAAGCCATTTAAGCCTTTTCACAGTGAGATCTATGCGATATGGCCGAGAAATGTAATTTTGATGTTAACTCCCAAACCGCTGCGCAGAAGTCAACCAAACTTCACCCAATAGTGTATTGTATCACAATCTAGTAGTTACATTTGAAAATTTTGTTCTAGGACATTTTGTTTGAACGCAATCATCAAACTTAATTAAAAAAGTCATTTAAGCCTTTTCACAGTGAGATCTATGCGATATGGCCGAGAAATGTAATTTTGATGTTAACTCCCAAACCGCTGCGCAGAAGTCAACCAAACTTCACCCATTAGTGTATTGTATCACAATCTAGTAGTTACATGTGGAAATTTGGTTATTGGACATTTGGTTTGAGCGCAATCATTAAACTTAGGTCAAAAAAGCCATTTAAGCCTTTTCACAGTGAGATCTATGCGATATGGCCGAGAAATGTAATTTTGATGTTAACTCCCAAACCGCTGCGCAGAAGTCAACCAAACTTCACCCAATAGTGTATTGTATCACAATCTAGTAGTTACATTTGAAAATTTTGTTCTAGGAAATTTTGTTTGAGCGCAATCATCAAACTTAATTAAAAAAGTCATTTAAGCCTTTTCACAGTGAGATCTATGCGATATGGCCGAGAAATGTAATTTTGATGTTAACTCCCAAACCGCTGCGCAGAAGTCAACCAAACTTCACCCATTAGTGTATTGTATCACAATCTAGTAGTTACATGTGAAAATTTTGTTCTAGGACATTTTGTTTGAACGCAATCATCAAACTTAATTAAAAAAGTCATTTAAGCCTTTTCACAGTGAGATCTATGCGATATGGCCGAGAAATGTAATTTTGATGTTAACTCCCAAACCGCTGCGCAGAAGTCAACCAAACTTCACCTAATAGTGTATTGTATCACAATCTAGTAGTTACATTTGAAAATTTTGTTCTAGGAAATTTTGTTTGAGCGCAATCATCAAACTTAATTAAAAAAGTCATTTAAGCCTTTTCACAGTGAGATCTATGCGATATGGCCGAGAAATGTAATTTTGATGTTAACTCCCAAACCTCTGCGCAGAAGTCAACCAAACTTCACCCATTAGTGTATTGTATCACAATCTAGTAGTTACATGTGGAAATTTTGTTCTAGGACATTTGATTTGAGCGCAATCCTCAAACTTAAGTCAAAAAAGCCATTTAAGCCTTTTCACAGTGAGATCTATGCGATATGGCCGAGAAATGTAATTTTGATGTTAACTCCCAAACCGCTGCGCAGAAGTCAACCAAACTTCACCCAATAGTGTATTGTATCATATTCTAGTAGTTACATTTGAAAATTTCGTTCTAGGACATTTGGTTTGAGCGCAATCTTTAAACTTAGGTCAAAAAAGCCATTTAAGCCTTTTCACAGTGAGATCTATGCGATATGGCCGAGAAATGTAATTTTGATGTTAACTCCCAAACCGCTGCGCAGAAGTCAACCAAACTTCACCCAATAGTGTATTGTATCACAATCTAGTAGTTACATTTGAAAATTTTGTTCTAGGACATTTTGTTTGAACGCAATCATCAAACTTAATTAAAAAAGTCATTTAAGCCTTTTCACAGTGAGATCTATGCGATATGGCCGAGAAATGTAATTTTGATGTTAACTCCCAAACCGCTGCGCAGAAGTCAACCAAACTTCACCCAATAGTGTATTGTATCACATTCTAGTAGTTACATTTGAAAATTTCGTTCTAGGACATTTGGTTTGAGCGCAATCTTTAAACTTAGGTCAAAAAAGCCATTTAAGCCTTTTCACAGTGAGATCTATGCGATATGGCCGAGAAATGTAATTTTGATGTTAACTCCCAAACCGCTGCGCAGAAGTCAACCAAACTTCACCCAATAGTGTATTGTATCACAATCTAGTAGTTACATTTGAAAATTTTGTTCTAGGACATTTTGTTTGAACGCAATCATCAAACTTAATTAAAAAAGTCATTTAAGCCTTTTCACAGTGAGATCTATGCGATATGGCCGAGAAATGTAATTTTGATGTTAACTCCCAAACCGCTGCGCAGAAGTCAACCAAACTTCACCCAATAGTGTATTGTATCACAATCTAGTAGTTACATTTGGAAATTTGGTTCTTGGACATTTGATTTGAGCGCAATCCTCAAACTTAGGTCAAAAAAGCCATTTAAGCCTTTTCACAGTGAGATCTATGCGATATGGCCGAGAAATGTAATTTTGATGTTAACTCCCAAACCGCTGCGCAGAAGTCAACCAAACTTCACCCAATAGTGTATTGTATCACAATCTAGTAGTTACATTTGGAAATTTGGTTCTTGGACATTTGATTTGAGCGCAATCCTCAAACTTAGGTCAAAAAAGCCATTTAAGCCTTTTCACAGTGAGATCTATGCGATATGGCCGAGAAATGTAATTTTGATGTTAACTCCCAAACCGCTGCGCAGAAGTCAACCAAACTTCACCCAATAGTGTATTGTATCACAATCTAGTAGTTACATTTGAAAATTTTGTTCTAGGAAATTTTCTTTGAGCGCAATCATCAAACTTAATTAAAAAAAGTCATTTAAGCCTTTTCACAGTGAGATCTATGCGATATGGCCGAGAAATGTAATTTTGATGTTAACTCCCAAACCGCTGCGCAGAAGTCAACCAAACTTCACCCATTAGTGTATTGTATCACAATCTAGTAGTTACATGTGAAAATTTGGTTCTAGGACATTTGATTTGAGCGCAATCCTCAAACTTAGGTCAAAAAAGCCATTTAAGCCTTTTCACAGTGAGATCTATGCGATATGGCCGAGAAATGTAATTTTGATGTTAACTCCCAAACCGCTGCGCAGAAGTCAACCAAACTTCACCCAATAGTGTATTGTATCACATTCTAGTAGTTACATTTGAAAATTTCGTTCTAGGACATTTGGTTTGAGCGCAATCATCAAACTTAATTAAAAAAGTCATTTAAGCCTTTTCACAGTGAGATCTATGCGATATGGCCGAGAAATGTAATTTTGATGTTAACTCCCAAACCTCTGCGCAGAAGTCAACCAAACTTCACCCATTAGTGTATTGTATCACAATCTAGTAGTTACATGTGAAAATTTGGTTCTAGGACATTTGATTTGAGCGCAATCCTCAAACTTAGGTCAAAAAAGCCATTTAAGCCTTTTCACAGTGAGATCTATGCGATATGGCCGAGAAATATAATTTTGATGTTAACTCCCAAACCGCTGCGCAGAAGTCAACCAAACTTCACCCAATAGTGTATTGTATCACCTTCTAGTAGTTACATTTGAAAATTTCGTTCTAGGACATTTGGTTTGAGCGCAATCTTTAAACTTAGGTCAAAAAAGCCATTTAAGCCTTTTCACAGTGAGATCTATGCGATATGGCCGAGGAATGTAATTTTGATGTTAACTCCCAAACCGCTGCGCAGAAGTCAACCAAACTTCACCCAATAGTGTATTGTATCACAATCTAGTAGTTACATTTGAAAATTTTGTTCTAGGACATTTTGTTTGAACGCAATCATCAAACTTAATTAAAAAAGTCATTTAAGCCTTTTCACAGTGAGATCTATGCGATATGGCCGAGAAATGTAATTTTGATGTTAACTCCCAAACCGCTGCGCAGAAGTCAACCAAACTTCACCCAATAGTGTATTGTATCACAATCTAGTAGTTACATTTGGAAATTTGGTTCTTGGACATTTGATTTGAGCGCAATCCTCAAACTTAGGTCAAAAAAGCCATTTAAGCCTTTTCACAGTGAGATCTATGCGATATGGCCGAGAAATGTAATTTTGATGTTAACTCCCAAACCGCTGCGCAGAAGTCAACCAAACTTCACCCAATAGTGTATTGTATCACAATCTAGTAGTTACATTTGAAAATTTTGTTCTAGGACATTTTGTTTGAACGCAATCATCAAACTTAATTAAAAAAGTCATTTAAGCCTTTTCACAGTGAGATCTATGCGATATGGCCGAGAAATGTAATTTTGATGTTAACTCCCAAACCGCTGCGCAGAAGTCAACCAAACTTCACCCAATAGTGTATTGTATCACAATCTAGTAGTTACATTTGAAAATTTTGTTCTAGGACATTTTGTTTGAACGCAATCATCAAACTTAATTAAAAAAGTCATTTAAGCCTTTTCACAGTGAGATCTATGCGATATGGCCGAGAAATGTAATTTTGATGTTAACTCCCAAACCGCTGCGCAGAAGTCAACCAAACTTCACCCAATAGTGTATTTTATCACAATCTAGTAGTGACATTTGGAAATTTAGTTCTAGGACATTTGATTTGAGAGCAATCATTAAACTTAATTAAAAAAGTCATTTAAGCCTTTTCACAGTGAGATCTATGCGATATGGCCGAGAAATGTAATTTTGATGTTAACTCCCAAACCGCTGCGCAGAAGTCAACCAAACTTCACCCATTAGTGTATTGTATCACAATCTAGTAATTACATGTGGAAATTTGGTTCTAGGACATTTGATTTGAGCGCAATCCTCAAACTTAGGTCAAAAAAGCCATTTAAGCCTTTTCACAGTGAGATCTATGCGATATGGCCGAGAAATGTAATTTTGATGTTAACTCCCAAACCGCTGCGCAGAAGTCAACCAAACTTCACCCAGTAGTGTATTGTATCACAATCTAGTAGTTACATTTGAAAATTTTGTTCTAGGACATTTTGTTTGAACGCAATCATCAAACTTAATTAAAAAAGTCATTTAAGCCTTTTCACAGTGAGATCTATGCGATATGGCCGAGAAATGTAATTTTGATGTTAACTCCCAAACCGCTGCGCAGAAGTCAACCAAACTTCACCCAATAGTGTATTGTATCACAATCTAGTAGTTACATTTGAAAATTTTGTTCTAGGAAATTTTGTTTGAGCGCAATCATCAAACTTAATTAAAAAAAAGTCATTTAAGCCTTTTCACAGTGAGATCTATGCGATATGGCCGAGAAATGTAATTTTGATGTTAACTCCCAAACCGCTGCGCAGAAGTCAACCAAACTTCACCCAATAGTGTATTGTATCAAAATCTAGTAGTTACATTTGGAAATTTTGTTCTAGGACATTTGATTTGAGCGCAATCCTCAAACTTAGGTCAAAAAAGCCATTTAAGCCTTTTCACAGTGAGATCTATGCGATATGGCCGAGAAATGTAATTTTGATGTTAACTCCCAAACCGCTGCGCAGAAGTCAACCAAACTTCACCCAATAGTGTATTGTATCACATTCTAGTAGTTACATTTGAAAATTTCGTTCTAGGACATTTGGTTTGAGCGCAATCTTTAAACTTAGGTCAAAAAAGCCATTTAAGCCTTTTCACAGTGAGATCTATGCGATATGGCCGAGAAATGTAATTTTGATGTTAACTCCCAAACCGCTGCGCAGAAGTCAACCAAACTTCACCCAGTAGTGTATTGTATCACAATCTAGTAGTTACATTTGAAAATTTTGTTCTAGGACATTTTGTTTGAACGCAATCATCAAACTTAATTAAAAAAGTCATTTAAGCCTTTTCACAGTGAGATCTATGCGATATGGCCGAGAAATGTAATTTTGATGTTAACTCCCAAACCGCTGCGCAGAAGTCAACCAAACTTCACCCAATAGTGCATTGTATCACAATCTAGTAGTTACATTTGGAAATTTGGTTCTTGGACATTTGATTTGAGCGCAATCCTCAAACTTAGGTCAAAAAAGCCATTTAAGCCTTTTCACAGTGAGATCTATGCGATATGGCCGAGAAATGTAATTTTGATGTTAACTCCCAAACCGCTGCGCAGAAGTCAACCAAACTTCACCCAATAGTGTATTGTATCACAATCTAGTAGTTACATTTGAAAATTTTGTTCTAGGACATTTTGTTTGAACGCAATCATCAAACTTAATTAAAAAAGTCATTTAAGCCTTTTCACAGTGAGATCTATGCGATATGGCCGAGAAATGTAATTTTGATGTTAACTCCCAAACCGCTGCGCAGAAGTCAACCAAACTTCACCCAATAGTGTATTTTATCACAATCTAGTAGTTACAATTGGAAATTTAGTTCTAGGACATTTGATTTGAGCGCAATCATTAAACTTAATTTAAAAAGTCATTTAAGCCTTTTCACAGTGAGATCTATGCGATATGGCCGAGAAATGTAATTTTGATGTTAACTCCCAAACCGCTGCGCAGAAGTCAACCAAACTTCACCCATTAGTGTATTGTATCACAATCTAGTAATTACATGTGGAAATTTGGTTCTAGGACATTTGATTTGAGCGCAATCCTCAAACTTAGGTCAAAAAAGCCATTTAAGCCTTTTCACAGTGAGATCTATGCGATATGGCCGAGAAATGTAATTTTGATGTTAACTCCCAAACCGCTGCGCAGAAGTCAACCAAACTTCACCCAATAGTGTATTGTATCACAATCTAGTAGTTACATTTGAAAATTTTGTTCTATGACATTTTGTTTGAACGCAATCATCAAACTTAATTAAAAAAGTCATTTAAGCCTTTTCACAGTGAGATCTATGCGATATGGCCGAGAAATGTAATTTTGATGTTAACTCCCAAACCGCTGCGCAGAAGTCAACCAAACTTCACCCATTAGTGTATTGTATCACAATCTAGTAGTTACATGTGGAAATTTGGTTATTGGACATTTGGTTTGAGCGCAATCATTAAACTTAGGTCAAAAAAGCCATTTAAGCCTTTTCACAGTGAGATCTATGCGATATGGCCGAGAAATGTAATTTTGATGTTAACTCCCAAACCGCTGCGCAGAAGTCAACCAAACTTCACCTAATAGTGTATTGTATCACAATCTAGTAGTTACATTTGAAAATTTTGTTCTAGGAAATTTTGTTTGAGCGCAATCATCAAACTTAATTAAAAAAGTCATTTAAGCCTTTTCACAGTGAGATCTATGCGATATGGCCGAGAAATGTAATTTTGATGTTAACTCCCAAACCTCTGCGCAGAAGTCAACCAAACTTCACCCATTAGTGTATTGTATCACAATCTAGTAGTTACATGTGGAAATTTTGTTCTAGGACATTTGATTTGAGCGCAATCCTCAAACTTAGGTCAAAAAAGCCATTTAAGCCTTTTCACAGTGAGATCTATGCGATATGGCCGAGAAATGTAATTTTGATGTTAACTCCCAAACCGCTGCGCAGAAGTCAACCAAACTTCACCCAATAGTGTATTGTATCACAATCTAGTAGTTACATTTGAAAATTTTGTTCTAGGACATTTTGTTTGAACGCAATCATCAAACTTAATTAAAAAAGTCATTTAAGCCTTTTCACAGTGAGATCTATGCGATATGGCCGAGAAATGTAATTTTGATGTTAACTCCCTAACCGCTGCGCAGAAGTCAACCAAACTTCACCCAATAGTGTATTGTATCACATTCTAGTAGTTACATTTGAAAATTTCGTTCAAGGACATTTGGTTTGAGCGCAATCTTTAAACTTAGGTCAAAAAAGCCATTTAAGCCTTTTCACAGTGAGATCTATGCGATATGGCCGAGAAATGTAATTTTGATGTTAACTCCCAAACCGCTGCGCAGAAGTCAACCAAACTTCACCCAATAGTGTATTGTATCACAATCTAGTAGTTACATTTGAAAATTTTGTTCTAGGACATTTTGTTTGAACGCAATCATCAAACTTAATTAAAAAAGTCATTTAAGCCTTTTCACAGTGAGATCTATGCGATATGGCCGAAAAATGTAATTTTGATGTTAACTCCCAAACCGCTGCGCAGAAGTCAACCAAACTTCACCCAATAGTGTATTGTATGACAATCTAGTAGTTACATTTGGAAATTTGGTTCTTGGACATTTGATTTGAGCGCAATCCTCAAACTTAGGTCAAAAAAGCCATTTAAGCCTTTTCACAGTGAGATCTATGCGATATGGCCGAGAAATGTAATTTTGATGTTAACTCCCAAACCGCTGCGCAGAAGTCAACCAAACTTCACCCAATAGTGTATTGTATCACAATCTAGTAGTTACATTTGAAAATTTTGTTCTAGGACATTTTGTTTGAACGCAATCATCAAACTTAATTAAAAAAGTCATTTAAGCCTTTTCACAGTGAGATCTATGCGATATGGCCGAGAAATGTAATTTTGATGTTAACTCCCAAACCGCTGCGCAGAAGTCAACCAAACTTCACCCATTAGTGTATTGTATCACAATCTAGTAGTTACATGTGGAAATTTGGTTATTGGACATTTGGTTTGAGCGCAATCATTAAACTTAGGTCAAAAAAGCCATTTAAGCCTTTTCACAGTGAGATCTATGCGATATGGCCGAGAAATGTAATTTTGATGTTAACTCCCAAACCGCTGCGCAGAAGTCAACCAAACTTCACCCAATAGTGTATTGTATCACAATCTAGTAGTTACATTTGAAAATTTTGTTCTAGGAAATTTTGTTTGAGCGCAATCATCAAACTTAATTAAAAAAGTCATTTAAGCCTTTTCACAGTGAGATCTATGCGATATGGCCGAGAAATGTAATTTTGATGTTAACTCCCAAACCGCTGCGCAGAAGTCAACCAAACTTCACCCATTAGTGTATTGTATCACAATCTAGTAGTTACATGTGAAAATTTTGTTCTAGGACATTTTGTTTGAACGCAATCATCAAACTTAATTAAAAAAGTCATTTAAGCCTTTTCACAGTGAGATCTATGCGATATGGCCGAGAAATGTAATTTTGATGTTAACTCCCAAACCGCTGCGCAGAAGTCAACCAAACTTCACCCAATAGTGTATTGTATCACATTCTAGTAGTTACATTTGGAAATTTGGTTTTTGGACATTTGGTTTGAGCGCAATCCTCAAACTTAGGTCAAAAAAGCCATTTAAGCCTTTTCACAGTGAGATCTATGCGATATGGCCGAGAAATGTAATTTTGATGTTAACTCCCAAACCGCTGCGCAGAAGTCAACCAAACTTCACCCAATAGTGTATTGTATCACAATCTAGTAGTTACATTTGAAAATTTTGTTCTAGGACATTTGGTTTGAGCGCAATCTTTAAACTTAATTAAAAAAGTCATTTAAGCCTTTTCACAGTGAGATCTATGCGATATGGCCGAGAAATGTAATTTTGATGTTAACTCCCAAACCGCTGCGCAGAAGTCAACCAAACTTCACCCATTAGTGTATTGTATCACAATCTAGTAGTTACATGTGAAAATTTGGTTCTAGGACATTTGATTTGAGCGCAATCCTCAAACTTAGGTCAAAAAAGCCATTTAAGCCTTTTCACAGTGAGATCTATGCGATATGGCCGAGAAATGTAATTTTGATGTTAACTCCCAAACCGCTGCGCAGAAGTCAACCAAACTTCACCCAATAGTGTATTGTATCACATTCTAGTAGTTACATTTGAAAATTTCGTTCTAGGACATTTGGTTTGAGCGCAATCATTAAACTTAGGTCAAAAAAGCCATTTAAGCCTTTTCACAGTGAGATCTATGCGATATGGCCGAGAAATGTAATTTTGATGTTAACTCCCAAACCGCTGCGCAGAAGTCAACCAAACTTCACCCAATAGTGTATTGTATCACATTCTAGTAGTTACATTTGAAAATTTCGTTCTAGGACATTTGGTTTGAGCGCAATCTTTAAACTTAGGTCAAAAAAGCCATTTAAGCCTTTTCACAGTGAGATCTATGCGATATGGCCGAGAAATGTAATTTTGATGTTAACTCCCAAACCGCTGCGCAGAAGTCAACCAAACTTCACCCAATAGTGTATTGTATCACAATCTAGTAGTTACATTTGAAAATTTTGTTCTAGGACATTTTGTTTGAACGCAATCATCAAACTTAATTAAAAAAGTCATTTAAGCCTTTTCACAGTGAGATCTATGCGATATGGCCGAGAAATGTAATTTTGATGTTAACTCCCAAACCGCTGCGCAGAAGTCAACCAAACTTCACCCAATAGTGTATTTTATCACAATCTAGTAGTTACATTTGGAAATTTAGTTCTAGGACATTTGATTTGAGCGCAATCATTAAACTTAATTAAAAAAGTCATTTAAGCCTTTTCACAGTGAGATCTATGCGATATGGCCGAGAAATGTAATTTTGATGTTAACTCCCAAACCGCTGCGCAGAAGTCAACCAAACTTCACCCATTAGTGTATTGTATCACAATCTAGTAATTACATGTGGAAATTTGGTTCTAGGACATTTGATTTGAGCGCAATCCTCAAACTTAGGTCAAAAAAGCCATTTAAGCCTTTTCACAGTGAGATCTATGCGATATGGCCGAGAAATGTAATTTTGATGTTAACTCCCAAACCGCTGCGCAGAAGTCAACCAAACTTCACCCAAGAGTGTATTGTATCACAATCTAGTAGTTACATTTGAAAATTTTGTTCTATGACATTTTGTTTGAACGCAATCATCAAACTTAATTAAAAAAGTCATTTAAGCCTTTTCACAGTGAGATCTATGCGATATGGCCGAGAAATGTAATTTTGATGTTAACTCCCAAACCGCTGCGCAGAAGTCAACCAAACTTCACCCATTAGTGTATTGTATCACAATCTAGTAGTTACATGTGGAAATTTGGTTATTGGACATTTGGTTTGAGCGCAATCATTAAACTTAGGTCAAAAAAGCCATTTAAGCCTTTTCACAGTGAGATCTATGCGATATGGCCGAGAAATGTAATTTTGATGTTAACTCCCAAACCGCTGCGCAGAAGTCAACCAAACTTCACCCAATAGTGTATTGTATCAAAATCTAGTAGTTACATTTGAAAATTTTGTTCTAGGAAATTTTGTTTGAGCGCAATCATCAAACTTAATTAAAAAAGTCATTTAAGCCTTTTCACAGTGAGATCTATGCGATATGGCCGAGAAATGTAATTTTGATGTTAACTCCCAAACCGCTGCGCAGAAGTCAACCAAACTTCACCCAATAGTGTATTGTATCACAATCTAGTAGTTACATTTGGAAATTTGGTTCTTGGACATTTGATTTGAGCGCAATCCTCAAACTTAGGTCAAAAAAGCCATTTAAGCCTTTTCACAGTGAGATCTATGCGATATGGCCGAGAAATGTAATTTTGATGTTAACTCCCAAACCGCTGCGCAGAAGTCAACCAAACTTCACCCAATAGTGTATTGTATCACAATCTAGTAGTTACATTTGAAAATTTTGTTCTAGGACATTTTGTTTGAACGCAATCATCAAACTTAATTAAAAAAGTCATTTAAGCCTTTTCACAGTGAGATCTATGCGATATGGCCGAGAAATGTAATTTTGATGTTAACTCCCAAACCGCTGCGCAGAAGTCAACCAAACTTCACCCATTAGTGTATTGTATCACAATCTAGTAGTTACATGTGGAAATTTGGTTATTGGACATTTGGTTTGAGCGCAATCATTAAACTTAGGTCAAAAAAGCCATTTAAGCCTTTTCACAGTGAGATCTATGCGATATGGCCGAGAAATGTAATTTTGATGTTAACTCCCAAACCGCTGCGCAGAAGTCAACCAAACTTCACCCAATAGTGTATTGTATCACAATCTAGTAGTTACATTTGAAAATTTTGTTCTAGGAAATTTTGTTTGAGCGCAATCATCAAACTTAATTAAAAAAGTCATTTAAGCCTTTTCACAGTGAGATCTATGCGATATGGCCGAGAAATGTAATTTTGATGTTAACTCCCAAACCGCTGCGCAGAAGTCAACCAAACTTCACCCATTAGTGTATTGTATCACAATCTAGTAGTTACATGTGAAAATTTTGTTCTAGGACATTTTGTTTGAACGCAATCATCAAACTTAATTAAAAAAGTCATTTAAGCCTTTTCACAGTGAGATCTATGCGATATGGCCGAGAAATGTAATTTTGATGTTAACTCCCAAACCGCTGCGCAGAAGTCAACCAAACTTCACCTAATAGTGTATTGTATCACAATCTAGTAGTTACATTTGAAAATTTTGTTCTAGGAAATTTTGTTTGAGCGCAATCATCAAACTTAATTAAAAAAGTCATTTAAGCCTTTTCACAGTGAGATCTATGCGATATGGCCGAGAAATGTAATTTTGATGTTAACTCCCAAACCTCTGCGCAGAAGTCAACCAAACTTCACCCATTAGTGTATTGTATCACAATCTAGTAGTTACATGTGGAAATTTTGTTCTAGGACATTTGATTTGAGCGCAATCCTCAAACTTAAGTCAAAAAAGCCATTTAAGCCTTTTCACAGTGAGATCTATGCGATATGGCCGAGAAATGTAATTTTGATGTTAACTCCCAAACCGCTGCGCAGAAGTCAACCAAACTTCACCCAATAGTGTATTTTATCACAATCTAGTAGTTACATTTGGAAATTTAGTTCTAGGACATTTGATTTGAGCGCAATCATTAAACTTAATTAAAAAAGTCATTTAAGCCTTTTCACAGTGAGATCTATGCGATATGGCCGAGAAATGTAATTTTGATGTTAACTCCCAAACCGCTGCGCAGAAGTCAACCAAACTTCACCCATTAGTGTATTGTATCACAATCTAGTAATTACATGTGGAAATTTGGTTCTAGGACATTTGATTTGAGCGCAATCCTCAAACTTAGGTCAAAAAAGCCATTTAAGCCTTTTCACAGTGAGATCTATGCGATATGGCCGAGAAATGTAATTTTGATGTTAACTCCCAAACCGCTGCGCAGAAGTCAACCAAACTTCACCCAATAGTGTATTGTATCACAATCTAGTAGTTACATTTGAAAATTTTGTTCGACATTTTGTTTGAACGCAATCATCAAACTTAATTAAAAAAGTCATTTAAGCCTTTTCACAGTGAGATCTATGCGATATGGCCGAGAAATGTAATTTTGATGTTAACTCCCAAACCGCTGCGCAGAAGTCAACCAAACTTCACCCAATAGTGTATTGTATGACAATCTAGTAGTTACATTTGAAAATTTTGTTCTAGGACATTTTGTTTGAACGCAATCATCAAACTTAATTAAAAAAGTCATTTAAGCCTTTTCACAGTGAGATCTATGCGATATGGCCGAGAAATGTAATTTTGATGTTAACTCCCAAACCGCTGCGCAGAAGTCAACCAAACTTCACCCAATAGTGTATTGTATCACATTCTAGTAGTTACATTTGAAAATTTCGTTCTAGGACATTTGGTTTGAGCGCAATCTTTAAACTTAGGTCAAAAAAGCCATTTAAGCCTTTTCACAGTGAGATCTATGCGATATGGCCGAGAAATGTAATTTTGATGTTAACTCCCAAACCGCTGCGCAGAAGTCAACCAAACTTCACCCAATAGTGTATTGTATCACAATCTAGTAGTTACATTTGAAAATTTTGTTCTAGGACATTTTGTTTGAACGCAATCATCAAACTTAATTAAAAAAGTCATTTAAGCCTTTTCACAGTGAGATCTATGCGATATGGCCGAGAAATGTAATTTTGATGTTAACTCCCAAACCGCTGCGCAGAAGTCAACCAAACTTCACCCAATAGTGTATTGTATCACAATCTAGTAGTTACATTTGGAAATTTGGTTCTTGGACATTTGATTTGAGCGCAATCCTCAAACTTAGGTCAAAAAAGCCATTTAAGCCTTTTCACAGTGAGATCTATGCGATATGGCCGAGAAATGTAATTTTGATGTTAACTCCCAAACCGCTGCGCAGAAGTCAACCAAACTTCACCCAATAGTGTATTGTATCACAATCTAGTAGTTACATTTGGAAATTTGGTTCTTGGACATTTGATTTGAGCGCAATCCTCAAACTTAGGTCAAAAAAGCCATTTAAGCCTTTTCACAGTGAGATCTATGCGATATGGCCGAGAAATGTAATTTTGATGTTAACTCCCAAACCGCTGCGCAGAAGTCAACCAAACTTCACCCAATAGTGTATTGTATCACAATCTAGTAGTTACATTTGAAAATTTTGTTCTAGGAAATTTTCTTTGAGCGCAATCATCAAACTTAATTAAAAAAAGTCAATTAAGCCTTTTCACAGTGAGATCTATGCGATATGGCCGAGAAATGTAATTTTGATGTTAACTCCCAAACCGCTGCGCAGAAGTCAACCAAACTTCACCCATTAGTGTATTGTATCACAATCTAGTAGTTACATGTGAAAATTTGGTTCTAGGACATTTGATTTGAGCGCAATCCTCAAACTTAGGTCAAAAAAGCCATTTAAGCCTTTTCACAGTGAGATCTATGCGATATGGCCGAGAAATGTAATTTTGATGTTAACTCCCAAACCGCTGCGCAGAAGTCAACCAAACTTCACCCAATAGTGTATTGTATCACATTCTAGTAGTTACATTTGAAAATTTCGTTCTAGGACATTTGGTTTGAGCGCAATCATCAAACTTAATTAAAAAAGTCATTTAAGCCTTTTCACAGTGAGATCTATGCGATATGGCCGAGAAATGTAATTTTGATGTTAACTCCCAAACCTCTGCGCAGAAGTCAACCAAACTTCACCCATTAGTGTATTGTATCACAATCTAGTAGTTACATGTGAAAATTTGGTTCTAGGACATTTGATTTGAGCGCAATCCTCAAACTTAGGTCAAAAAAGCCATTTAAGCCTTTTCACAGTGAGATCTATGCGATATGGCCGAGAAATATAATTTTGATGTTAACTCCCAAACCGCTGCGCAGAAGTCAACCAAACTTCACCCAATAGTGTATTGTATCACATTCTAGTAGTTACATTTGAAAATTTCGTTCTAGGACATTTGGTTTGAGCGCAATCTTTAAACTTAGGTCAAAAAAGCCATTTAAGCCTTTTCACAGTGAGATCTATGCGATATGGCCGAGGAATGTAATTTTGATGTTAACTCCCAAACCGCTGCGCAGAAGTCAACCAAACTTCACCCAATAGTGTATTGTATCACAATCTAGTAGTTACATTTGAAAATTTTGTTCTAGGACATTTTGTTTGAACGCAATCATCAAACTTAATTAAAAAAGTCATTTAAGCCTTTTCACAGTGAGATCTATGCGATATGGCCGAGAAATGTAATTTTGATGTTAACTCCCAAACCGCTGCGCAGAAGTCAACCAAACTTCACCCAATATTGTATTGTATCACAATCTAGTAGTTACATTTGGAAATTTGGTTCTTGGACATTTGATTTGAGCGCAATCCTCAAACTTAGGTCAAAAAAGCCATTTAAGCCTTTTCACAGTGAGATCTATGCGATATGGCCGAGAAATGTAATTTTGATGTTAACTCCCAAACCGCTGCGCAGAAGTCAACCAAACTTCACCCAATAGTGTATTGTATCACAATCTAGTAGTTACATTTGAAAATTTTGTTCTAGGACATTTTGTTTGAACGCAATCATCAAACTTAATTAAAAAAGTCATTTAAGCCTTTTCACAGTGAGATCTATGCGATATGGCCGAGAAATGTAATTTTGATGTTAACTCCCAAACCGCTGCGCAGAAGTCAACCAAACTTCACCCAATAGTGTATTGTATCACAATCTAGTAGTTACATTTGAAAATTTTGTTCTAGGACATTTTGTTTGAACGCAATCATCAAACTTAATTAAAAAAGTCATTTAAGCCTTTTCACAGTGAGATCTATGCGATATGGCCGAGAAATGTAATTTTAATGTTAACTCCCAAACCGCTGCGCAGAAGTCAACCAAACTTCACCCAATAGTGTATTTTATCACAATCTAGTAGTGACATTTGGAAATTTAGTTCTAGGACATTTGATTTGAGAGCAATCATTAAACTTAATTAAAAAAGTCATTTAAGCCTTTTCACAGTGAGATCTATGCGATATGGCCGAGAAATGTAATTTTGATGTTAACTCCCAAACCGCTGCGCAGAAGTCAACCAAACTTCACCCATTAGTGTATTGTATCACAATCTAGTAATTACATGTGGAAATTTGGTTCTAGGACATTTGATTTGAGCGCAATCCTCAAACTTAGGTCAAAAAAGCCATTTAAGCCTTTTCACAGTGAGATCTATGCGATATGGCCGAGAAATGTAATTTTGATGTTAACTCCCAAACCGCTGCGCAGAAGTCAACCAAACTTCACCCAATAGTGTATTGTATCACAATCTAGTAGTTACATTTGAAAATTTTGTTCTATGACATTTTGTTTGAACGCAATCATCAAACTTAATTAAAAAAGTCATTTAAGCCTTTTCACAGTGAGATCTATGCGATATGGCCGAGAAATGTAATTTTGATGTTAACTCCCAAACCGCTGCGCAGAAGTCAACCAAACTTCACCCATTAGTGTATTGTATCACAATCTAGTAGTTACATGTGGAAATTTGGTTATTGGACATTTGGTTTGAGCGCAATCATTAAACTTAGGTCAAAAAAGCCATTTAAGCCTTTTCACAGTGAGATCTATGCGATATGGCCGAGAAATGTAATTTTGATGTTAACTCCCAAACCGCTGCGCAGAAGTCAACCAAACTTCACCCAATAGTGTATTGTATCACAATCTAGTAGTTACATTTGAAAATTTTGTTCTAGGAAATTTTGTTTGAGCGCAATCATCAAACTTAATTAAAAAAGTCATTTAAGCCTTTTCACAGTGAGATCTATGCGATATGGCCGAGAAATGTAATTTTGATGTTAACTCCCAAACCTCTGCGCAGAAGTCAACCAAACTTCACCCATTAGTGTATTGTATCACAATCTAGTAGTTACATGTGGAAATTTTGTTCTAGGACATTTGATTAGAGCGCAATCCTCAAACTTAGGTCAAAAAAGCCATTTAAGCCTTTTCACAGTGAGATCTATGCGATATGGCCGAGAAATGTAATTTTGATGTTAACTCCCAAACCGCTGCGCAGAAGTCAACCAAACTTCACCCAATAGTGTATTGTATCACATTCTAGTAGTTACATTTAAAAATTTCGTTCTAGGACATTTGGTTTGAGCGCAATCTTTAAACTTAGGTCAAAAAAGCCATTTAAGCCTTTTCACAGTGAGATCTATGCGATATGGCCGAGAAATGTAATTTTGATGTTAACTCCCAAACCGCTGCGCAGAAGTCAACCAAACTTCACCCAGTAGTGTATTGTATCACAATCTAGTAGTTACATTTGAAAATTTTGTTCTAGGACATTTTGTTTGAACGCAATCATCAAACTTAATTAAAAAAGTCATTTAAGCCTTTTCACAGTGAGATCTATGCGATATGGCCGAGAAATGTAATTTTGATGTTAACTCCCAAACCGCTGCGCAGAAGTCAACCAAACTTCACCCAATAGTGTATTGTATCACAATCTAGTAGTTACATTTGGAAATTTGGTTCTTGGACATTTGATTTGAGCGCAATCCTCAAACTTAGGTCAAAAAAGCCATTTAAGCCTTTTCACAGTGAGATCTATGCGATATGGCCGAGAAATGTAATTTTGATGTTAACTCCCAAACCGCTGCGCAGAAGTCAACCAAACTTCACCCAATAGTGTATTGTATCACAATCTAGTAGTTACATTTGAAAATTTTGTTCTAGGACATTTTGTTTGAAAGCAATCATCAAACTTAATTAAAAAAGTCATTTAAGCCTTTTCACAGTGAGATCTATGCGATATGGCCGAGAAATGTAATTTTGATGTTAACTCCCAAACCGCTGCGCAGAAGTCAACCAAACTTCACCCAATAGTGTATTTTATCACAATCTAGTAGTTACATTTGGAAATTTAGTTCTAGGACATTTGATTTGAGCGCAATCATTAAACTTAATTAAAAAAGTCATTTAAGCCTTTTCACAGTGAGATCTATGCGATATGGCCGAGAAATGTAATTTTGATGTTAACTCCCAAACCGCTGCGCAGAAGTCAACCAAACTTCACCCAATAGTGTATTTTATCACAATCTAGTAGTTACAATTGGAAATTTAGTTCTAGGACATTTGATTTGAGCGCAATCATTAAACTTAATTTAAAAAGTCATTTAAGCCTTTTCACAGTGAGATCTATGCGATATGGCCGAGAAATGTAATTTTGATGTTAACTCCCAAACCGCTGCGCAGAAGTCAACCAAACTTCACCCATTAGTGTATTGTATCACAATCTAGTAATTACATGTGGAAATTTGGTTCTAGGACATTTGATTTGAGCGCAATCCTCAAACTTAGGTCAAAAAAGCCATTTAAGCCTTTTCACAGTGAGATCTATGCGATATGGCCGAGAAATGTAATTTTGATGTTAACTCCCAAACCGCTGCGCAGAAGTCAACCAAACTTCACCCAATAGTGTATTGTATCACAATCTAGTAGTTACATTTGAAAATTTTGTTCTATGACATTTTGTTTGAACGCAATCATCAAACTTAATTAAAAAAGTCATTTAAGCCTTTTCACAGTGAGATCTATGCGATATGGCCGAGAAATGTAATTTTGATGTTAACTCCCAAACCGCTGCGCAGAAGTCAACCAAACTTCACCCATTAGTGTATTGTATCACAATCTAGTAGTTACATGTGGAAATTTGGTTATTGGACATTTGGTTTGAGCGCAATCATTAAACTTAGGTCAAAAAAGCCATTTAAGCCTTTTCACAGTGAGATCTATGCGATATGGCCGAGAAATGTAATTTTGATGTTAACTCCCAAACCGCTGCGCAGAAGTCAACCAAACTTCACCTAATAGTGTATTGTATCACAATCTAGTAGTTACATTTGAAAATTTTGTTCTAGGAAATTTTGTTTGAGCGCAATCATCAAACTTAATTAAAAAAGTCATTTAAGCCTTTTCACAGTGAGATCTATGCGATATGGCCGAGAAATGTAATTTTGATGTTAACTCCCAAACCTCTGCGCAGAAGTCAACCAAACTTCACCCATTAGTGTATTGTATCACAATCTAGTAGTTACATGTGGAAATTTTGTTCTAGGACATTTGATTTGAGCGCAATCCTCAAACTTAGGTCAAAAAAGCCATTTAAGCCTTTTCACAGTGAGATCTATGCGATATGGCCGAGAAATGTAATTTTGATGTTAACTCCCAAACCGCTGCGCAGAAGTCAACCAAACTTCACCCAATAGTGTATTGTATCACAATCTAGTAGTTACATTTGAAAATTTTGTTCTAGGACATTTTGTTTGAACGCAATCATCAAACTTAATTAAAAAAGTCATTTAAGCCTTTTCACAGTGAGATCTATGCGATATGGCCGAGAAATGTAATTTTGATGTTAACTCCCTAACCGCTGCGCAGAAGTCAACCAAACTTCACCCAATAGTGTATTGTATCACATTCTAGTAGTTACATTTGAAAATTTCGTTCAAGGACATTTGGTTTGAGCGCAATCTTTAAACTTAGGTCAAAAAAGCCATTTAAGCCTTTTCACAGTGAGATCTATGCGATATGGCCGAGAAATGTAATTTTGATGTTAACTCCCAAACCGCTGCGCAGAAGTCAACCAAACTTCACCCAATAGTGTATTGTATCACAATCTAGTAGTTACATTTGAAAATTTTGTTCTAGGACATTTTGTTTGAACGCAATCATCAAACTTAATTAAAAAAGTCATTTAAGCCTTTTCACAGTGAGATCTATGCGATATGGCCGAAAAATGTAATTTTGATGTTAACTCCCAAACCGCTGCGCAGAAGTCAACCAAACTTCACCCAATAGTGTATTGTATGACAATCTAGTAGTTACATTTGGAAATTTGGTTCTTGGACATTTGATTTGAGCGCAATCCTCAAACTTAGGTCAAAAAAGCCATTTAAGCCTTTTCACAGTGAGATCTATGCGATATGGCCGAGAAATGTAATTTTGATGTTAACTCCCAAACCGCTGCGCAGAAGTCAACCAAACTTCACCCAATAGTGTATTGTATCACAATCTAGTAGTTACATTTGAAAATTTTGTTCTAGGACATTTTGTTTGAACGCAATCATCAAACTTAATTAAAAAAGTCATTTAAGCCTTTTCACAGTGAGATCTATGCGATATGGCCGAGAAATGTAATTTTGATGTTAACTCCCAAACCGCTGCGCAGAAGTCAACCAAACTTCACCCATTAGTGTATTGTATCACAATCTAGTAGTTACATGTGGAAATTTGGTTATTGGACATTTGGTTTGAGCGCAATCATTAAACTTAGGTCAAAAAAGCCATTTAAGCCTTTTCACAGTGAGATCTATGCGATATGGCCGAGAAATGTAATTTTGATGTTAACTCCCAAACCGCTGCGCAGAAGTCAACCAAACTTCACCCAATAGTGTATTGTATCACAATCTAGTAGTTACATTTGAAAATTTTGTTCTAGGAAATTTTGTTTGAGCGCAATCATCAAACTTAATTAAAAAAGTCATTTAAGCCTTTTCACAGTGAGATCTATGCGATATGGCCGAGAAATGTAATTTTGATGTTAACTCCCAAACCGCTGCGCAGAAGTCAACCAAACTTCACCCATTAGTGTATTGTATCACAATCTAGTAGTTACATGTGAAAATTTTGTTCTAGGACATTTTGTTTGAACGCAATCATCAAACTTAATTAAAAAAGTCATTTAAGCCTTTTCACAGTGAGATCTATGCGATATGGCCGAGAAATGTAATTTTGATGTTAACTCCCAAACCGCTGCGCAGAAGTCAACCAAACTTCACCCAATAGTGTATTGTATCACATTCTAGTAGTTACATTTGGAAATTTGGTTTTTGGACATTTGGTTTGAGCGCAATCCTCAAACTTAGGTCAAAAAAGCCATTTAAGCCTTTTCACAGTGAGATCTATGCGATATGGCCGAGAAATGTAATTTTGATGTTAACTCCCAAACCGCTGCGCAGAAGTCAACCAAACTTCACCCAATAGTGTATTGTATCACAATCTAGTAGTTACATTTGAAAATTTTGTTCTAGGACATTTGGTTTGAGCGCAATCTTTAAACTTAATTAAAAAAGTCATTTAAGCCTTTTCACAGTGAGATCTATGCGATATGGCCGAGAAATGTAATTTTGATGTTAACTCCCAAACCGCTGCGCAGAAGTCAACCAAACTTCACCCATTAGTGTATTGTATCACAATCTAGTAGTTACATGTGAAAATTTGGTTCTAGGACATTTGATTTGAGCGCAATCCTCAAACTTAGGTCAAAAAAGCCATTTAAGCCTTTTCACAGTGAGATCTATGCGATATGGCCGAGAAATGTAATTTTGATGTTAACTCCCAAACCGCTGCGCAGAAGTCAACCAAACTTCACCCAATAGTGTATTGTATCACATTCTAGTAGTTACATTTGAAAATTTCGTTCTAGGACATTTGGTTTGAGCGCAATCATTAAACTTAGGTCAAAAAAGCCATTTAAGCCTTTTCACAGTGAGATCTATGCGATATGGCCGAGAAATGTAATTTTGATGTTAACTCCCAAACCGCTGCGCAGAAGTCAACCAAACTTCACCCAATAGTGTATTGTATCACATTCTAGTAGTTACATTTGAAAATTTCGTTCTAGGACATTTGGTTTGAGCGCAATCTTTAAACTTAGGTCAAAAAAGCCATTTAAGCCTTTTCACAGTGAGATCTATGCGATATGGCCGAGAAATGTAATTTTGATGTTAACTCCCAAACCGCTGCGCAGAAGTCAACCAAACTTCACCCAATAGTGTATTGTATCACAATCTAGTAGTTACATTTGAAAATTTTGTTCTAGGACATTTTGTTTGAACGCAATCATCAAACTTAATTAAAAAAGTCATTTAAGCCTTTTCACAGTGAGATCTATGCGATATGGCCGAGAAATGTAATTTTGATGTTAACTCCCAAACCGCTGCGCAGAAGTCAACCAAACTTCACCCAATAGTGTATTTTATCACAATCTAGTAGTTACATTTGGAAATTTAGTTCTAGGACATTTGATTTGAGCGCAATCATTAAACTTAATTAAAAAAGTCATTTAAGCCTTTTCACAGTGAGATCTATGCGATATGGCCGAGAAATGTAATTTTGATGTTAACTCCCAAACCGCTGCGCAGAAGTCAACCAAACTTCACCCATTAGTGTATTGTATCACAATCTAGTAATTACATGTGGAAATTTGGTTCTAGGACATTTGATTTGAGCGCAATCCTCAAACTTAGGTCAAAAAAGCCATTTAAGCCTTTTCACAGTGAGATCTATGCGATATGGCCGAGAAATGTAATTTTGATGTTAACTCCCAAACCGCTGCGCAGAAGTCAACCAAACTTCACCCAAGAGTGTATTGTATCACAATCTAGTAGTTACATTTGAAAATTTTGTTCTATGACATTTTGTTTGAACGCAATCATCAAACTTAATTAAAAAAGTCATTTAAGCCTTTTCACAGTGAGATCTATGCGATATGGCCGAGAAATGTAATTTTGATGTTAACTCCCAAACCGCTGCGCAGAAGTCAACCAAACTTCACCCATTAGTGTATTGTATCACAATCTAGTAGTTACATGTGGAAATTTGGTTATTGGACATTTGGTTTGAGCGCAATCATTAAACTTAGGTCAAAAAAGCCATTTAAGCCTTTTCACAGTGAGATCTATGCGATATGGCCGAGAAATGTAATTTTGATGTTAACTCCCAAACCGCTGCGCAGAAGTCAACCAAACTTCACCCAATAGTGTATTGTATCAAAATCTAGTAGTTACATTTGAAAATTTTGTTCTAGGAAATTTTGTTTGAGCGCAATCATCAAACTTAATTAAAAAAGTCATTTAAGCCTTTTCACAGTGAGATCTATGCGATATGGCCGAGAAATGTAATTTTGATGTTAACTCCCAAACCGCTGCGCAGAAGTCAACCAAACTTCACCCAATAGTGTATTGTATCACAATCTAGTAGTTACATTTGGAAATTTGGTTCTTGGACATTTGATTTGAGCGCAATCCTCAAACTTAGGTCAAAAAAGCCATTTAAGCCTTTTCACAGTGAGATCTATGCGATATGGCCGAGAAATGTAATTTTGATGTTAACTCCCAAACCGCTGCGCAGAAGTCAACCAAACTTCACCCAATAGTGTATTGTATCACAATCTAGTAGTTACATTTGAAAATTTTGTTCTAGGACATTTTGTTTGAACGCAATCATCAAACTTAATTAAAAAAGTCATTTAAGCCTTTTCACAGTGAGATCTATGCGATATGGCCGAGAAATGTAATTTTGATGTTAACTCCCAAACCGCTGCGCAGAAGTCAACCAAACTTCACCCATTAGTGTATTGTATCACAATCTAGTAGTTACATGTGGAAATTTGGTTATTGGACATTTGGTTTGAGCGCAATCATTAAACTTAGGTCAAAAAAGCCATTTAAGCCTTTTCACAGTGAGATCTATGCGATATGGCCGAGAAATGTAATTTTGATGTTAACTCCCAAACCGCTGCGCAGAAGTCAACCAAACTTCACCCAATAGTGTATTGTATCACAATCTAGTAGTTACATTTGAAAATTTTGTTCTAGGAAATTTTGTTTGAGCGCAATCATCAAACTTAATTAAAAAAGTCATTTAAGCCTTTTCACAGTGAGATCTATGCGATATGGCCGAGAAATGTAATTTTGATGTTAACTCCCAAACCGCTGCGCAGAAGTCAACCAAACTTCACCCATTAGTGTATTGTATCACAATCTAGTAGTTACATGTGAAAATTTTGTTCTAGGACATTTTGTTTGAACGCAATCATCAAACTTAATTAAAAAAGTCATTTAAGCCTTTTCACAGTGAGATCTATGCGATATGGCCGAGAAATGTAATTTTGATGTTAACTCCCAAACCGCTGCGCAGAAGTCAACCAAACTTCACCTAATAGTGTATTGTATCACAATCTAGTAGTTACATTTGAAAATTTTGTTCTAGGAAATTTTGTTTGAGCGCAATCATCAAACTTAATTAAAAAAGTCATTTAAGCCTTTTCACAGTGAGATCTATGCGATATGGCCGAGAAATGTAATTTTGATGTTAACTCCCAAACCTCTGCGCAGAAGTCAACCAAACTTCACCCATTAGTGTATTGTATCACAATCTAGTAGTTACATGTGGAAATTTTGTTCTAGGACATTTGATTTGAGCGCAATCCTCAAACTTAAGTCAAAAAAGCCATTTAAGCCTTTTCACAGTGAGATCTATGCGATATGGCCGAGAAATGTAATTTTGATGTTAACTCCCAAACCGCTGCGCAGAAGTCAACCAAACTTCACCCAATAGTGTATTTTATCACAATCTAGTAGTTACATTTGGAAATTTAGTTCTAGGACATTTGATTTGAGCGCAATCATTAAACTTAATTAAAAAAGTCATTTAAGCCTTTTCACAGTGAGATCTATGCGATATGGCCGAGAAATGTAATTTTGATGTTAACTCCCAAACCGCTGCGCAGAAGTCAACCAAACTTCACCCATTAGTGTATTGTATCACAATCTAGTAATTACATGTGGAAATTTGGTTCTAGGACATTTGATTTGAGCGCAATCCTCAAACTTAGGTCAAAAAAGCCATTTAAGCCTTTTCACAGTGAGATCTATGCGATATGGCCGAGAAATGTAATTTTGATGTTAACTCCCAAACCGCTGCGCAGAAGTCAACCAAACTTCACCCAAGAGTGTATTGTATCACAATCTAGTAGTTACATTTGAAAATTTTGTTCTATGACATTTTGTTTGAACGCAATCATCAAACTTAATTAAAAAAGTCATTTAAGCCTTTTCACAGTGAGATCTATGCGATATGGCCGAGAAATGTAATTTTGATGTTAACTCCCAAACCGCTGCGCAGAAGTCAACCAAACTTCACCCATTAGTGTATTGTATCACAATCTAGTAGTTACATGTGGAAATTTGGTTATTGGACATTTGGTTTGAGCGCAATCATTAAACTTAGGTCAAAAAAGCCATTTAAGCCTTTTCACAGTGAGATCTATGCGATATGGCCGAGAAATGTAATTTTGATGTTAACTCCCAAACCGCTGCGCAGAAGTCAACCAAACTTCACCCAATAGTGTATTGTATCAAAATCTAGTAGTTACATTTGAAAATTTTGTTCTAGGAAATTTTGTTTGAGCGCAATCATCAAACTTAATTAAAAAAGTCATTTAAGCCTTTTCACAGTGAGATCTATGCGATATGGCCGAGAAATGTAATTTTGATGTTAACTCCCAAACCGCTGCGCAGAAGTCAACCAAACTTCACCCAATAGTGTATTGTATCACAATCTAGTAGTTACATTTGGAAATTTGGTTCTTGGACATTTGATTTGAGCGCAATCCTCAAACTTAGGTCAAAAAAGCCATTTAAGCCTTTTCACAGTGAGATCTATGCGATATGGCCGAGAAATGTAATTTTGATGTTAACTCCCAAACCGCTGCGCAGAAGTCAACCAAACTTCACCCAATAGTGTATTGTATCACAATCTAGTAGTTACATTTGAAAATTTTGTTCTAGGACATTTTGTTTGAACGCAATCATCAAACTTAATTAAAAAAGTCATTTAAGCCTTTTCACAGTGAGATCTATGCGATATGGCCGAGAAATGTAATTTTGATGTTAACTCCCAAACCGCTGCGCAGAAGTCAACCAAACTTCACCCATTAGTGTATTGTATCACAATCTAGTAGTTACATGTGGAAATTTGGTTATTGGACATTTGGTTTGAGCGCAATCATTAAACTTAGGTCAAAAAAGCCATTTAAGCCTTTTCACAGTGAGATCTATGCGATATGGCCGAGAAATGTAATTTTGATGTTAACTCCCAAACCGCTGCGCAGAAGTCAACCAAACTTCACCCAATAGTGTATTGTATCACAATCTAGTAGTTACATTTGAAAATTTTGTTCTAGGAAATTTTGTTTGAGCGCAATCATCAAACTTAATTAAAAAAGTCATTTAAGCCTTTTCACAGTGAGATCTATGCGATATGGCCGAGAAATGTAATTTTGATGTTAACTCCCAAACCGCTGCGCAGAAGTCAACCAAACTTCACCCATTAGTGTATTGTATCACAATCTAGTAGTTACATGTGAAAATTTTGTTCTAGGACATTTTGTTTGAACGCAATCATCAAACTTAATTAAAAAAGTCATTTAAGCCTTTTCACAGTGAGATCTATGCGATATGGCCGAGAAATGTAATTTTGATGTTAACTCCCAAACCGCTGCGCAGAAGTCAACCAAACTTCACCTAATAGTGTATTGTATCACAATCTAGTAGTTACATTTGAAAATTTTGTTCTAGGAAATTTTGTTTGAGCGCAATCATCAAACTTAATTAAAAAAGTCATTTAAGCCTTTTCACAGTGAGATCTATGCGATATGGCCGAGAAATGTAATTTTGATGTTAACTCCCAAACCGCTGCGCAGAAGTCAACCAAACTTCACCTAATAGTGTATTGTATCACAATCTAGTAGTTACATTTGAAAATTTTGTTCTAGGAAATTTTGTTTGAGCGCAATCATCAAACTTAATTAAAAAAGTCATTTAAGCCTTTTCACAGTGAGATCTATGCGATATGGCCGAGAAATGTAATTTTGATGTTAACTCCCAAACCTCTGCGCAGAAGTCAACCAAACTTCACCCATTAGTGTATTGTATCACAATCTAGTAGTTACATGTGGAAATTTTGTTCTAGGACATTTGATTTGAGCGCAATCCTCAAACTTAAGTCAAAAAAGCCATTTAAGCCTTTTCACAGTGAGATCTATGCGATATGGCCGAGAAATGTAATTTTGATGTTAACTCCCAAACCGCTGCGCAGAAGTCAACCAAACTTCACCCAATAGTGTATTTTATCACAATCTAGTAGTTACATTTGGAAATTTAGTTCTAGGACATTTGATTTGAGCGCAATCATTAAACTTAATTAAAAAAGTCATTTAAGCCTTTTCACAGTGAGATCTATGCGATATGGCCGAGAAATGTAATTTTGATGTTAACTCCCAAACCGCTGCGCAGAAGTCAACCAAACTTCACCCATTAGTGTATTGTATCACAATCTAGTAATTACATGTGGAAATTTGGTTCTAGGACATTTGATTTGAGCGCAATCCTCAAACTTAGGTCAAAAAAGCCATTTAAGCCTTTTCACAGTGAGATCTATGCGATATGGCCGAGAAATGTAATTTTGATGTTAACTCCCAAACCGCTGCGCAGAAGTCAACCAAACTTCACCCAAGAGTGTATTGTATCACAATCTAGTAGTTACATTTGAAAATTTTGTTCTATGACATTTTGTTTGAACGCAATCATCAAACTTAATTAAAAAAGTCATTTAAGCCTTTTCACAGTGAGATCTATGCGATATGGCCGAGAAATGTAATTTTGATGTTAACTCCCAAACCGCTGCGCAGAAGTCAACCAAACTTCACCCATTAGTGTATTGTATCACAATCTAGTAGTTACATGTGGAAATTTGGTTATTGGACATTTGGTTTGAGCGCAATCATTAAACTTAGGTCAAAAAAGCCATTTAAGCCTTTTCACAGTGAGATCTATGCGATATGGCCGAGAAATGTAATTTTGATGTTAACTCCCAAACCGCTGCGCAGAAGTCAACCAAACTTCACCCAATAGTGTATTGTATCAAAATCTAGTAGTTACATTTGAAAATTTTGTTCTAGGAAATTTTGTTTGAGCGCAATCATCAAACTTAATTAAAAAAGTCATTTAAGCCTTTTCACAGTGAGATCTATGCGATATGGCCGAGAAATGTAATTTTGATGTTAACTCCCAAACCGCTGCGCAGAAGTCAACCAAACTTCACCCAATAGTGTATTGTATCACAATCTAGTAGTTACATTTGGAAATTTGGTTCTTGGACATTTGATTTGAGCGCAATCCTCAAACTTAGGTCAAAAAAGCCATTTAAGCCTTTTCACAGTGAGATCTATGCGATATGGCCGAGAAATGTAATTTTGATGTTAACTCCCAAACCGCTGCGCAGAAGTCAACCAAACTTCACCCAATAGTGTATTGTATCACAATCTAGTAGTTACATTTGAAAATTTTGTTCTAGGACATTTTGTTTGAACGCAATCATCAAACTTAATTAAAAAAGTCATTTAAGCCTTTTCACAGTGAGATCTATGCGATATGGCCGAGAAATGTAATTTTGATGTTAACTCCCAAACCGCTGCGCAGAAGTCAACCAAACTTCACCCATTAGTGTATTGTATCACAATCTAGTAGTTACATGTGGAAATTTGGTTATTGGACATTTGGTTTGAGCGCAATCATTAAACTTAGGTCAAAAAAGCCATTTAAGCCTTTTCACAGTGAGATCTATGCGATATGGCCGAGAAATGTAATTTTGATGTTAACTCCCAAACCGCTGCGCAGAAGTCAACCAAACTTCACCCAATAGTGTATTGTATCACAATCTAGTAGTTACATTTGAAAATTTTGTTCTAGGAAATTTTGTTTGAGCGCAATCATCAAACTTAATTAAAAAAGTCATTTAAGCCTTTTCACAGTGAGATCTATGCGATATGGCCGAGAAATGTAATTTTGATGTTAACTCCCAAACCGCTGCGCAGAAGTCAACCAAACTTCACCCATTAGTGTATTGTATCACAATCTAGTAGTTACATGTGAAAATTTTGTTCTAGGACATTTTGTTTGAACGCAATCATCAAACTTAATTAAAAAAGTCATTTAAGCCTTTTCACAGTGAGATCTATGCGATATGGCCGAGAAATGTAATTTTGATGTTAACTCCCAAACCGCTGCGCAGAAGTCAACCAAACTTCACCTAATAGTGTATTGTATCACAATCTAGTAGTTACATTTGAAAATTTTGTTCTAGGAAATTTTGTTTGAGCGCAATCATCAAACTTAATTAAAAAAGTCATTTAAGCCTTTTCACAGTGAGATCTATGCGATATGGCCGAGAAATGTAATTTTGATGTTAACTCCCAAACCTCTGCGCAGAAGTCAACCAAACTTCACCCATTAGTGTATTGTATCACAATCTAGTAGTTACATGTGGAAATTTTGTTCTAGGACATTTGATTTGAGCGCAATCCTCAAACTTAAGTCAAAAAAGCCATTTAAGCCTTTTCACAGTGAGATCTATGCGATATGGCCGAGAAATGTAATTTTGATGTTAACTCCCAAACCGCTGCGCAGAAGTCAACCAAACTTCACCCAATAGTGTATTGTATCATATTCTAGTAGTTACATTTGAAAATTTCGTTCTAGGACATTTGGTTTGAGCGCAATCTTTAAACTTAGGTCAAAAAAGCCATTTAAGCCTTTTCACAGTGAGATCTATGCGATATGGCCGAGAAATGTAATTTTGATGTTAACTCCCAAACCGCTGCGCAGAAGTCAACCAAACTTCACCCAATAGTGTATTGTATCACAATCTAGTAGTTACATTTGAAAATTTTGTTCTAGGACATTTTGTTTGAACGCAATCATCAAACTTAATTAAAAAAGTCATTTAAGCCTTTTCACAGTGAGATCTATGCGATATGGCCGAGAAATGTAATTTTGATGTTAACTCCCAAACCGCTGCGCAGAAGTCAACCAAACTTCACCCAATAGTGTATTGTATCACATTCTAGTAGTTACATTTGAAAATTTCGTTCTAGGACATTTGGTTTGAGCGCAATCTTTAAACTTAGGTCAAAAAAGCCATTTAAGCCTTTTCACAGTGAGATCTATGCGATATGGCCGAGAAATGTAATTTTGATGTTAACTCCCAAACCGCTGCGCAGAAGTCAACCAAACTTCACCCAATAGTGTATTGTATCACAATCTAGTAGTTACATTTGAAAATTTTGTTCTAGGACATTTTGTTTGAACGCAATCATCAAACTTAATTAAAAAAGTCATTTAAGCCTTTTCACAGTGAGATCTATGCGATATGGCCGAGAAATGTAATTTTGATGTTAACTCCCAAACCGCTGCGCAGAAGTCAACCAAACTTCACCCAATAGTGTATTGTATCACAATCTAGTAGTTACATTTGGAAATTTGGTTCTTGGACATTTGATTTGAGCGCAATCCTCAAACTTAGGTCAAAAAAGCCATTTAAGCCTTTTCACAGTGAGATCTATGCGATATGGCCGAGAAATGTAATTTTGATGTTAACTCCCAAACCGCTGCGCAGAAGTCAACCAAACTTCACCCATTAGTGTATTGTATCACAATCTAGTAGTTACATGTGGAAATTTGGTTCTAGGACATTTGATTTGAGCGCAATCCTCAAACTTAGGTCAAAAAAGCCATTTAAGCCTTTTCACAGTGAGATCTATGCGATATGGCCGAGAAATGTAATTTTGATGTTAACTCCCAAACCGCTGCGCAGAAGTCAACCAAACTTCACCCAATAGTGTATTGTATCACATTCTAGTAGTTACATTTGAAAATTTCGTTCTAGGACATTTGGTTTGAGCGCAATCATTAAACTTAGGTCAAAAAAGCCATTTAAGCCTTTTCACAGTGAGATCTATGCGATATGGCCGAGAAATGTAATTTTGATGTTAACTCCCAAACCGCTGCGCAGAAGTCAACCAAACTTCACCCAATAGTGTATTGTATCACAATCTAGTAGTTACATTTGAAAATTTTGTTCTAGGAAATTTGGTTTGAGCGCAATCATTAAACTTAGGTCAAAAAAGCCATTTAAGCCTTTTCACAGTTAGATTTTTGCGATATGGCCGAGAAATGTAATTTTAATGTTAACTCCCAAACCGCTGCGCAGAAGTCAACCAAACTTCACCCAATAGTGTATTGTATCACAATCTAATAGTTACATTTGAAAATTTTGTTCTAGGAAATTTTGTTTGAGCGCAATCATCAAACTTAATTAAAAAAGTCATTTAAGCCTTTTCACAGTGAGATCTATGCGATATGGCCGAGAAATGTAATTTTGATGTTAACTCCCAAACCGCTGCGCAGAAGTCAACCAAACTTCACCCAATATTGTATTGTATCACAATCTAGTAGTTACATTTGGAAATTTGGTTCTTGGACATTTGATTTGAGCGCAATCCTCAAACTTAGGTCAAAAAAGCCATTTAAGCCTTTTCACAGTGAGATCTATGCGATATGGCCGAGAAATGTAATTTTGATGTTAACTCCCAAACCGCTGCGCAGAAGTCAACCAAACTTCACCCAATAGTGTATTGTATCACAATCTAGTAGTTACATTTGAAAATTTTGTTCTAGGACATTTTGTTTGAACGCAATCATCAAACTTAATTAAAAAAGTCATTTAAGCCTTTTCACAGTGAGATCTATGCGATATGGCCGAGAAATGTAATTTTGATGTTAACTCCCAAACCGCTGCGCAGAAGTCAACCAAACTTCACCCAATAGTGTATTGTATCACAATCTAGTAGTTACATTTGAAAATTTTGTTCTAGGACATTTTGTTTGAACGCAATCATCAAACTTAATTAAAAAAGTCATTTAAGCCTTTTCACAGTGAGATCTATGCGATATGGCCGAGAAATGTAATTTTAATGTTAACTCCCAAACCGCTGCGCAGAAGTCAACCAAACTTCACCCAATAGTGTATTTTATCACAATCTAGTAGTGACATTTGGAAATTTAGTTCTAGGACATTTGATTTGAGAGCAATCATTAAACTTAATTAAAAAAGTCATTTAAGCCTTTTCACAGTGAGATCTATGCGATATGGCCGAGAAATGTAATTTTGATGTTAACTCCCAAACCGCTGCGCAGAAGTCAACCAAACTTCACCCATTAGTGTATTGTATCACAATCTAGTAATTACATGTGGAAATTTGGTTCTAGGACATTTGATTTGAGCGCAATCCTCAAACTTAGGTCAAAAAAGCCATTTAAGCCTTTTCACAGTGAGATCTATGCGATATGGCCGAGAAATGTAATTTTGATGTTAACTCCCAAACCGCTGCGCAGAAGTCAACCAAACTTCACCCAATAGTGTATTGTATCACAATCTAGTAGTTACATTTGAAAATTTTGTTCTATGACATTTTGTTTGAACGCAATCATCAAACTTAATTAAAAAAGTCATTTAAGCCTTTTCACAGTGAGATCTATGCGATATGGCCGAGAAATGTAATTTTGATGTTAACTCCCAAACCGCTGCGCAGAAGTCAACCAAACTTCACCCATTAGTGTATTGTATCACAATCTAGTAGTTACATGTGGAAATTTGGTTATTGGACATTTGGTTTGAGCGCAATCATTAAACTTAGGTCAAAAAAGCCATTTAAGCCTTTTCACAGTGAGATCTATGCGATATGGCCGAGAAATGTAATTTTGATGTTAACTCCCAAACCGCTGCGCAGAAGTCAACCAAACTTCACCCAATAGTGTATTGTATCACAATCTAGTAGTTACATTTGAAAATTTTGTTCTAGGAAATTTTGTTTGAGCGCAATCATCAAACTTAATTAAAAAAGTCATTTAAGCCTTTTCACAGTGAGATCTATGCGATATGGCCGAGAAATGTAATTTTGATGTTAACTCCCAAACCTCTGCGCAGAAGTCAACCAAACTTCACCCATTAGTGTATTGTATCACAATCTAGTAGTTACATGTGGAAATTTTGTTCTAGGACATTTGATTAGAGCGCAATCCTCAAACTTAGGTCAAAAAAGCCATTTAAGCCTTTTCACAGTGAGATCTATGCGATATGGCCGAGAAATGTAATTTTGATGTTAACTCCCAAACCGCTGCGCAGAAGTCAACCAAACTTCACCCAATAGTGTATTGTATCACATTCTAGTAGTTACATTTAAAAATTTCGTTCTAGGACATTTGGTTTGAGCGCAATCTTTAAACTTAGGTCAAAAAAGCCATTTAAGCCTTTTCACAGTGAGATCTATGCGATATGGCCGAGAAATGTAATTTTGATGTTAACTCCCAAACCGCTGCGCAGAAGTCAACCAAACTTCACCCAGTAGTGTATTGTATCACAATCTAGTAGTTACATTTGAAAATTTTGTTCTAGGACATTTTGTTTGAACGCAATCATCAAACTTAATTAAAAAAGTCATTTAAGCCTTTTCACAGTGAGATCTATGCGATATGGCCGAGAAATGTAATTTTGATGTTAACTCCCAAACCGCTGCGCAGAAGTCAACCAAACTTCACCCAATAGTGTATTGTATCACAATCTAGTAGTTACATTTGGAAATTTGGTTCTTGGACATTTGATTTGAGCGCAATCCTCAAACTTAGGTCAAAAAAGCCATTTAAGCCTTTTCACAGTGAGATCTATGCGATATGGCCGAGAAATGTAATTTTGATGTTAACTCCCAAACCGCTGCGCAGAAGTCAACCAAACTTCACCCAATAGTGTATTGTATCACAATCTAGTAGTTACATTTGAAAATTTTGTTCTAGGACATTTTGTTTGAAAGCAATCATCAAACTTAATTAAAAAAGTCATTTAAGCCTTTTCACAGTGAGATCTATGCGATATGGCCGAGAAATGTAATTTTGATGTTAACTCCCAAACCGCTGCGCAGAAGTCAACCAAACTTCACCCAATAGTGTATTTTATCACAATCTAGTAGTTACATTTGGAAATTTAGTTCTAGGACATTTGATTTGAGCGCAATCATTAAACTTAATTAAAAAAGTCATTTAAGCCTTTTCACAGTGAGATCTATGCGATATGGCCGAGAAATGTAATTTTGATGTTAACTCCCAAACCGCTGCGCAGAAGTCAACCAAACTTCACCCAATAGTGTATTGTATCACATTCTAGTAGTTACATTTGAAAATTTCGTTCTAGGACATTTGGTTTGAGCGCAATCATTAAACTTAGGTCAAAAAAGCCATTTAAGCCTTTTCACAGTGAGATCTATGCGATATGGCCGAGAAATGTAATTTTGATGTTAACTCCCAAACCGCTGCGCAGAAGTCAACCAAACTTCACCCAATAGTGTATTGTATCACAATCTAGTAGTTACATTTGAAAATTTTGTTCTAGGAAATTTTGTTTGAGCGCAATCATCAAACTTAATTAAAAAAGTCATTTAAGCCTTTTCACAGTGAGATCTATGCGATATGGCCGAGAAATGTAATTTTGATGTTAACTCCCAAACCGCTGCGCAGAAGTCAACCAAACTTCACCCATTAGTGTATTGTATCACAATCTAGTAGTTACATGTGAAAATTTGGTTCTAGGACATTTGATTTGAGCGCAATCCTCAAACTTAGGTCAAAAAAGCCATTTAAGCCTTTTCACAGTGAGATCTATGCGATATGGCCGAGAAATGTAATTTTGATGTTAACTCCCAAACCGCTGCGCAGAAGTCAACCAAACTTCACCCAATAGTGTATTGTATCATATTCTAGTAGTTACATTTGAAAATTTCGTTCTAGGACATTTGGTTTGAGCGCAATCATTAAACTTAGGTCAAAAAAGCCATTTAAGCCTTTTCACAGTGAGATCTATGCGATATGGCCGAGAAATGTAATTTTGATGTTAACTCCCAAACCGCTGCGCAGAAGTCAACCAAACTTCACCCAATAGTGTATTGTATCACAATCTAGTAGTTACATTTGGAAATTTGGTTCTTGGACATTTGATTTGAGCGCAATCCTCAAACTTAGGTCAAAAAAGCCATTTAAGCCTTTTCACAGTGAGATCTATGCGATATGGCCGAGAAATGTAATTTTGATGTTAACTCCCAAACCGCTGCGCAGAAGTCAACCAAACTTCACCCAATAGTGTATTGTATCACAATCTAGTAGTTACATTTGAAAATTTTGTTCTAGGAAATTTTGTTTGAGCGCAATCATCAAACTTAATTAAAAAAAGTCATTTAAGCCTTTTCACAGTGAGATCTATGCGATATGGCCGAGAAATGTAATTTTGATGTTAACTCCCAAACCGCTGCGCAGAAGTCAACCAAACTTCACCCATTAGTGTATTGTATCACAATCTAGTAGTTACATGTGAAAATTTGGTTCTAGGACATTTGATTTGAGCGCAATCCTCAAACTTAGGTCAAAAAAGCCATTTAAGCCTTTTCACAGTGAGATCTATGCGATATGGCCGAGAAATGTAATTTTGATGTTAACTCCCAAACCGCTGCGCAGAAGTCAACCAAACTTCACCCAATAGTGTATTGTATCACATTCTAGTAGTTACATTTGAAAATTTCGTTCTAGGACATTTGGTTTGAGCGCAATCATCAAACTTAATTAAAAAAGTCATTTAAGCCTTTTCACAGTGAGATCTATGCGATATGGCCGAGAAATGTAATTTTGATGTTAACTCCCAAACCTCTGCGCAGAAGTCAACCAAACTTCACCCATTAGTGTATTGTATCACAATCTAGTAGTTACATGTGGAAATTTTGTTCTAGGACATTTGATTTGAGCGCAATCCTCAAACTTAGGTCAAAAAAGCCATTTAAGCCTTTTCACAGTGAGATCTATGCGATATGGCCGAGAAATGTAATTTTGATGTTAACTCCCAAACCGCTGCGCAGAAGTCAACCAAACTTCACCCAATAGTGTATTGTATCACATTCTAGTAGTTACATTTGAAAATTTCGTTCTAGGACATTTGGTTTGAGCGCAATCTTTAAACTTAGGTCAAAAAAGCCATTTAAGCCTTTTCACAGTGAGATCTATGCGATATGGCCGAGAAATGTAATTTTGATGTTAACTCCCAAACCGCTGCGCAGAAGTCAACCAAACTTCACCCAGTAGTGTATTGTATCACAATCTAGTAGTTACATTTGAAAATTTTGTTCTAGTACATTTTGTTTGAACGCAATCATCAAACTTAATTAAAAAAGTCATTTAAGCCTTTTCACAGTGAGATCTATGCGATATGGCCGAGAAATGTAATTTTGATGTTAACTCCCAAACCGCTGCGCAGAAGTCAACCAAACTTCACCCAATAGTGTATTGTATCACAATCTAGTAGTTACATTTGGAAATTTGGTTCTTGGACATTTGATTTGAGCGCAATCCTCAAACTTAGGTCAAAAAAGCCATTTAAGCCTTTTCACAGTGAGATCTATGCGATATGGCCGAGAAATGTAATTTTGATGTTAACTCCCAAACCGCTGCGCAGAAGTCAACCAAACTTCACCCATTAGTGTATTGTATCACAATCTAGTAGTTACATGTGAAAATTTGGTTCTAGGACATTTGATTTGAGCGCAATCCTCAAACTTAGGTCAAAAAAGCCATTTAAGCCTTTTCACAGTGAGATCTATGCGATATGGCCGAGAAATGTAATTTTGATGTTAACTCCCAAACCGCTGCGCAGAAGTCAACCAAACTTCACCCAATAGTGTATTGTATCACATTCTAGTAGTTACATTTGAAAATTTCGTTCTAGGACATTTGGTTTGAGCGCAATCATCAAACTTAATTAAAAAAGTCATTTAAGCCTTTTCACAGTGAGATCTATGCGATATGGCCGAGAAATGTAATTTTGATGTTAACTCCCAAACCTCTGCGCAGAAGTCAACCAAACTTCACCCATTAGTGTATTGTATCACAATCTAGTAGTTACATGTGGAAATTTTGTTCTAGGACATTTGATTTGAGCGCAATCCTCAAACTTAGGTCAAAAAAGCCATTTAAGCCTTTTCACAGTGAGATCTATGCGATATGGCCGAGAAATGTAATTTTGATGTTAACTCCCAAACCGCTGCGCAGAAGTCAACCAAACTTCACCCAATAGTGTATTGTATCACATTCTAGTAGTTACATTTGAAAATTTCGTTCTAGGACATTTGGTTTGAGCGCAATCTTTAAACTTAGGTCAAAAAAGCCATTTAAGCCTTTTCACAGTGAGATCTATGCGATATGGCCGAGAAATGTAATTTTGATGTTAACTCCCAAACCGCTGCGCAGAAGTCAACCAAACTTCACCCAGTAGTGTATTGTATCACAATCTAGTAGTTACATTTGAAAATTTTGTTCTAGTACATTTTGTTTGAACGCAATCATCAAACTTAATTAAAAAAGTCATTTAAGCCTTTTCACAGTGAGATCTATGCGATATGGCCGAGAAATGTAATTTTGATGTTAACTCCCAAACCGCTGCGCAGAAGTCAACCAAACTTCACCCAATAGTGTATTGTATCACAATCTAGTAGTTACATTTGGAAATTTGGTTCTTGGACATTTGATTTGAGCGCAATCCTCAAACTTAGGTCAAAAAAGCCATTTAAGCCTTTTCACAGTGAGATCTATGCGATATGGCCGAGAAATGTAATTTTGATGTTAACTCCCAAACCGCTGCGCAGAAGTCAACCAAACTTCACCCAATAGTGTATTGTATCACAATCTAGTAGTTACATTTGAAAATTTTGTTCTAGGACATTTTGTTTGAACGCAATCATCAAACTTAATTAAAAAAGTCATTTAAGCCTTTTCACAGTGAGATCTATGCGATATGGCCGAGAAATGTAATTTTGATGTTAACTCCCAAACCGCTGCGCAGAAGTCAACCAAACTTCACCCAATAGTGTATTTTATCACAATCTAGTAGTTACAATTGGAAATTTAGTTCTAGGACATTTGATTTGAGCGCAATCATTAAACTTAATTTAAAAAGTCATTTAAGCCTTTTCACAGTGAGATCTATGCGATATGGCCGAGAAATGTAATTTTGATGTTAACTCCCAAACCGCTGCGCAGAAGTCAACCAAACTTCACCCATTAGTGTATTGTATCACAATCTAGTAATTACATGTGGAAATTTGGTTCTAGGACATTTGATTTGAGCGCAATCCTCAAACTTAGGTCAAAAAAGCCATTTAAGCCTTTTCACAGTGAGATCTATGCGATATGGCCGAGAAATGTAATTTTGATGTTAACTCCCAAACCGCTGCGCAGAAGTCAACCAAACTTCACCCAATAGTGTATTGTATCACAATCTAGTAGTTACATTTGAAAATTTTGTTCTATGACATTTTGTTTGAACGCAATCATCAAACTTAATTAAAAAAGTCATTTAAGCCTTTTCACAGTGAGATCTATGCGATATGGCCGAGAAATGTAATTTTGATGTTAACTCCCAAACCGCTGCGCAGAAGTCAACCAAACTTCACCCATTAGTGTATTGTATCACAATCTAGTAGTTACATGTGGAAATTTGGTTATTGGACATTTGGTTTGAGCGCAATCATTAAACTTAGGTCAAAAAAGCCATTTAAGCCTTTTCACAGTGAGATCTATGCGATATGGCCGAGAAATGTAATTTTGATGTTAACTCCCAAACCGCTGCGCAGAAGTCAACCAAACTTCACCTAATAGTGTATTGTATCACAATCTAGTAGTTACATTTGAAAATTTTGTTCTAGGAAATTTTGTTTGAGCGCAATCATCAAACTTAATTAAAAAAGTCATTTAAGCCTTTTCACAGTGAGATCTATGCGATATGGCCGAGAAATGTAATTTTGATGTTAACTCCCAAACCTCTGCGCAGAAGTCAACCAAACTTCACCCATTAGTGTATTGTATCACAATCTAGTAGTTACATGTGGAAATTTTGTTCTAGGACATTTGATTTGAGCGCAATCCTCAAACTTAGGTCAAAAAAGCCATTTAAGCCTTTTCACAGTGAGATCTATGCGATATGGCCGAGAAATGTAATTTTGATGTTAACTCCCAAACCGCTGCGCAGAAGTCAACCAAACTTCACCCAATAGTGTATTGTATCACATTCTAGTAGTTACATTTGAAAATTTCGTTCTAGGACATTTGGTTTGAGCGCAATCTTTAAACTTAGGTCAAAAAAGCCATTTAAGCCTTTTCACAGTGAGATCTATGCGATATGGCCGAGAAATGTAATTTTGATGTTAACTCCCAAACCGCTGCGCAGAAGTCAACCAAACTTCACCCAATAGTGTATTGTATCACAATCTAGTAGTTACATTTGAAAATTTTGTTCTAGGACATTTTGTTTGAACGCAATCATCAAACTTAATTAAAAAAGTCATTTAAGCCTTTTCACAGTGAGATCTATGCGATATGGCCGAGAAATGTAATTTTGATGTTAACTCCCAAACCGCTGCGCAGAAGTCAACCAAACTTCACCCAATAGTGTATTGTATCACATTCTAGTAGTTACATTTGAAAATTTCGTTCAAGGACATTTGGTTTGAGCGCAATCTTTAAACTTAGGTCAAAAAAGCCATTTAAGCCTTTTCACAGTGAGATCTATGCGATATGGCCGAGAAATGTAATTTTGATGTTAACTCCCAAACCGCTGCGCAGAAGTCAACCAAACTTCACCCAATAGTGTATTGTATCACAATCTAGTAGTTACATTTGAAAATTTTGTTCTAGGACATTTTGTTTGAACGCAATCATCAAACTTAATTAAAAAAGTCATTTAAGCCTTTTCACAGTGAGATCTATGCGATATGGCCGAAAAATGTAATTTTGATGTTAACTCCCAAACCGCTGCGCAGAAGTCAACCAAACTTCACCCAATAGTGTATTGTATCACAATCTAGTAGTTACATTTGGAAATTTGGTTCTTGGACATTTGATTTGAGCGCAATCCTCAAACTTAGGTCAAAAAAGCCATTTAAGCCTTTTCACAGTGAGATCTATGCGATATGGCCGAGAAATGTAATTTTGATGTTAACTCCCAAACCGCTGCGCAGAAGTCAACCAAACTTCACCCAATAGTGTATTGTATCACAATCTAGTAGTTACATTTGAAAATTTTGTTCTAGGACATTTTGTTTGAACGCAATCATCAAACTTAATTAAAAAAGTCATTTAAGCCTTTTCACAGTGAGATCTATGCGATATGGCCGAGAAATGTAATTTTGATGTTAACTCCCAAACCGCTGCGCAGAAGTCAACCAAACTTCACCCATTAGTGTATTGTATCACAATCTAGTAGTTACATGTGGAAATTTGGTTATTGGACATTTGGTTTGAGCGCAATCATTAAACTTAGGTCAAAAAAGCCATTTAAGCCTTTTCACAGTGAGATCTATGCGATATGGCCGAGAAATGTAATTTTGATGTTAACTCCCAAACCGCTGCGCAGAAGTCAACCAAACTTCACCCAATAGTGTATTGTATCACAATCTAGTAGTTACATTTGAAAATTTTGTTCTAGGAAATTTTGTTTGAGCGCAATCATCAAACTTAATTAAAAAAGTCATTTAAGCCTTTTCACAGTGAGATCTATGCGATATGGCCGAGAAATGTAATTTTGATGTTAACTCCCAAACCGCTGCGCAGAAGTCAACCAAACTTCACCCATTAGTGTATTGTATCACAATCTAGTAGTTACATGTGAAAATTTCGTTCTAGGACATTTTGTTTGAACGCAATCATCAAACTTAATTAAAAAAGTCATTTAAGCCTTTTCACAGTGAGATCTATGCGATATGGCCGAGAAATGTAATTTTGATGTTAACTCCCAAACCGCTGCGCAGAAGTCAACCAAACTTCACCCAATAGTGTATTGTATCACATTCTAGTAGTTACATTTGGAAATTTGGTTTTTGGACATTTGGTTTGAGCGCAATCCTCAAACTTAGGTCAAAAAAGCCATTTAAGCCTTTTCACAGTGAGATCTATGCGATATGGCCGAGAAATGTAATTTTGATGTTAACTCCCAAACCGCTGCGCAGAAGTCAACCAAACTTCACCCAATAGTGTATTGTATCACAATCTAGTAGTTACATTTGAAAATTTTGTTCTAGGACATTTGGTTTGAGCGCAATCTTTAAACTTAATTAAAAAAGTCATTTAAGCCTTTTCACAGTGAGATCTATGCGATATGGCCGAGAAATGTAATTTTGATGTTAACTCCCAAACCGCTGCGCAGAAGTCAACCAAACTTCACCCATTAGTGTATTGTATCACAATCTAGTAGTTACATGTGAAAATTTGGTTCTAGGACATTTGATTTGAGCGCAATCCTCAAACTTAGGTCAAAAAAGCCATTTAAGCCTTTTCACAGTGAGATCTATGCGATATGGCCGAGAAATGTAATTTTGATGTTAACTCCCAAACCGCTGCGCAGAAGTCAACCAAACTTCACCCAAGAGTGTATTGTATCACAATCTAGTAGTTACATTTGAAAATTTTGTTCTATGACATTTTGTTTGAACGCAATCATCAAACTTAATTAAAAAAGTCATTTAAGCCTTTTCACAGTGAGATCTATGCGATATGGCCGAGAAATGTAATTTTGATGTTAACTCCCAAACCGCTGCGCAGAAGTCAACCAAACTTCACCCATTAGTGTATTGTATCACAATCTAGTAGTTACATGTGGAAATTTGGTTATTGGACATTTGGTTTGAGCGCAATCATTAAACTTAGGTCAAAAAAGCCATTTAAGCCTTTTCACAGTGAGATCTATGCGATATGGCCGAGAAATGTAATTTTGATGTTAACTCCCAAACCGCTGCGCAGAAGTCAACCAAACTTCACCCAATAGTGTATTGTATCACAATCTAGTAGTTACATTTGAAAATTTTGTTCTAGGAAATTTTGTTTGAGCGCAATCATCAAACTTAATTAAAAAAGTCATTTAAGCCTTTTCACAGTGAGATCTATGCGATATGGCCGAGAAATGTAATTTTGATGTTAACTCCCAAACCGCTGCGCAGAAGTCAACCAAACTTCACCCAATAGTGTATTGTATCACAATCTAGTAGTTACATTTGGAAATTTGGTTCTTGGACATTTGATTTGAGCGCAATCCTCAAACTTAGGTCAAAAAAGCCATTTAAGCCTTTTCACAGTGAGATCTATGCGATATGGCCGAGAAATGTAATTTTGATGTTAACTCCCAAACCGCTGCGCAGAAGTCAACCAAACTTCACCCAATAGTGTATTGTATCACAATCTAGTAGTTACATTTGAAAATTTTGTTCTAGGACATTTTGTTTGAACGCAATCATCAAACTTAATTAAAAAAGTCATTTAAGCCTTTTCACAGTGAGATCTATGCGATATGGCCGAGAAATGTAATTTTGATGTTAACTCCCAAACCGCTGCGCAGAAGTCAACCAAACTTCACCCATTAGTGTATTGTATCACAATCTAGTAGTTACATGTGGAAATTTGGTTCTTGGACATTTGATTTGAGCGCAATCCTCAAACTTAGGTCAAAAAAGCCATTTAAGCCTTTTCACAGTGAGATCTATGCGATATGGCCGAGAAATGTAATTTTGATGTTAACTCCCAAACCGCTGCGCAGAAGTCAACCAAACTTCACCCAATAGTGTATTGTATCACAATCTAGTAGTTACATTTGAAAATTTTGTTCTAGGAAATTTTGTTTGAGCGCAATCATCAAACTTAATTAAAAAAGTCATTTAAGCCTTTTCACAGTGAGATCTATGCGATATGGCCGAGAAATGTAATTTTGATGTTAACTCCCAAACCGCTGCGCAGAAGTCAACCAAACTTCACCCATTAGTGTATTGTATCACAATCTAGTAGTTACATGTGAAAATTTTGTTCTAGGACATTTTGTTTGAACGCAATCATCAAACTTAATTAAAAAAGTCATTTAAGCCTTTTCACAGTGAGATCTATGCGATATGGCCGAGAAATGTAATTTTGATGTTAACTCCCAAACCGCTGCGCAGAAGTCAACCAAACTTCACCTAATAGTGTATTGTATCACAATCTAGTAGTTACATTTGAAAATTTTGTTCTAGGAAATTTTGTTTGAGCGCAATCATCAAACTTAATTAAAAAAGTCATTTAAGCCTTTTCACAGTGAGATCTATGCGATATGGCCGAGAAATGTAATTTTGATGTTAACTCCCAAACCTCTGCGCAGAAGTCAACCAAACTTCACCCATTAGTGTATTGTATCACAATCTAGTAGTTACATGTGGAAATTTTGTTCTAGGACATTTGATTTGAGCGCAATCCTCAAACTTAGGTCAAAAAAGCCATTTAAGCCTTTTCACAGTGAGATCTATGCGATATGGCCGAGAAATGTAATTTTGATGTTAACTCCCAAACCGCTGCGCAGAAGTCAACCAAACTTCACCCAATAGTGTATTGTATCACATTCTAGTAGTTACATTTGAAAATTTCGTTCTAGGACATTTGGTTTGAGCGCAATCTTTAAACTTAGGTCAAAAAAGCCATTTAAGCCTTTTCACAGTGAGATCTATGCGATATGGCCGAGAAATGTAATTTTGATGTTAACTCCCAAACCGCTGCGCAGAAGTCAACCAAACTTCACCCAATAGTGTATTGTATCACAATCTAGTAGTTACATTTGAAAATTTTGTTCTAGGACATTTTGTTTGAACGCAATCATCAAACTTAATTAAAAAAGTCATTTAAGCCTTTTCACAGTGAGATCTATGCGATATGGCCGAGAAATGTAATTTTGATGTTAACTCCCAAACCGCTGCGCAGAAGTCAACCAAACTTCACCCAATAGTGTATTGTATCACATTCTAGTAGTTACATTTGAAAATTTCGTTCTAGGACATTTGGTTTGAGCGCAATCTTTAAACTTAGGTCAAAAAAGCCATTTAAGCCTTTTCACAGTGAGATCTATGCGATATGGCCGAGAAATGTAATTTTGATGTTAACTCCCAAACCGCTGCGCAGAAGTCAACCAAACTTCACCCAATAGTGTATTGTATCACAATCTAGTAGTTACATTTGAAAATTTTGTTCTAGGACATTTTGTTTGAACGCAATCATCAAACTTAATTAAAAAAGTCATTTAAGCCTTTTCACAGTGAGATCTATGCGATATGGCCGAGAAATGTAATTTTGATGTTAACTCCCAAACCGCTGCGCAGAAGTCAACCAAACTTCACCCAATAGTGTATTGTATCACAATCTAGTAGTTACATTTGGAAATTTGGTTCTTGGACATTTGATTTGAGCGCAATCCTCAAACTTAGGTCAAAAAAGCCATTTAAGCCTTTTCACAGTGAGATCTATGCGATATGGCCGAGAAATGTAATTTTGATGTTAACTCCCAAACCGCTGCGCAGAAGTCAACCAAACTTCACCCAATAGTGTATTGTATCACAATCTAGTAGTTACATTTGAAAATTTTGTTCTAGGACATTTTGTTTGAACGCAATCATCAAACTTAATTAAAAAAGTCATTTAAGCCTTTTCACAGTGAGATCTATGCGATATGGCCGAGAAATGTAATTTTGATGTTAACTCCCAAACCGCTGCGCAGAAGTCAACCAAACTTCACCCATTAGTGTATTGTATCACAATCTAGTAGTTACATGTGGAAATTTGGTTATTGGACATTTGGTTTGAGCGCAATCATTAAACTTAGGTCAAAAAAGCCATTTAAGCCTTTTCACAGTGAGATCTATGCGATATGGCCGAGAAATGTAATTTTGATGTTAACTCCCAAACCGCTGCGCAGAAGTCAACCAAACTTCACCCAATAGTGTATTGTATCACAATCTAGTAGTTACATTTGAAAATTTTGTTCTAGGAAATTTTGTTTGAGCGCAATCATCAAACTTAATTAAAAAAGTCATTTAAGCCTTTTCACAGTGAGATCTATGCGATATGGCCGAGAAATGTAATTTTGATGTTAACTCCCAAACCGCTGCGCAGAAGTCAACCAAACTTCACCCATTAGTGTATTGTATCACAATCTAGTAGTTACATGTGAAAATTTTGTTCTAGGACATTTTGTTTGAACGCAATCATCAAACTTAATTAAAAAAGTCATTTAAGCCTTTTCACAGTGAGATCTATGCGATATGGCCGAGAAATGTAATTTTGATGTTAACTCCCAAACCGCTGCGCAGAAGTCAACCAAACTTCACCCAATAGTGTATTGTATCACATTCTAGTAGTTACATTTGGAAATTTGGTTTTTGGACATTTGGTTTGAGCGCAATCCTCAAACTTAGGTCAAAAAAGCCATTTAAGCCTTTTCACAGTGAGATCTATGGGATATGGCCGAGAAATGTAATTTTGATGTTAACTCCCAAACCGCTGCGCAGAAGTCAACCAAACTTCACCCAATAGTGTATTGTATCACAATCTAGTAGTTACATTTGAAAATTTTGTTCTAGGACATTTGGTTTGAGCGCAATCTTTAAACTTAATTAAAAAAGTCATTTAAGCCTTTTCACAGTGAGATCTATGCGATATGGCCGAGAAATGTAATTTTGATGTTAACTCCCAAACCGCTGCGCAGAAGTCAACCAAACTTCACCCATTAGTGTATTGTATCACAATCTAGTAGTTACATGTGAAAATTTGGTTCTAGGACATTTGATTTGAGCGCAATCCTCAAACTTAGGTCAAAAAAGCCATTTAAGCCTTTTCACAGTGAGATCTATGCGATATGGCCGAGAAATGTAATTTTGATGTTAACTCCCAAACCGCTGCGCAGAAGTCAACCAAACTTCACCCAATAGTGTATTGTATCACATTCTAGTAGTTACATTTGAAAATTTCGTTCTAGGACATTTGGTTTGAGCGCAATCATTAAACTTAGATCAAAAAAGCCATTTAAGCCTTTTCACAGTGTGATCTATGCGATATGGCCGAGAAATGTAATTTTGATGTTAACTCCCAAACCGCTGCGCAGAAGTCAACCAAACTTCACCCAATAGTGTATTGTATCACATTCTAGTAGTTACATTTGAAAATTTCGTTCTAGGACATTTGGTTTGAGCGCAATCTTTAAACTTAGGTCAAAAAAGCCATTTAAGCCTTTTCACAGTGAGATCTATGCGATATGGCCGAGAAATGTAATTTTGATGTTAACTCCCAAACCGCTGCGCAGAAGTCAACCAAACTTCACCCAATAGTGTATTGTATCACAATCTAGTAGTTACATTTGAAAATTTTGTTCTAGGACATTTTGTTTGAACGCAATCATCAAACTTAATTAAAAAAGTCATTTAAGCCTTTTCACAGTGAGATCTATGCGATATGGCCGAGAAATGTAATTTTGATGTTAACTCCCAAACCGCTGCGCAGAAGTCAACCAAACTTCACCAAATAGTGTATTTTATCACAATCTAGTAGTTACATTTAGAAATTTAGTTCTAGGACATTTGATTTGAGCGCAATCATTAAACTTAATTAAAAAAGTCATTTAAGCCTTTTCACAGTGAGATCTATGCGATATGGCCGAGAAATGTAATTTTGATGTTAACTCCCAAACCGCTGCGCAGAAGTCAACCAAACTTCACCCATTAGTGTATTGTATCACAATCTAGTAATTACATGTGGAAATTTGGTTCTAGGACATTTGATTTGAGCGCAATCCTCAAACTTAGGTCAAAAAAGCCATTTAAGCCTTTTCACAGTGAGCTCTATGCGATATGGCCGAGAAATGTAATTTTGATGTTAACTCCCAAACCGCTGCGCAGAAGTCAACCAAACTTCACCCAAGAGTGTATTGTATCACAATCTAGTAGTTACATTTGAAAATTTTGTTCTATGACATTTTGTTTGAACGCAATCATCAAACTTAATTAAAAAAGTCATTTAAGCCTTTTCACAGTGAGATCTATGCGATATGGCCGAGAAATGTAATTTTGATGTTAACTCCCAAACCGCTGCGCAGAAGTCAACCAAACTTCACCCAATAGTGTATTGTATCACAATCTAGTAGTTACATTTGAAAATTTTGTTCTAGGAAATTTTGTTTGAGCGCAATCATCAAACTTAATTAAAAAAGTCATTTAAGCCTTTTCACAGTGAGATCTATGCGATATGGCCGAGAAATGTAATTTTGATGTTAACTCCCAAACCGCTGCGCAGAAGTCAACCAAACTTCACCCAATAGTGTATTGTATCACAATCTAGTAGTTACATTTGAAAATTTTGTTCTAGGAAATTTTGTTTGAGCGCAATCATCAAACTTAATTAAAAAAGTCATTTAAGCCTTTTCACAGTGAGATCTATGCGATATGGCCGAGAAATGTAATTTTGATGTTAACTCCCAAACCGCTGCGCAGAAGTCAACCAAACTTCACCCATTAGTGTATTGTATCACAATCTAGTAGTTACATGTGAAAATTTTGTTCTAGGACATTTTGTTTGAACGCAATCATCAAACTTAATTAAAAAAGTCATTTAAGCCTTTTCACAGTGAGATCTATGCGATATGGCCGAGAAATGTAATTTTGATGTTAACTCCCAAACCGCTGCGCAGAAGTCAACCAAACTTCACCCAATAGTGTATTGTATCACATTTTAGTAGTTACATTTGGAAATTTGGTTTTTGGACATTTGGTTTGAGCGCAATCCTCAAACTTAGGTCAAAAAAGCCATTTAAGCCTTTTCACAGTGAGATCTATGCGATATGGCCGAGAAATGTAATTTTGATGTTAACTCCCAAACCGCTGCGCAGAAGTCAACCAAACTTCACCCAATAGTGTATTGTATCACAATCTAGTAGTTACATTTGAAAATTTTGTTCTAGGACATTTGGTTTGAGCGCAATCTTTAAACTTAATTAAAAAAGTCATTTAAGCCTTTTCACAGTGAGATCTATGCGATATGGCCGAGAAATGTAATTTTGATGTTAACTCCCAAACCGCTGCGCAGAAGTCAACCAAACTTCACCCATTAGTGTATTGTATCACAATCTAGTAGTTACATGTGAAAATTTGGTTCTAGGACATTTGATTTGAGCGCAATCCTCAAACTTAGGTCAAAAAAGCCATTTAAGCCTTTTCACAGTGAGATCTATGCGATATGGCCGAGAAATGTAATTTTGATGTTAACTCCCAAACCGCTGCGCAGAAGTCAACCAAACTTCACCCAATAGTGTATTGTATCACATTCTAGTAGTTACATTTGAAAATTTCGTTCTAGGACATTTGGTTTGAGCGCAATCATTAAACTTAGGTCAAAAAAGCCATTTAAGCCTTTTCACAGTGAGATCTATGCGATATGGCCGAGAAATGTAATTTTGATGTTAACTCCCAAACCGCTGCGCAGAAGTCAACCAAACTTCACCCAATAGTGTATTGTATCACATTCTAGTAGTTACATTTGAAAATTTCGTTCTAGGACATTTGGTTTGAGCGCAATCTTTAAACTTAGGTCAAAAAAGCCATTTAAGCCTTTTCACAGTGAGATCTATGCGATATGGCCGAGAAATGTAATTTTGATGTTAACTCCCAAACCGCTGCGCAGAAGTAAACCAAACTTCACCCAATAGTGTATTGTATCACAATCTAGTAGTTACATTTGAAAATTTTGTTCTAGGACATTTTGTTTGAACGCAATCATCAAACTTAATTAAAAAAGTCATTTAAGCCTTTTCACAGTGAGATCTATGCGATATGGCCGAGAAATGTAATTTTGATGTTAACTCCCAAACCGCTGCGCAGAAGTCAACCAAACTTCACCAAATAGTGTATTTTATCACAATCTAGTAGTTACATTTGGAAATTTAGTTCTAGGACATTTGATTTGAGCGCAATCATTAAACTTAATTAAAAAAGTCATTTAAGCCTTTTCACAGTGAGATCTATGCGATATGGCCGAGAAATGTAATTTTGATGTTAACTCCCAAACCGCTGCGCAGAAGTCAACCAAACTTCACCCATTAGTGTATTGTATCACAATCTAGTAATTACATGTGGAAATTTGGTTCTAGGACATTTGATTTGAGCGCAATCCTCAAACTTAGGTCAAAAAAGCCATTTAAGCCTTTTCACAGTGAGATCTATGCGATATGGCCGAGAAATGTAATTTTGATGTTAACTCCCAAACCGCTGCGCAGAAGTCAACCAAACTTCACCCAAGAGTGTATTGTATCACAATCTAGTAGTTACATTTGAAAATTTTGTTCTATGACATTTTGTTTGAACGCAATCATCAAACTTAATTAAAAAAGTCATTTAAGCCTTTTCACAGTGAGATCTATGCGATATGGCCGAGAAATGTAATTTTGATGTTAACTCCCAAACCGCTGCGCAGAAGTCAACCAAACTTCACCCAATAGTGTATTGTATCACAATCTAGTAGTTACATTTGGAAATTTGGTTCTTGGACATTTGATTTGAGCGCAATCCTCAAACTTAGGTCAAAAAAGCCATTTAAGCCTTTTCACAGTGAGATCTATGCGATATGGCCGAGAAATGTAATTTTGATGTTAACTCCCAAACCGCTGCGCAGAAGTCAACCAAACTTCACCCAATAGTGTATTGTATCACAATCTAGTAGTTACATTTGAAAATTTTGTTCTAGGACATTTTGTTTGAACGCAATCATCAAACTTAATTAAAAAAGTCATTTAAGCCTTTTCACAGTGAGATCTATGCGATATGGCCGAGAAATGTAATTTTGATGTTAACTCCCAAACCGCTGCGCAGAAGTCAACCAAACTTCACCCAATAGTGTATTGTATCACAATCTAGTAGTTACATTTGAAAATTTTGTTCTAGGAAATTTTGTTTGAGCGCAATCATCAAACTTAATTAAAAAAGTCATTTAAGCCTTTTCACAGTGAGATCTATGCGATATGGCCGAGAAATGTAATTTTGATGTTAACTCCCAAACCGCTGCGCAGAAGTCAACCAAACTTCACCCATTAGTGTATTGTATCACAATCTAGTAGTTACATGTGAAAATTTTGTTCTAGGACATTTTGTTTGAACGCAATCATCAAACTTAATTAAAAAAGTCATTTAAGCCTTTTCACAGTGAGATCTATGCGATATGGCCGAGAAATGTAATTTTGATGTTAACTCCCAAACCGCTGCGCAGAAGTCAACCAAACTTCACCCAATAGTGTATTGTATCACATTCTAGTAGTTACATTTGGAAATTTGGTTTTTGGACATTTGGTTTGAGCGCAATCCTCAAACTTAGGTCAAAAAAGCCATTTAAGCCTTTTCACAGTGAGATCTATGCGATATGGCCGAGAAATGTAATTTTGATGTTAACTCCCAAACCGCTGCGCAGAAGTCAACCAAACTTCACCCAATAGTGTATTGTATCACAATCTAGTAGTTACATTTGAAAATTTTGTTCTAGGACATTTGGTTTGAGCGCAATCTTTAAACTTAATTAAAAAAGTCATTTAAGCCTTTTCACAGTGAGATCTATGCGATATGGCCGAGAAATGTAATTTTGATGTTAACTCCCAAACCGCTGCGCAGAAGTCAACCAAACTTCACCCATTAGTGTATTGTATCACAATCTAGTAGTTACATGTGAAAATTTGGTTCTAGGACATTTGATTTGAGCGCAATCCTCAAACTTAGGTCAAAAAAGCCATTTAAGCCTTTTCACAGTGAGATCTATGCGATATGGCCGAGAAATGTAATTTTGATGTTAACTCCCAAACCGCTGCGCAGAAGTCAACCAAACCACCCAATAGTGTATTGTATCACATTCTAGTAGTTACATTTGAAAATTTCGTTCTAGGACATTTGGTTTGAGCGCAATCATTAAACTTAGGTCAAAAAAGCCATTTAAGCCTTTTCACAGTGAGATCTATGCGATATGGCCGAGAAATGTAATTTTGATGTTAACTCCCAAACCGCTGCGCAGAAGTCAACCAAACTTCACCCAATAGTGTATTGTATCACATTCTAGTAGTTACATTTGAAAATTTCGTTCTAGGACATTTGGTTTGAGCGCAATCTTTAAACTTAGGTCAAAAAAGCCATTTAAGCCTTTTCACAGTGAGATCTATGCGATATGGCCGAGAAATGTAATTTTGATGTTAACTCCCAAACCGCTGCGCAGAAGTCAACCAAACTTCACCCAATAGTGTATTGTATCACAATCTAGTAGTTACATTTGAAAATTTTGTTCTAGGACATTTTGTTTGAACGCAATCATCAAACTTAATTAAAAAAGTCATTTAAGCCTTTTCACAGTGAGATCTATGCGATATGGCCGAGAAATGTAATTTTGATGTTAACTCCCAAACCGCTGCGCAGAAGTCAACCAAACTTCACCCAATAGTGTATTTTATCACAATCTAGTAGTTACATTTGGAAATTTAGTTCTAGGACATTTGATTTGAGCGCAATCATTAAACTTAATTAAAAAAGTCATTTAAGCCTTTTCACAGTGAGATCTATGCGATATGGCCGAGAAATGTAATTTTGATGTTAACTCCCAAACCGCTGCGCAGAAGTCAACCAAACTTCACCCATTAGTGTATTGTATCACAATCTAGTAATTACATGTGGAAATTTGGTTCTAGGACATTTGATTTGAGCGCAATCCTCAAACTTAGGTCAAAAAAGGCATTTAAGCCTTTTCACAGTGAGATCTATGCGATATGGCCGAGAAATGTAATTTTGATGTTAACTCCCAAACCGCTGCGCAGAAGTCAACCAAACTTCACCCAAGAGTGTATTGTATCACAATCTAGTAGTTACATTTGAAAATTTTGTTCTATGACATTTTGTTTGAACGCAATCATCAAACTTAATTAAAAAAGTCATTTAAGCCTTTTCACAGTGAGATCTATGCGATATGGCCGAGAAATGTAATTTTGATGTTAACTCCCAAACCGCTGCGCAGAAGTCAACCAAACTTCACCCATTAGTGTATTGTATCACAATCTAGTAGTTACATGTGGAAATTTGGTTATTGGACATTTGGTTTGAGCGCAATCATTAAACTTAGGTCAAAAAAGCCATTTAAGCCTTTTCACAGTGAGATCTATGCGATATGGCCGAGAAATGTAATTTTGATGTTAACTCCCAAACCGCTGCGCAGAAGTCAACCAAACTTCACCCAATAGTGTATTGTATCACAATCTAGTAGTTACATTTGAAAATTTTGTTCTAGGAAATTTTGTTTGAGCGCAATCATCAAACTTAATTAAAAAAGTCATTTAAGCCTTTTCACAGTGAGATCTATGCGATATGGCCGAGAAATGTAATTTTGATGTTAACTCCCAAACCGCTGCGCAGAAGTCAACCAAACTTCACCCAATAGTGTATTGTATCACAGTCTAGTAGTTACATTTGGAAATTTGGTTCTTGGACATTTGATTTGAGCGCAATCCTCAAACTTAGGTCAAAAAAGCCATTTAAGCCTTTTCACAGTGAGATCTATGCGATATGGCCGAGAAATGTAATTTTGATGTTAACTCCCAAACCGCTGCGCAGAAGTCAACCAAACTTCACCCAATAGTGTATTGTATCACAATCTAGTAGTTACATTTGAAAATTTTGTTCTAGGACATTTTGTTTGAACGCAATCATCAAACTTAATTAAAAAAGTCATTTAAGCCTTTTCACAGTGAGATCTATGCGATATGGCCGAGAAATGTAATTTTGATGTTAACTCCCAAACCGCTGCGCAGAAGTCAACCAAACTTCACCCATTAGTGTATTGTATCACAATCTAGTAGTTACATGTGGAAATTTGGTTATTGGACATTTGGTTTGAGCGCAATCATTAAACTTAGGTCAAAAAAGCCATTTAAGCCTTTTCACAGTGAGATCTATGCGATATGGCCGAGAAATGTAATTTTGATGTTAACTCCCAAACCGCTGCGCAGAAGTCAACCAAACTTCACCCAATAGTGTATTGTATCACAATCTAGTAGTTACATTTGAAAATTTTGTTCTAGGAAATTTTGTTTGAGCGCAATCATCAAACTTAATTAAAAAAGTCATTTAAGCCTTTTCACAGTGAGATCTATGCGATATGGCCGAGAAATGTAATTTTGATGTTAACTCCCAAACCGCTGCGCAGAAGTCAACCAAACTTCACCCATTAGTGTATTGTATCACAATCTAGTAGTTACATGTGAAAATTTTGTTCTAGGACATTTTGTTTGAACGCAATCATCAAACTTAATTAAAAAAGTCATTTAAGCCTTTTCACAGTGAGATCTATGCGATATGGCCGAGAAATGTAATTTTGATGTTAACTCCCAAACCGCTGCGCAGAAGTCAACCAAACTTCACCCAATAGTGTATTGTATCACAATCTAGTAGTTACATTTGAAAATTTTGTTCTAGGAAATTTTGTTTGAGCGCAATCATCAAACTTAATTAAAAAAGTCATTTAAGCCTTTTCACAGTGAGATCTATGCGATATGGCCGAGAAATGTAATTTTGATGTTAACTCCCAAACCTCTGCGCAGAAGTCAACCAAACTTCACCCATTAGTGTATTGTATCACAATCTAGTAGTTACATGTGGAAATTTTGTTCTAGGACATTTGATTTGAGCGCAATCCTCAAACTTAGGTCAAAAAAGCCATTTAAGCCTTTTCACAGTGAGATCTATGCGATATGGCCGAGAAATGTAATTTTGATGTTAACTCCCAAACCGCTGCGCAGAAGTCAACCAAACTTCACCCAATAGTGTATTGTATCACATTCTAGTAGTTACATTTGAAAATTTCGTTCTAGGACATTTGGTTTGAGCGCAATCTTTAAACTTAGGTCAAAAAAGCCATTTAAGCCTTTTCACAGTGAGATCTATGCGATATGGCCGAGAAATGTAATTTTGATGTTAACTCCCAAACCGCTGCGCAGAAGTCAACCAAACTTCACCCAATAGTGTATTGTATCACAATCTAGTAGTTACATTTGAAAATTTTGTTCTAGGACATTTTGTTTGAACGCAATCATCAAACTTAATTAAAAAAGTCATTTAAGCCTTTTCACAGTGAGATCTATGCGATATGGCCGAGAAATGTAATTTTGATGTTAACTCCCAAACCGCTGCGCAGAAGTCAACCAAACTTCACCCAATAGTGTATTGTATCACATTCTAGTAGTTACATTTGAAAATTTCGTTCTAGGACATTTGGTTTGAGCGCAATCTTTAAACTTAGGTCAAAAAAGCCATTTAAGCCTTTTCACAGTGAGATCTATGCGATATGGCCGAGAAATGTAATTTTGATGTTAACTCCCAAACCGCTGCGCAGAAGTCAACCAAACTTCACCCAATAGTGTATTGTATCACAATCTAGTAGTTACATTTGAAAATTTTGTTCTAGGACATTTTGTTTGAACGCAATCATCAAACTTAATTAAAAAAGTCATTTAAGCCTTTTCACAGTGAGATCTATGCGATATGGCCGAGAAATGTAATTTTGATGTTAACTCCCAAACCGCTGCGCAGAAGTCAACCAAACTTCACCCAATAGTGTATTGTATCACAATCTAGTAGTTACATTTGGAAATTTGGTTCTTGGACATTTGATTTGAGCGCAATCCTCAAACTTAGGTCAAAAAAGCCATTTAAGCCTTTTCACAGTGAGATCTATGCGATATGGCCGAGAAATGTAATTTTGATGTTAACTCCCAAACCGCTGCGCAGAAGTCAACCAAACTTCACCCAATAGTGTATTGTATCACAATCTAGTAGTTACATTTGAAAATTTTGTTCTAGGACATTTTGTTTGAACGCAATCATCAAACTTAATTAAAAAAGTCATTTAAGCCTTTTCACAGTGAGATCTATGCGATATGGCCGAGAAATGTAATTTTGATGTTAACTCCCAAACCGCTGCGCAGAAGTCAACCAAACTTCACCCATTAGTGTATTGTATCACAATCTAGTAGTTACATGTGGAAATTTGGTTATTGGACATTTGGTTTGAGCGCAATCATTAAACTTAGGTCAAAAAAGCCATTTAAGCCTTTTCACAGTGAGATCTATGCGATATGGCCGAGAAATGTAATTTTGATGTTAACTCCCAAACCGCTGCGCAGAAGTCAACCAAACTTCACCCAATAGTGTATTGTATCACAATCTAGTAGTTACATTTGAAAATTTTGTTCTAGGAAATTTTGTTTGAGCGCAATCATTAAACTTAATTAAAAAAGTCATTTAAGCCTTTTCACAGTGAGATCTATGCGATATGGCCGAGAAATGTAATTTTGATGTTAACTCCCAAACCGCTGCGCAGAAGTCAACCAAACTTCACCCAATAGTGTATTGTATCACAATCTAGTAGTTACATTTGAAAATTTTGTTCTAGGACATTTTGTTTGAACGCAATCATCAAACTTAATTAAAAAAGTCATTTAAGCCTTTTCACAGTGAGATCTATGCGATATGGCCGAGAAATGTAATTTTGATGTTAACTCCCAAACCGCTGCGCAGAAGTCAACCAAACTTCACCCATTAGTGTATTGTATCACAATCTAGTAGTTACATGTGGAAATTTGGTTATTGGACATTTGGTTTGAGCGCAATCATTAAACTTAGGTCAAAAAAGCCATTTAAGCCTTTTCACAGTGAGATCTATGCGATATGGCCGAGAAATGTAATTTTGATGTTAACTCCCAAACCGCTGCGCAGAAGTCAACCAAACTTCACCCAATAGTGTATTGTATCACAATCTAGTAGTTACATTTGAAAATTTTGTTCTAGGAAATTTTGTTTGAGCGCAATCATCAAACTTAATTAAAAAAGTCATTTAAGCCTTTTCACAGTGAGATCTATGCGATATGGCCGAGAAATGTAATTTTGATGTTAACTCCCAAACCGCTGCGCAGAAGTCAACCAAACTTCACCCATTAGTGTATTGTATCACAATCTAGTAGTTACATGTGAAAATTTTGTTCTAGGACATTTTGTTTGAACGCAATCATCAAACTTAATTAAAAAAGTCATTTAAGCCTTTTCACAGTGAGATCTATGCGATATGGCCGAGAAATGTAATTTTGATGTTAACTCCCAAACCGCTGCGCAGAAGTCAACCAAACTTCACCCAATAGTGTATTGTATCACATTCTAGTAGTTACATTTGGAAATTTGGTTTTTGGACATTTGGTTTGAGCGCAATCCTCAAACTTAGGTCAAAAAAGCCATTTAAGCCTTTTCACAGTGAGATCTATGCGATATGGCCGAGAAATGTAATTTTGATGTTAACTCCCAAACCGCTGCGCAGAAGTCAACCAAACTTCACCCAATAGTGTATTGTATCACAATCTAGTAGTTACATTTGAAAATTTTGTTCTAGGACATTTTGTTTGAGCGCAATCTTTAAACTTAATTAAAAAAGTCATTTAAGCCTTTTCACAGTGAGATCTATGCGATATGGCCGAGAAATGTAATTTTGATGTTAACTCCCAAACCGCTGCGCAGAAGTCAACCAAACTTCACCCATTAGTGTATTGTATCACAATCTAGTAGTTACATGTGAAAATTTGGTTCTAGGACATTTGATTTGAGCGCAATCCTCAAACTTAGGTCAAAAAAGCCATTTAAGCCTTTTCACAGTGAGATCTATGCGATATGGCCGAGAAATGTAATTTTGATGTTAACTCCCAAACCGCTGCGCAGAAGTCAACCAAACATCACCCAATAGTGTATTGTATCACATTCTAGTAGTTACATTTGAAAATTTCGTTCTAGGACATTTGGTTTGAGCGCAATCATTAAACTTAGGTCAAAAAAGCCATTTAAGCCTTTTCACAGTGAGATCTATGCGATATGGCCGAGAAATGTAATTTTGATGTTAACTCCCAAACCGCTGCGCAGAAGTCAACCAAACTTCACCCAATAGTGTATTGTATCACATTCTAGTAGTTACATTTGAAAATTTCGTTCTAGGACATTTGGTTTGAGCGCAATCTTTAAACTTAGGTCAAAAAAGCCATTTAAGCCTTTTCACAGTGAGATCTATGCGATATGGCCGAGAAATGTAATTTTGATGTTAACTCCCAAACCGCTGCGCAGAAGTCAACCAAACTTCACCCAATAGTGTATTGTATCACAATCTAGTAGTTACATTTGAAAATTTTGTTCTAGGACATTTTGTTTGAACGCAATCATCAAACTTAATTAAAAAAGTCATTTAAGCCTTTTCACAGTGAGATCTATGCGATATGGCCGAGAAATGTAATTTTGATGTTAACTCCCAAACCGCTGCGCAGAAGTCAACCAAACTTCACCCAATAGTGTATTTTATCACAATCTAGTAGTTACATTTGGAAATTTAGTTCTAGGACATTTGATTTGAGCGCAATCATTAAACTTAATTAAAAAAGTCATTTAAGCCTTTTCACAGTGAGATCTATGCGATATGGCCGAGAAATGTAATTTTGATGTTAACTCCCAAACCGCTGCGCAGAAGTCAACCAAACTTCACCCATTAGTGTATTCTATCACAATCTAGTAATTACATGTGGAAATTTGGTTCTAGGACATTTGATTTGAGCGCAATCCTCAAACTTAGGTCAAAAAAGCCATTTAAGCCTTTTCACAGTGAGATCTATGCGATATGGCCGAGAAATGTAATTTTGATGTTAACTCCCAAACCGCTGCGCAGAAGTCAACCAAACTTCACCCAAGAGTGTATTGTATCACAATCTAGTAGTTACATTTGAAAATTTTGTTCTATGACATTTTGTTTGAACGCAATCATCAAACTTAATTAAAAAAGTCATTTAAGCCTTTTCACAGTGAGATCTATGCGATATGGCCGAGAAATGTAATTTTGATGTTAACTCCCAAACCGCTGCGCAGAAGTCAACCAAACTTCACCCATTAGTGTATTGTATCACAATCTAGTAGTTACATGTGGAAATTTGGTTATTGGACATTTGGTTTGAGCGCAATCATTAAACTTAGGTCAAAAAAGCCATTTAAGCCTTTTCACAGTGAGATCTATGCGATATGGCCGAGAAATGTAATTTTGATGTTAACTCCCAAACCGCTGCGCAGAAGTCAACCAAACTTCACCCAATAGTGTATTGTATCACAATCTAGTAGTTACATTTGAAAATTTTGTTCTAGGAAATTTTGTTTGAGCGCAATCATCAAACTTAATTAAAAAAGTCATTTAAGCCTTTTCACAGTGAGATCTATGCGATATGGCCGAGAAATGTAATTTTGATGTTAACTCCCAAACCGCTGCGCAGAAGTCAACCAAACTTCACCCAATAGTGTATTGTATCACAATCTAGTAGTTACATTTGGAAATTTGGTTCTTGGACATTTGATTTGAGCGCAATCCTCAAACTTAGGTCAAAAAAGCCATTTAAGCCTTTTCACAGTGAGATCTATGCGATATGGCCGAGAAATGTAATTTTGATGTTAACTCCCAAACCGCTGCGCAGAAGTCAACCAAACTTCACCCAATAGTGTATTGTATCACAATCTAGTAGTTACATTTGAAAATTTTGTTCTAGGACATTTTGTTTGAACGCAATCATCAAACTTAATTAAAAAAGTCATTTAAGCCTTTTCACAGTGAGATCTATGCGATATGGCCGAGAAATGTAATTTTGATGTTAACTCCCAAACCGCTGCGCAGAAGTCAACCAAACTTCACCCATTAGTGTATTGTATCACAATCTAGTAGTTACATGTGGAAATTTGGTTATTGGACATTTGGTTTGAGCGCAATCATTAAACTTAGGTCAAAAAAGCCATTTAAGCCTTTTCACAGTGAGATCTATGCGATATGGCCGAGAAATGTAATTTTGATGTTAACTCCCAAACCGCTGCGCAGAAGTCAACCAAACTTCACCCAATAGTGTATTGTATCACAATCTAGTAGTTACATTTGAAAATTTTGTTCTAGGAAATTTTGTTTGAGCGCAATCATCAAACTTAATTAAAAAAGTCATTTAAGCCTTTTCACAGTGAGATCTATGCGATATGGCCGAGAAATGTAATTTTGATGTTAACTCCCAAACCGCTGCGCAGAAGTCAACCAAACTTCACCCAATAGTGTATTGTATCACAATCTAGTAGTTACATTTGAAAATTTTGTTCTAGGACATTTTGTTTGAACGCAATCATCAAACTTAATTAAAAAAGTCATTTAAGCCTTTTCACAGTGAGATCTATGCGATATGGCCGAGAAATGTAATTTTGATGTTAACTCCCAAACCGCTGCGCAGAAGTCAACCAAACTTCACCCAATAGTGTATTGTATCACAATCTAGTAGTTACATTTGGAAATTTGGTTCTTGGACATTTGATTTGAGCGCAATCCTCAAACTTAGGTCAAAAAAGCCATTTAAGCCTTTTCACAGTGAGATCTATGCGATATGGCCGAGAAATGTAATTTTGATGTTAACTCCCAAACCGCTGCGCAGAAGTCAACCAAACTTCACCCAATAGTGTATTGTATCACAATCTAGTAGTTACATTTGAAAATTTTGTTCTAGGACATTTTGTTTGAACGCAATCATCAAACTTAATTAAAAAAGTCATTTAAGCCTTTTCACAGTGAGATCTATGCGATATGGCCGAGAAATGTAATTTTGATGTTAACTCCCAAACCGCTGCGCAGAAGTCAACCAAACTTCACCCATTAGTGTATTGTATCACAATCTAGTAGTTACATGTGGAAATTTGGTTATTGGACATTTGGTTTGAGCGCAATCATTAAACTTAGGTCAAAAAAGCCATTTAAGCCTTTTCACAGTGAGATCTATGCGATATGGCCGAGAAATGTAATTTTGATGTTAACTCCCAAACCGCTGCGCAGAAGTCAACCAAACTTCACCCAATAGTGTATTGTATCACAATCTAGTAGTTACATTTGAAAATTTTGTTCTAGGAAATTTTGTTTGAGCGCAATCATTAAACTTAATTAAAAAAGTCATTTAAGCCTTTTCACAGTGAGATCTATGCGATATGGCCGAGAAATGTAATTTTGATGTTAACTCCCAAACCGCTGCGCAGAAGTCAACCAAACTTCACCCAATAGTGTATTGTATCACAATCTAGTAGTTACATTTGAAAATTTTGTTCTAGGACATTTTGTTTGAACGCAATCATCAAACTTAATTAAAAAAGTCATTTAAGCCTTTTCACAGTGAGATCTATGCGATATGGCCGAGAAATGTAATTTTGATGTTAACTCCCAAACCGCTGCGCAGAAGTCAACCAAACTTCACCCATTAGTGTATTGTATCACAATCTAGTAGTTACATGTGGAAATTTGGTTATTGGACATTTGGTTTGAGCGCAATCATTAAACTTAGGTCAAAAAAGCCATTTAAGCCTTTTCACAGTGAGATCTATGCGATATGGCCGAGAAATGTAATTTTGATGTTAACTCCCAAACCGCTGCGCAGAAGTCAACCAAACTTCACCCAATAGTGTATTGTATCACAATCTAGTAGTTACATTTGAAAATTTTGTTCTAGGAAATTTTGTTTGAGCGCAATCATCAAAATTAATTAAAAAAGTCATTTAAGCCTTATCACAGTGAGATCTATGCGATATGGCCGAGAAATGTAATTTTGATGTTAACTCCCAAACCGCTGCGCAGAAGTCAACCAAACTTCACCCATTAGTGTATTGTATCACAATCTAGTAGTTACATGTGAAAATTTTGTTCTAGGACATTTTGTTTGAACGCAATCATCAAACTTAATTAAAAAAGTCATTTAAGCCTTTTCACAGTGAGATCTATGCGATATGGCCGAGAAATGTAATTTTGATGTTAACTCCCAAACCGCTGCGCAGAAGTCAACCAAACTTCACCCAATAGTGTATTGTATCACATTCTAGTAGTTACATTTGGAAATTTGGTTTTTGGACATTTGGTTTGAGCGCAATCCTCAAACTTAGGTCAAAAAAGCCATTTAAGCCTTTTCACAGTGAGATCTATGCGATATGGCCGAGAAATGTAATTTTGATGTTAACTCCCAAACCGCTGCGCAGAAGTCAACCAAACTTCACCCAATAGTGTATTGTATCACAATCTAGTAGTTACATTTGAAAATTTTGTTCTAGGACATTTGGTTTGAGCGCAATCTTTAAACTTAATTAAAAAAGTCATTTAAGCCTTTTCACAGTGAGATCTATGCGATATGGCCGAGAAATGTAATTTTGATGTTAACTCCCAAACCGCTGCGCAGAAGTCAACCAAACTTCACCCATTAGTGTATTGTATCACAATCTAGTAGTTACATGTGAAAATTTGGTTCTAGGACATTTGATTTGAGCGCAATCCTCAAACTTAGGTCAAAAAAGCCATTTAAGCCTTTTCACAGTGAGATCTATGCGATATGGCCGAGAAATGTAATTTTGATGTTAACTCCCAAACCGCTGCGCAGAAGTCAACCAAACATCACCCAATAGTGTATTGTATCACATTCTAGTAGTTACATTTGAAAATTTCGTTCTAGGACATTTGGTTTGAGCGCAATCATTAAACTTAGGTCAAAAAAGCCATTTAAGCCTTTTCACAGTGAGATCTATGCGATATGGCCGAGAAATGTAATTTTGATGTTAACTCCCAAACCGCTGCGCAGAAGTCAACCAAACTTCACCCAATAGTGTATTGTATCACATTCTAGTAGTTACATTTGAAAATTTCGTTCTAGGACATTTGGTTTGAGCGCAATCTTTAAACTTAGGTCAAAAAAGCCATTTAAGCCTTTTCACAGTGAGATCTATGCGATATGGCCGAGAAATGTAATTTTGATGTTAACTCCCAAACCGCTGCGCAGAAGTCAACCAAACTTCACCCAATAGTGTATTGTATCACAATCTAGTAGTTACATTTGAAAATTTTGTTCTAGGACATTTTGTTTGAACGCAATCATCAAACTTAATTAAAAAAGTCATTTAAGCCTTTTCACAGTGAGATCTATGCGATATGGCCGAGAAATGTAATTTTGATGTTAACTCCCAAACCGCTGCGCAGAAGTCAACCAAACTTCACCCAATAGTGTATTTTATCACAATCTAGTAGTTACATTTGGAAATTTAGTTCTAGGACATTTGATTTGAGCGCAATCATTAAACTTAATTAAAAAAGTCATTTAAGCCTTTTCACAGTGAGATCTATGCGATATGGCCGAGAAATGTAATTTTGATGTTAACTCCCAAACCGCTGCGCAGAAGTCAACCAAACTTCACCCATTAGTGTATTGTATCACAATCTAGTAATTACATGTGGAAATTTGGTTCTAGGACATTTGATTTGAGCGCAATCCTCAAACTTAGGTCAAAAAAGCCATTTAAGCCTTTTCACAGTGAGATCTATGCGATATGGCCGAGAAATGTAATTTTGATGTTAACTCCCAAACCGCTGCGCAGAAGTCAACCAAACTTCACCCAAGAGTGTATTGTATCACAATCTAGTAGTTACATTTGAAAATTTTGTTCTATGACATTTTGTTTGAACGCAATCATCAAACTTAATTAAAAAAGTCATTTAAGCCTTTTCACAGTGAGATCTATGCGATATGGCCGAGAAATGTAATTTTGATGTTAACTCCCAAACCGCTGCGCAGAAGTCAACCAAACTTCACCCATTAGTGTATTGTATCACAATCTAGTAGTTACATGTGGAAATTTGGTTATTGGACATTTGGTTTGAGCGCAATCATTAAACTTAGGTCAAAAAAGCCATTTAAGCCTTTTCACAGTGAGATCTATGCGATATGGCCGAGAAATGTAATTTTGATGTTAACTCCCAAACCGCTGCGCAGAAGTCAACCAAACTTCACCCAATAGTGTATTGTATCACAATCTAGTTGTTACATTTGAAAATTTTGTTCTAGGAAATTTTGTTTGAGCGCAATCATCAAACTTAATTAAAAAAGTCATTTAAGCCTTTTCACAGTGAGATCTATGCGATATGGCCGAGAAATGTAATTTTGATGTTAACTCCCAAACCGCTGCGCAGAAGTCAACCAAACTTCACCCATTAGTGTATTGTATCACAATCTAGTAGTTACATGTGAAAATTTTGTTCTAGGACATTTTGTTTGAACGCAATCATCAAACTTAATTAAAAAAGTCATTTAAGCCTTTTCACAGTGAGATCTATGCGATATGGCCGAGAAATGTAATTTTGATGTTAACTCCCAAACCGCTGCGCAGAAGTCAACCAAACTTCACCTAATAGTGTATTGTATCACAATCTAGTAGTTACATTTGAAAATTTTGTTCTAGGAAATTTTGTTTGAGCGCAATCATCAAACTTAATTAAAAAAGTCATTTAAGCCTTTTCACAGTGAGATCTATGCGATATGGCCGAGAAATGTAATTTTGATGTTAACTCCCAAACCTCTGCGCAGAAGTCAACCAAACTTCACCCATTAGTGTATTGTATCACAATCTAGTAGTTACATGTGGAAATTTTGTTCTAGGACATTTGATTTGAGCGCAATCCTCAAACTTAGGTCAAAAAAGCCATTTAAGCCTTTTCACAGTGAGATCTATGCGATATGGCCGAGAAATGTAATTTTGATGTTAACTCCCAAACCGCTGCGCAGAAGTCAACCAAACTTCACCCAATAGTGTATTGTATCACATTCTAGTAGTTACATTTGAAAATTTCGTTCTAGGACATTTGGTTTGAGCGCAATCTTTAAACTTAGGTCAAAAAAGCCATTTAAGCCTTTTCACAGTGAGATCTATGCGATATGGCCGAGAAATGTAATTTTGATGTTAACTCCCAAACCGCTGCGCAGAAGTCAACCAAACTTCACCCAATAGTGTATTGTATCACAATCTAGTAGTTACATTTGAAAATTTTGTTCTAGGACATTTTGTTTGAACGCAATCATCAAACTTAATTAAAAAAGTCATTTAAGCCTTTTCACAGTGAGATCTATGCGATATGGCCGAGAAATGTAATTTTGATGTTAACTCCCAAACCGCTGCGCAGAAGTCAACCAAACTTCACCCAATAGTGTATTGTATCACATTCTAGTAGTTACATTTGAAAATTTCGTTCTAGGACATTTGGTTTGAGCGCAATCTTTAAACTTAGGTCAAAAAAGCCATTTAAGCCTTTTCACAGTGAGATCTATGCGATATGGCCGAGAAATGTAATTTTGATGTTAACTCCCAAACCGCTGCGCAGAAGTCAACCAAACTTCACCCAATAGTGTATTGTATCACAATCTAGTAGTTACATTTGAAAATTTTGTTCTAGGACATTTTGTTTGAACGCAATCATCAAACTTAATTAAAAAAGTCATTTAAGCCTTTTCACAGTGAGATCTATGCGATATGGCCGAGAAATGTAATTTTGATGTTAACTCCCAAACCGCTGCGCAGAAGTCAACCAAACTTCACCCAATAGTGTATTGTATCACAATCTAGTAGTTACATTTGGAAATTTGGTTCTTGGACATTTGATTTGAGCGCAATCCTCAAACTTAGGTCAAAAAAGCCATTTAAGCCTTTTCACAGTGAGATCTATGCGATATGGCCGAGAAATGTAATTTTGATGTTAACTCCCAAACCGCTGCGCAGAAGTCAACCAAACTTCACCCAATAGTGTATTGTATCACAATCTAGTAGTTACATTTGAACATTTTGTTCTAGGACATTTTGTTTGAACGCAATCATCAAACTTAATTAAAAAAGTCATTTAAGCCTTTTCACAGTGAGATCTATGCGATATGGCCGAGAAATGTAATTTTGATGTTAACTCCCAAACCGCTGCGCAGAAGTCAACCAAACTTCACCCATTAGTGTATTGTATCACAATCTAGTAGTTACATGTGGAAATTTGGTTATTGGACATTTGGTTTGAGCGCAATCATTAAACTTAGGTCAAAAAAGCCATTTAAGCCTTTTCACAGTGAGATCTATGCGATATGGCCGAGAAATGTAATTTTGATGTTAACTCCCAAACCGCTGCGCAGAAGTCAACCAAACTTCACCCAATAGTGTATTGTATCACAATCTAGTAGTTACATTTGAAAATTTTGTTCTAGGAAATTTTGTTTGAGCGCAATCATCAAACTTAATTAAAAAAGTCATTTAAGCCTTTTCACAGTGAGATCTATGCGATATGGCCGAGAAATGTAATTTTGATGTTAACTCCCAAACCGCTGCGCAGAAGTCAACCAAACTTCACCCATTAGTGTATTGTATCACAATCTAGTAGTTACATGTGAAAATTTTGTTCTAGGACATTTTGTTTGAACGCAATCATCAAACTTAATTAAAAAAGTCATTTAAGCCTTTTCACAGTGAGATCTATGCGATATGGCCGAGAAATGTAATTTTGATGTTAACTCCCAAACCGCTGCGCAGAAGTCAACCAAACTTCACCCAATAGTGTATTGTATCACATTCTAGTAGTTACATTTGGAAATTATGTTTTTGGACATTTGGTTTGAGCGCAATCCTCAAACTTAGGTCAAAAAAGCCATTTAAGCCTTTTCACAGTGAGATCTATGCGATATGGCCGAGAAATGTAATTTTGATGTTAACTCCCAAACCGCTGCGCAGAAGTCAACCAAACTTCACCCAATAGTGTATTGTATCACAATCTAGTAGTTACATTTGAAAATTTTGTTCTAGGACATTTGGTTTGAGCGCAATCTTTAAACTTAATTAAAAAAGTCATTTAAGCCTTTTCACAGTGAGATCTATGCGATATGGCCGAGAAATGTAATTTTGATGTTAACTCCCAAACCGCTGCGCAGAAGTCAACCAAACTTCACCCATTAGTGTATTGTATCACAATCTAGTAGTTACATGTGAAAATTTGGTTCTAGGACATTTGATTTGAGCGCAATCCTCAAACTTAGGTCAAAAAAGCCATTTAAGCCTTTTCACAGTGAGATCTATGCGATATGGCCGAGAAATGTAATTTTGATGTTAACTCCCAAACCGCTGCGCAGAAGTCAACCAAACTTCACCCAATAGTGTATTGTATCACATTCTAGTAGTTACATTTGAAAATTTCGTTCTAGGACATTTGGTTTGAGCGCAATCATTAAACTTAGGTCAAAAAAGCCATTTAAGCCTTTTCACAGTGAGATCTATGCGATATGGCCGAGAAATGTAATTTTGATGTTAACTCCCAAACCGCTGCGCAGAAGTCAACCAAACTTCACCCAATAGTGTATTGTATCACATTCTAGTAGTTACATTTGAAAATTTCGTTCTAGGACATTTGGTTTGAGCGCAATCTTTAAACTTAGGTCAAAAAAGCCATTTAAGCCTTTTCACAGTGAGATCTATGCGATATGGCCGAGAAATGTAATTTTGATGTTAACTCCCAAACCGCTGCGCAGAAGTCAACCAAACTTCACCCATTAGTGTATTGTATCACAATCTAGTAGTTACATTTGAAAATTTTGTTCTATGACATTTTGTTTGAACGCAATCATCAAACTTAATTAAAAAAGTCATTTAAGCCTTTTCACAATGAGATCTATGCGATATGGCCGAGAAATGTAATTTTGATGTTAACTCCCAAACCGCTGCGCAGAAGTCAACCAAACTTCACTCATTAGTGTATTGTATCACAATCTAGTAGTTACATGTGGAAATTTGGTTATTGGACATTTGGTTTGAGCGCAATCATTAAACTTAGGTCAAAAAAGCCATTTAAGCCTTTTCACAGTGAGATCTATGCGATATGGCCGAGAAATGTAATTTTGATGTTAACTCCCAAACCGCTGCGCAGAAGTCAACCAAACTTCACCCAATAGTGTATTGTATCACAATCTAGTAGTTACATTTGAAAATTTTGTTCTAGGAAATTTTGTTTGAGCGCAATCATCAAACTTAATTAAAAAAGTCATTTAAGCCTTTTCACAGTGAGATCTATGCGATATGGCCGAGAAATGTAATTTTGATGTTAACTCCCAAACCGCTGCGCAGAAGTCAACCAAACTTCACCCAATAGTGTATTGTATCACAATCTAGTAGTTACATTTGGAAATTTGGTTCTTGGACATTTGATTTGAGCGCAATCCTCAAACTTAGGTCAAAAAAGCCATTTAAGCCTTTTCACAGTGAGATCTATGCGATATGGCCGAGAAATGTAATTTTGATGTTAACTCCCAAACCGCTGCGCAGAAGTCAACCAAACTTCACCCAATAGTGTATTGTATCACAATCTAGTAGTTACATTTGAAAATTTTGTTCTAGGACATTTTGTTTGAACGCAATCATCAAACTTAATTAAAAAAGTCATTTAAGCCTTTTCACAGTGAGATCTATGCGATATGGCCGAGAAATGTAATTTTGATGTTAACTCCCAAACCGCTGCGCAGAAGTCAACCAAACTTCACCCATTAGTGTATTGTATCACAATCTAGTAGTTACATGTGGAAATTTGGTTATTGGACATTTGGTTTGAGCGCAATCATTAAACTTAGGTCAAAAAAGCCATTTAAGCCTTTTCACAGTGAGATCTATGCGATATGGCCGAGAAATGTAATTTTGATGTTAACTCCCAAACCGCTGCGCAGAAGTCAACCAAACTTCACCCATTAGTGTATTGTATCACAATCTAGTAGTTACATGTGGAAATTTGGTTATTGGACATTTGGTTTGAGCGCAATCATTAAACTTAGGTCAAAAAAGCCATTTAAGCCTTTTCACAGTGAGATCTATGCGATATGGCCGAGAAATGTAATTTTGATGTTAACTCCCAAACCGCTGCGCAGAAGTCAACCAAACTTCACCCAATAGTGTATTGTATCACAATCTAGTAGTTACATTTGAAAATTTTGTTCTAGGAAATTTTGTTTGAGCGCAATCATCAAACTTAATTAAAAAAGTCATTTAAGCCTTTTCACAGTGAGATCTATGCGATATGGCCGAGAAATGTAATTTTGATGTTAACTCCCAAACCGCTGCGCAGAAGTCAACCAAACTTCACCCATTAGTGTATTGTATCACAATCTAGTAGTTACATGTGAAAATTTTGTTCTAGGACATTTTGTTTGAACGCAATCATCAAACTTAATTAAAAAAGTCATTTAAGCCTTTTCACAGTGAGATCTATGCGATATGGCCGAGAAATGTAATTTTGATGTTAACTCCCAAACCGCTGCGCAGAAGTCAACCAAACTTCACCCAATAGTGTATTGTATCACATTCTAGTAGTTACATTTGGAAATTTGGTTTTTGGACATTTGGTTTGAGCGCAATCCTCAAACTTAGGTCAAAAAAGCCATTTAAGCCTTTTCACAGTGAGATCTATGCGATATGGCCGAGAAATGTAATTTTGATGTTAACTCCCAAACCGCTGCGCAGAAGTCAACCAAACTTCACCCAATAGTGTATTGTATCACAATCTAGTAGTTACATTTGAAAATTTTGTTCTAGGACATTTGGTTTGAGCGCAATCTTTAAACTTAATTAAAAAAGTCATTTAAGCCTTTTCACAGTGAGATCTATGCGATATGGCCGAGAAATGTAATTTTGATGTTAACTCCCAAACCGCTGCGCAGAAGTCAACCAAACTTCACCCATTAGTGTATTGTATCACAATCTAGTAGTTACATGTGAAAATTTGGTTCTAGGACATTTGATTTGAGCGCAATCCTCAAACTTAGGTCAAAAAAGCCATTTAAGCCTTTTCACAGTGAGATCTATGCGATATGGCCGAGAAATGTAATTTTGATGTTAACTCCCAAACCGCTGCGCAGAAGTCAACCAAACTTCACCCATTAGTGTATTGTATCACAATCTAGTAGTTACATGTGGAAATTTGGTTATTGGACATTTGGTTTGAGCGCAATCATTAAACTTAGGTCAAAAAAGCCATTTAAGCCTTTTCACAGTGAGATCTATGCGATATGGCCGAGAAATGTAATTTTGATGTTAACTCCCAAACCGCTGCGCAGAAGTCAACCAAACTTCACCCAATAGTGTATTGTATCACAATCTAGTTGTTACATTTGAAAATTTTGTTCTAGGAAATTTTGTTTGAGCGCAATCATCAAACTTAATTAAAAAAGTCATTTAAGCCTTTTCACAGTGAGATCTATGCGATATGGCCGAGAAATGTAATTTTGATGTTAACTCCCAAACCGCTGCGCAGAAGTCAACCAAACTTCACCCATTAGTGTATTGTATCACAATCTAGTAGTTACATGTGAAAATTTTGTTCTAGGACATTTTGTTTGAACGCAATCATCAAACTTAATTAAAAAAGTCATTTAAGCCTTTTCACAGTGAGATCTATGCGATATGGCCGAGAAATGTAATTTTGATGTTAACTCCCAAACCGCTGCGCAGAAGTCAACCAAACTTCACCTAATAGTGTATTGTATCACAATCTAGTAGTTACATTTGTAAATTTTGTTCTAGGAAATTTTGTTTGAGCGCAATCATCAAACTTAATTAAAAAAGTCATTTAAGCCTTTTCACAGTGAGATCTATGCGATATGGCCGAGAAATGTAATTTTGATGTTAACTCCCAAACCTCTGCGCAGAAGTCAACCAAACTTCACCCATTAGTGTATTGTATCACAATCTAGTAGTTACATGTGGAAATTTTGTTCTAGGACATTTGATTTGAGCGCAATCCTCAAACTTAGGTCAAAAAAGCCATTTAAGCCTTTTCACAGTGAGATCTATGCGATATGGCCGAGAAATGTAATTTTGATGTTAACTCCCAAACCGCTGCGCAGAAGTCAACCAAACTTCACCCAATAGTGTATTGTATCACATTCTAGTAGTTACATTTGAAAATTTCGTTCTAGGACATTTGGTTTGAGCGCAATCTTTAAACTTAGGTCAAAAAAGCCATTTAAGCCTTTTCACAGTGAGATCTATGCGATATGGCCGAGAAATGTAATTTTGATGTTAACTCCCAAACCGCTGCGCAGAAGTCAACCAAACTTCACCCATTAGTGTATTGTATCACAATCTAGTAGTTACATGTGGAAATTTGGTTATTGGACATTTGGTTTGAGCGCAATCATTAAACTTAGGTCAAAAAAGCCATTTAAGCCTTTTCACAGTGAGATCTATGCGATATGGCCGAGAAATGTAATTTTGATGTTAACTCCCAAACCGCTGCGCAGAAGTCAACCAAACTTCACCCAATAGTGTATTGTATCACAATCTAGTAGTTACATTTGAAAATTTTGTTCTAGGAAATTTTGTTTGAGCGCAATCATCAAACTTAATTAAAAAAGTCATTTAAGCCTTTTCACAGTGAGATCTATGCGATATGGCCGAGAAATGTAATTTTGATGTTAACTCCCAAACCGCTGCGCAGAAGTCAACCAAACTTCACCCATTAGTGTATTGTATCACAATCTAGTAGTTACATGTGAAAATTTTGTTCTAGGACATTTTGTTTGAACGCAATCATCAAACTTAATTAAAAAAGTCATTTAAGCCTTTTCACAGTGAGATCTATGCGATATGGCCGAGAAATGTAATTTTGATGTTAACTCCCAAACCGCTGCGCAGAAGTCAACCAAACTTCACCCAATAGTGTATTGTATCACATTCTAGTAGATACATTTGGAAATTTGGTTTTTGGACATTTGGTTTGAGCGCAATCCTCAAACTTAGGTCAAAAAAGCCATTTAAGCCTTTTCACAGTGAGATCTATGCGATATGGCCGAGAAATGTAATTTTGATGTTAACTCCCAAACCGCTGCGCAGAAGTCAACCAAACTTCACCCAATAGTGTATTGTATCACAATCTAGTAGTTACATTTGAAAATTTTGTTCTAGGACATTTGGTTTGAGCGCAATCTTTAAACTTAATTAAAAAAGTCATTTAAGCCTTTTCACAGTGAGATCTATGCGATATGGCCGAGAAATGTAATTTTGATGTTAACTCCCAAACCGCTGCGCAGAAGTCAACCAAACTTCACCCATTAGTGTATTGTATCACAATCTAGTAGTTACATGTGAAAATTTGGTTCTAGGACATTTGATTTGAGCGCAATCCTCAAACTTAGGTCAAAAAAGCCATTTAAGCCTTTTCACAGTGAGATCTATGCGATATGGCCGAGAAATGTAATTTTGATGTTAACTCCCAAACCGCTGCGCAGAAGTCAACCAAACTTCACCCATTAGTGTATTGTATCACAATCTAGTAGTTACATGTGGAAATTTGGTTATTGGACATTTGGTTTGAGCGCAATCATTAAACTTAGGTCAAAAAAGCCATTTAAGCCTTTTCACAGTGAGATCTATGCGATATGGCCGAGAAATGTAATTTTGATGTTAACTCCCAAACCGCTGCGCAGAAGTCAACCAAACTTCACCCAATAGTGTATTGTATCACAATCTAGTTGTTACATTTGAAAATTTTGTTCTAGGAAATTTTGTTTGAGCGCAATCATCAAACTTAATTAAAAAAGTCATTTAAGCCTTTTCACAGTGAGATCTATGCGATATGGCCGAGAAATGTAATTTTGATGTTAACTCCCAAACCGCTGCGCAGAAGTCAACCAAACTTCACCCATTAGTGTATTGTATCACAATCTAGTAGTTACATGTGAAAATTTTGTTCTAGGACATTTTGTTTGAACGCAATCATCAAACTTAATTAAAAAAGTCATTTAAGCCTTTTCACAGTGAGATCT